>NC_134354.1:179199800-179532356 GCF_048569485.1 Anomaloglossus baeobatrachus
CAGTTCTTGTTAAGCCCAGAAGTGGCAGGCCAAGAAAAATATCAGAAAGGCAGAGAAGAAGAATAGTGAGAACAATCAAGGACAATCCACAGACCACCTCCAAAGACCTGCAGCATCATCTTGCTGCAGATTGTGTCAATGTGCATCGGTCAACAATACAGTGCACTTTGCACAAGGAGAAGCTGTATGGGTGAGTGATGCAAAAGAAGCCATTTCTGCAAGCACGCCTGAGGTATGCAAAAGCACATTTGGACAAGCCAGTTACATTTTGGAAGAAGGTCCTGTGGACTGATGAAACAAAGATTGAGTTGTTTGGTCATACAAAAAGGCGTTATGCATGGAGGCAAAAAAACACGGCATTCCAAGAAAAGCACTTGCTACCCACAGTAAAATTTGGTGGAGGTTCCATCATGCTTTGGGGCTGTGTGGCCAATGCCGGCACCGGGAATCTTGTTAAAGTTGAGGGTCGCATGGATTCAACTCAGTATCAGCAGATTCTTGACAATAATGTGCAAGAATCAGTGACGAAGTTGAAGTTACGCAGGGGATGGATATTTCAGCAAGACAATGATCCAAAACACCGCTCCAAATCTACTCAGGCATTCATGCAGGGGAACAATTACAATGTTCTGGAATGGCCATCCCAGTCCCCAGACCTGAATATCATTGAACATCTGTGGGATGATTTGAAGCGTGCTGTCCATGCTCGGCGACCATCAAACTTAACTGAACTGGAATTGTTTTGTAAACAGGAATGGTCAAATATACTTTCATCCAGGATCCAGGAACTCATTAAAAGCTACAGGAAGCGACTAGAGGCTGTTATTTTTGCAAAAGGAGGATCTACAAAATATTAATGTCACCTTTGTTGAGGTGCCCATACTTTTGCACCAGTCAAATTTTGTTTAAATGCAGATTGCACATTTTCTGTTAGTAAAATAAACCTCATTTCAGTCCAGAAAAATTACTCAGTCCATCAGTTATTAGATATATGAAACTGAAATAGCTGTTGCAAAAACCCAAATTGTTATAAAGAAAAAAGGTTAACATTAATGGGGGTGCCCAAACTTTTTCATATGACTGTATATAAAAAGTTAGAAAATACAGAGGAGTCAAAAAAAGCAACAGGAAGAACTTCAAAACTCCTGAAGACGCTCATGAAGGACTATTAAGAAAACCTTTGATTCATTTTAAGAAGACCAATAGTCTGAAAAGCCCACTATTTCAGCATTATACTGATCATTTTTGACTATAGAGTTGTTGCTCAAGCTCCATTCATGCAGAATGATTTTTCAAACCAATGACAATTGATCTTCCCAGGAATTGATGGACATTTTCCATTATAGCAATGATCGAGGAGAAGATTCCTCTCTATAGCGCACAGTCATGCCTTCCTAGCAATAGCTCCCATGGAAGCAATCAGCTAGGCAAAAACACTATGAGCAATGGTTAAGATTTAATAGTATTGGCACATAATGTGCTAGTTTCAGTTACAGGGATATGTGCTGTAGATAAATCAGATAAATCTGACAAAGTCTAAAGACATGAGTCTATTTTTTCCAACACCTTCATATGTTGGGCATTATAAACATAGCCTTTTACCCCACTGCCATAATTTTTAATGTATTAATGCCATAAACCTGGGTCAAATTCCCAACAATGTAGGGAAGATTTATTAAAATTGTGACTTGATGTTTAATTGAAGCATGTACTCCTATATATGGCACATTTTCCACTGCCTGCATGCACCATTTTCTTTCTTATGGAGTTTTTGCACTGCTCCAAAGTGACTATACCAATTAAATTCTTATTTTGTTCAGTGTGGCATAAACAAACATTTTGCTAAATTTGAACACACACAACAATTTGCAACAATGTTTATACATTTTATAACAAAAACGAAAGTATGAATCATCTTACTGTATATAGGGCGCTGTAGTAGATGTCATACTGTATGGGGTCTGCAATGCACATCATACTGTATATGGGGGACTGCAGTGTTTACCCTTCTGTATGGGAGGCTGTAGGGACCATCTTACTGAGTGTGTGGCTGCAGGGAATCATACGTTGCATGAGGTTTTAGGGGCCATCCTCCTTTGTGGGGGAATTCTATTGTGTGGAGGCATCATAGTTTATGGGGGCCATGAAAAGGGTACGATAGTGGGTGAGACCACTAAGTGACTTCAGTATGGGTAATGTAACCAAATGCTGTACACATCCCTTTCCATTTCTTAAAAAAGTTGGAAGGTATGCCCTTCTGTGACTGAGCCTAGGTGCCATGATAGGATGATAGGACTTTTGCTATAAAACCCCTGTGATTTCTATGTTTCTATATGGTATTTGGTGCTGCATAACTGTAAAGAGTCACATGGAACCATTATTACTATGAGGAAGAACAGAGGAAACATTATTATTTTGTAGGTGCACAGAAGGGGTACTGTTACTGTGTGGGGCACCATATAAGTATACTATGTTATATAGGGCACAAAAAGGGTTTTATTACTGTCTAGAGCACTGTGAATAGCGGTATATGATTTGTGTAATGGTGCGGCAATGTGAGGAGTGGGCTGGAAGGAAGGAAGACAAAGATTTTTCTGTGTTACATTTTGCAAGGACAAGTTATGGATGGAAGAAGCCATAGTCTTTGGAGTTGACTGGAAAAGAAAATGGAAAATGGATCAAAATAAATCAGTCAGAACATCACTGGTGAGTATCTGTACAGTATACACATATATGGTCTGCAGAGAACTGGTGTAAAGCTGATGTTATCTTCAATTTGTCCCTGTATGGTGGTAATATCAGTCTTAGTACAGTGGTTTTGTGTAATGGGTTGTCCAGGCTTGAGGTTAAAGTCTACAGTCACTCTATGTAACTGCAGACCTCTGAATCCTCACAGCGTGCACATCGCGCAATGCAAGGATCTTCCGATGCCGATGCTGCTGAGACTGCGCGATGATGTGACCACATGTATGCAGCTTGCATAATTCTGACCACATTCCAACAAGACATGTCCGACCTCGCTCAATTTACTTGCATTCAATGAGACTGCGCACATCTAGTCGGCACCTGGCCATATGTATGCAAAGAAAATGCTCTCTTTCAGTTCCACTGTAGCAACAGGAAAAATAGAATTTATTCGGCAACGGATCCATCACATAATGGACAGAAATGTTACCTGACAGGCTCCATTGATTTTAGTTCCAAAAAATGTTTTATTGTTTTACATCAACATAACATATTATAGTTAACAATCATATCCCCCAAAGGGGGTTAAAACCCAAAGCATGATAGATGAAATATAAAGCTTACAATCTAGGGTTGTGAGTCTTCTGTAAATATAAGGTAGGGAGGAAAAGGATGGAGGAGCGAAGAGAATGACAGAAAGAAGAGAGCAAAAAAGTAAAAAAAAAAAAAAAAAAAAAAAGGGGGGGTGGATGAGAAACGTTACTGTATTAAGTTACTTATCACAACATTGTATCTAACATACCTTGTAGTCAGAGAACAGTGCTATATATTGATAATTTTTTATCATGTGGACAGGTGTAATCGTGAGTTAAGTTTCCTTTTGGATCCTTGTGTACTTTTATCCATGGTGTCCATATGTCAAAGAAGGATTCTAGGGCCCCATTGATTTTAATGGGGTCCATATGATTTCTGTAAGGTTGTTCATAATTTTTTTGTTCTTCATGTGAAAATGATGGCACCTGTGATGAATGTTCCCAGGGTCTCATTCAGAAGTAACATTTTTCCACATACAAGAGAGTGATGTTTTTGATCAGTGTGGTCCGAGTGTCATCAGTTTTACTCGTACATGAGAAAAAAGGTTATTTCTCTTCTGATATTCTGTGAATGGAGGGCAGTCTGAGTTTTTTACAGACCTATAGACTTGTATTGCCAATTTTGATCCAAGCCTCGCATCAATATTGGACATGTTTCCGCGATTTTGAAAAATCAGTCAAGTGAATGGCCCCATAGACTATCACAGATAATGGGTGCTATCCGTGAAAACCATGGATAGCACTCATACACAGAAATCGGATGTCTGAATGAGGCCTTATAGAGGCTCAAATGCAGGTGTGAGAAAATCCAAAACATGCTGTCATTTACACTTAGTCACACATCAGCAAAATTTTGTGAATTAGTCTTAAACCTAATAGTAGTTCTATACCTAGCTCTATTTCTAACCATAATCCTAATCCTAACCAGAGTTAGGTAAGAAAAAGTATGATAAATCCTCTAGTTGATTACAATGTTAGTATCTTTGTTTTTTTGTTTTGTGTGTGTGTATTTTTAATAGGGGACACGTTTTACATTTAGGAAAGTTCCCCCAGCGTGTCCCCGGCTCTTCCTGCAGCCGTGTAGCAGTGGCAGTCAGAGTAATACAAGGAGTTAATGGTGGCGGATCGCCGCCATTAACTCCAGGCTTGATCATGGCAGCGTCTATGATCAACCCGTAAGTAAAGTGAAAAAACACACAGAAAAATCCTTTATATTAAATAAAACACAAACAAGCCTCGTTCACCCTTTTATTAACCCCTCCCGAAACAAAGATCCGGCGTAATCCACAGGTCCTGCGCTGCTTACATCCAGCCGCGACTGACACAGACACAGCTGAATGAATGCAGCCTCGCATCGAGACAGCAGAGGTAATTACTGGTCATTTCCCACGGCCGGTAATGTGAACTCACTGCCGACCTGCAGCAGGGCAAGATGGGAAAGAGGTGACGTTGGGTCATCTGGCCAGCAAGCGCTTGCGCAGAACGCTGGAGGAAGAGGGGAAAGTGCGGTCACGAGGTTATGGGCGGCACTTGCTGATGACACTTACAGCGCCGCCCATAACCTCGTGCCTGCGCAAAACGTCACCAGCGGTCACACGTGCACACAGTGCACAGTACCGCTACAGTCGCACAGCGCATGCGCGGGACCACGGGCGCCCAGGGGCGGCGTCCTGAGATATGAAATTCAGCGTTGGGGGGCAGCGTAAATCTGCTGGAGGAACAGCAATGGTCACCAGAGAGCCCGCCCCCATGGACGATTTACAAAATTTACATAGCAAAAGGTACAAGTTTATAAAGTATTTAATTTGGTTTAAAAGGGGCCACAAAAAGTACAGGAACCTTGCTAGAATGCAGCCCAGGAGCTGCAGAGGGGGAATCTTTTTGGTTTAAAGCAACATTTCTGATGACAGGTTCCCTTTAATTCATTACAGTAAGAGGTTTGATATCTCATTTGCTTGCTATACAGAGTGCGACAGTCGAGATGAGTTTATCACTGACAGCTGTGTTCTGCATAGGCAGTGACCATGATGACAAGGCTCACTTAATAATATTTAGAGATTTAATTTGGTAGTTAACTATGCAGAGGGAATAAGCTGGTGACAAAATCATCTTGACTACTGTGCCCTGCATAGAAACCGGTGGCATAGACAGAGATACCAAAAATGCCCTTGGATACTTTAACCATCTTCTGTAGTTCCCTGGCTGCCTGGTGGGTGGTCAATGTGCCCATACACTGCTCCAAGGAGAAGTGGCAATTGAAGTGGATGAGATTTTCTGCCCATAGGGTTTAGCCTCTGAGGAAACTGCCTCAGTAATTTTGCCTTTGTAACATTCCTACCAACATCTACAATGCAAAGTTTAGAACATTTAAAGAGCTTGTCCACTACTTTAACATTGTTAGCCTATCCTTAGGATAGGCTATCAATGTCTGATGGGCCGGCATCTGACACCCTGCACCCCCACTGATCAGCTGCTCCTGGTGCTGGCGTGAGCAGCTGGAAATGCTCAGTTATGGAGCTGCCCTGTCAACTGATAGTGGCCGTGGCTGGGTACCGCACATCTGCCTCTTATTGATTTGAATGGGCCCCCAATCCACCAAAAAGCCAGTAACAACTAGTGATGAGCGAGTACTAAAAAGCTCGGGTGCTCGAGGCTCGGGCCGAGCATCCCAAGATACTCGTGTACTCGGCCCGAGCACCGAGCCCAATGTTATCCTATGGGAGACCTGAGTATTTTTGTGAAATGACCCCCGGCAGCATGTAGAAACCCTAAAAATGGCACAAAAGTCTCAGAAGAGTGCTCAAATGACATGGCAACAGCATGGGGAAGACCCCTTGAAGCTTTTATCTCTCAAAAGTCACAGCTGTGAACAATTTTGTCCGCGTTTTACGCCATTTTTACGGACTCACCAGAAAACCTTCCAAAATGACACCAAAATGAATTTTCATGGCGGAAATGTTAAGGGCACATACCCAATAGTGAGATAGAGCTAATGTATGTTACTTTTTGAGATCAATACATGAAAGATTTTACGTAAAACATTGTGTGGCACTCCGATGTCCCTGAGAAGAGACGTACATAAAGGCTTCTGAGTCTAATGTGCCCATTTTGAGGAAGTGAGTCTTTGTAGTATTTTCCTTTGCCAGGGCAGTCCAAAATTGTGAGGTTCACCAATGCCCCTGCATACAGACGTGCATGAGGGCCTGTAAACCTGAAGTGCCTATTGTAAGGAAGTGGGTCTATTGTAGTATAGCCCTTTGGCAGGGCAGCCAAAAATTGGGAGGCTCCACGTTGTCCCTGGATAGAGACGTGCATGATGGCCTGTAAACCTGAAGTGCCCATTGTAAGGAAGTGGGTCTATTGTAGTATAGCCCTTAGGCAGGGCAGCCAAAAATTGGGAGGCTCCACATTGTCCCTGGATAGAGACGTGCATGAGGGCCTGTAAACCTGAAGTGCCCATTGTAAGGAAGTGGGTCTATTGTAGTATAGCCCTTAGGCAGGGCAGCCAAAAATTGGGAGGCTCCACGTTGTCCCTGGATAGAGACGTGCATGATGGCCTGTAAACCTGAAGTGCCCATTGTAAGGAAGTGGGTCTATTGTAGTATAGCCCTTAGGCAGGGCAGCCAAAAATTGGGAGGCTCCACATTGTCCCTGGATAGAGACGTGCATGATGGCCTGTAAACCTGAAGTGCCCATTGTAAGGAAGTGGGTCTATTGTAGTATAGCCCTTAGGCAGGGCAGCCAAAAATTGGGAGGCTCCACGTTGTCCCTGGATAGAGACGTGCATGATGGCCTGTAAACCTGAAGTGCCCATTGTAAGGAAGTGGGTCTATTGTAGTATAGCCCTTAGGCAGGGCAGCCGAAAATTGGGAGGCTCCACGTTGTCCCTGGATAGAGACGTGCATGAGGGCCTCAAAACATTAAGTGTCCATTGTCAGGAAGTGGGTGTATTATAGTATAGCCCTTAGGCAGGGCAGCCAAAAATTGGGAGGCTCCACGTTGTCCCTGGATAGAGACGTGCATGAGGGCCTCAAAACATTGTTCCCATTGCAACGGAGCGGGTCTCCTGTCGTTGTAATGTCCATTCTGCAAAGAATGGGTGAAAAAATTTACCACTGGGGGTATACCTGAAACAAAGGCCTAACTATTGTAACGGTCATCATGGTGGCGCATGAGGAGAAGGAGGAGCAGTCCAGCGATTATCCAAAGTCCAGAAGTGTGTACCCATGGGTGACTGGAGGTACATGGCAAATTCCCGTTACAAACTTTAAATTCCGCTCTCATTTGCTGGTGGTGTGGTGAAGTCTGGCCCAATCCAACCCTTGTTCATCTTGATCAGAGTCAGCCTGTCAGCATTTTCAGTTGACAGGCGGGTGCGTTTATCTGTAATGATTCCACCTGCGGCACTAAAAACACGCTCTGACAAAACGCTAGCGGCAGGGCAGGCCAGGACTTCCAAGGCGTAGAGAGCCAATTCATGCCACGTGTCCACCTTGGATACCCAATAATTGTAAGGCACAGAGGAATGTCGGAGTACAGTTGTTCGATCTGCAAGGTACTCCTTGAGCATCTGGGCAAACTTAGGATTTCTTGTGGCACTACCCCGCACCTCAGGGGCTGTGGTACGTGAGGGGCTGAGAAAACTGTCCCACATCTTAAAGACTGTTCCCCTACCTCTGGCGGATTGGACTTGTGCCTCTCTCGGCTGTACGCCTTGGTTGTCCACTGATTCCTGACCTATGCCGCTAGCGTTTTGTGAGGGGAATGCTTTGCCTACTTCCGTGACTATGGCCTTCCGGAACTGCTGCATTTTGGTTGACCTCTCCGCCTCGGGAATAAGAGACATAAAGTTCTCCTTGTAGCGTGGGTCTAACAGTGTTACCAACCAGTAATGATTGTCGGCCAAGATGTTCTTAATGCGAGGGTCACGAGACAGGCAGCTTACCATAAAGTCAGCCATGTGCGCCAGACTCTTAACAGCCAGGACTTCAGTAGCCTGACCAACACGATGACTGAACATGCTGTCCTCCTCCTCCTCATCTACCCTGTCCTCTGGCCAGCCACGCTGAACCGAGGATATGACTGGTGTGCATGTCATATCCTCAATTTGGCCGGAGAGTTGCTCCATGTCTTCATCTTCCTCCTCGTCATAGTCCTCCACTGCACGTTGTGATGAGACGAGGCTGGGCTGTGTGTTATTACCCACACCCACTACTGTTTCTTGCTGCAACTCATCGCGCTCCGCCTGCAATGCATCATGTTTGTTTTTGAGCAGAGACCATTTTAGAAGGCAGAGTAGCGGTATGGTGACGCTAATAATGGCGTCATCACCACTCACCATCTTGGTGGAGTCCTCAAAGTTTTGGAGGATGGTACATAGGTCGGACATCCATCTCCACTCCTCAGGTGTTATGTGTGGAGTTTGACCCATTTCCCGACGGCTTAGGTGATGCAGGTACTCAACAACTGCCCTCTTCTGCTCACATATCCTGACCAACATGTGCAGAGTTGAATTCCAACGCATGGGGACATCACACACCAGTCTGTGAGCCGGAAGATGCAAACGGCGCTGAAAGCCGGCAAGGCCGGCTGAAGCAGTAGGTGACTTTCGAAAATGTGCAGACAGGCGGCGAACTTTTACCAGCAGATCAGACAGCTCTGGGTATGACTTTAGAAACCGCTGAACCACGAGGTTGAGCACATGGGCCACGCATGGAACATGTGTCAGCTGGCCTCGCCTCAAAGCCGCCACCAGGTTCCGGCCATTGTCACACACGACCTTTCCTGGCTTTAGGTTCAGAGGTGTGAGCCAGTGATCTGCCTGCTGTTTCAGAGCTGTCCACACCTCTTCTGCATTGTGAGGTTTGTCACCTATGCAGATTAGCTTCAGCACAGCCTGTTGCCGCTTCGCCGAGGCAGTGCTGCAGTGCTTCCAGCTTGGGACTGGTGTGGAGGGTAAAGTGGATGAGGATGCGCAGGAGGAGGAGGAGGCTGAAGAGCATGACATTCCGGAGCTGTAGAGTGTGGGTGAAACCCTGACTGAGGTAGGGCCTGCAAACCTTGGTGTGGGAAGGACGTGTTCCGTCCCTCGCTCAGACTGGGTCCCAGCTTCCACAATATTAACCCAGTGTGACGTCAACGAGATGTAGCGGCCTTGCCCACAAGCACTTGTCCACGTGTCTGTGGTTAGGTGGACTTTGGGTGAAACAGCGTTGTTCAGGGCACGTGTGATGTTTTGTGATACGTGGTTATGCAACGCGGGGACGGCACACCAGGAGAAATAGTGGCGGCTGGGGACCGAGTAACGTGGGACAGCTGCCGCCATCAGGTCGCGGAATGCTTCTGTCTCCACCAGCCTAAAAGGCAACATTTCCAGCGCAAGCAGTCGCGAAATGTTAGCATTTAGAACTGTGGCATGTGGGGCGTTGGCAGTGTATTTGCGCCTGCGTTCAAAGGTTTGCTGAATGGATAACTGAACGCTGCGCTGTGACAAGGACGTGCTTGATGATGGTGTTATTTCTGCATAGGCAACTGCAGGTGCAGGACCGGAGGAGGCTTGTTCGCAGGCAGCATGGATTGGCTCGCATGCACAACCAGCGAAGACGTAGCAGTGACATCAGCAAGCACTGCTCCTCGACTCTGTTGTACTTCCCACAAAGTAGGGTGCTTGGCTGACATGTGCCTGATCATGCTGGTGGTGGTCAGGCTGCTAGTTTTGGTACCCCTGCTGATGCTGGCACGGCAGGTGTTGCAAATGGCCTTTTTAGAATCATCTGGAGCCAACTTAAAAAACTGCCAGACTCGGGAAGACCTAACATTTGTACAGGCACCTTGTGTCGTGTTGTTGTTCCGGGGAACGGTTGCCTGACTTCTGCCTGGAGCCACCACCCTGCTTCTTACTGCCTGTTGGGATGCTACGCCTCCCTCCCCCTGTGCACTGCTGTCCTCGCTCTGCATATCCTCCTGCCAGGTTGGGTCAGTTACTGGATCATCCACCACGTCGTCTTCCTCTTCCGCACCCTGCTCCTCCTCCTGACTTCCTGACAATTGTGTCTCATCATCGTCCACCCCTTGTTGAGACACGTTGCCAACTTCGTGAGAATGTGGCTGCTCAAATATTTGGGCATCTGTACATACGATCTCCTCATGACCCACTTCAATATGAGCTGGCGAGAGGCCAGAATGTGCGAATTGAAACGTGAACAGCTCTTCCGATTGTCCAAGTGTGGGATCATTAATGTCCGAGGACGTGTACTCAGCCTTGTGGTAGGAAGGAGGATCAGGTTCTGAAATGTGCGGTGCAGTATCATGGCTACTGACACTTGACCGTGTGGAAGACAGAGTGTTTGTGGTGGTGCCAATCTGACTGGAAACATTATCCGCTATCCAACTAACAACCTGTTGACACTGGTCTTGGTTCAAGAGTGGTGTACTGCTGCGGTCCCCAAGAATTTGGGACAGGACGTGCGAGCGACTAGATGTGGCCCTTTGTTGTGGCGAAATTAGAGCTTGCCAACGACCTCGGCCTCTGCCTACACCACCATCACGTCCACTTCCTTGTTCCTTGCCAACGCCCTTGCGCATTTTGCAATGCTGTGCTGACGTGTATTCACTACACTTGTGCGTTATATAATAATAGTTTGTGAAAAACGCACACAAGTGCACCTGTACGCTGCCACCGACAGGCACACACGTGCGGTTTTTAAATGCAAGCACGGACGCACTAAGAACCTGACAGGTTTTTAGGAGAAAAAATTACTGAGAAGTCTGACACTATCAGCCACTGCTGACTGACGTGTATTATACACTAGACTTGTGCATTATATAATAATAGTTTGTGAAAAACGCACACAAGTGCACCTGTACGCTGCCACCGACAGGCACACACGTGCGGTTTTTAAATGCAAGCACGGACGCACTAAGAACCTAACAGGTTTTTAGGAGAAAAAATTACTGAGAAGTCTCACACTATCTGGACTGTTTTAGACTGTGTACACCAGCCCCAGATATGATGAAGGCTGGTATACGGTCACCACTAGGAATGGCTATATACCCTGCCTGCCTGCCTGCCTGCCTGTATACTGCTACAATAGTTCTGACAAGGACTCTTCTGGTCACTAGCCTGTATTCCGACCTGGCTATACCCTGCCTGTATATAGCAACAATAGTCCTGAGAAGGACTCTGCTACTGTACTCCGACCTGGCTATACCCTGCCTGCCTGTATACAACTAGCATAGTCCTGAGAAGGACTTCTGGTCACACTGTTTGCAGCCCTGCTACGGAAATAACTATAAAGGGCCGCAAACCTTTCCCTGAAGCAGCGACCCTCTCCCTGCACTGACTGTCTGGATGGCTGTGAGCAGAGCACAGCGCGCCCGCCGGTATAAAGGCTCGGTCACGCTGTGCGGGCCGGCCAATCACTGCAATTCCACAATTAACAGGGCTGTGGCATTGCAGTGGTCTGCCAGCCAATCCCTGCATGAGGGCTGGCTCTCAAAAGAGCGCCAACATGCAGGGATGAAGACCACGAGTACAGCACGAGTATCGCGAGATTACTCGGTCCCCGCCGAGTAGCCCGAGTACAGTGATACTCGTGCGAGTACCGAGTAGTAACAAGCACACTCGCTCATCACTAGTAACAACCCAAAATTCCCAGTTTGGGGTGTGGTAGAGGGCAATTATATATTTTTTGTAAACAATTTGTATTCCAGTTGATTTCCCAGTGATTTATTCTACAGATAACCGAGTGCATTCTTATTAACCATCATCCACAAACACAAATTCACAACACAGCAAGTGGGTCTATGCGCTTTCATGTGCCAAGGCTGAATATGAGTCCCAGTCCAGCCCTGATGATTGGCAAACTGTGTCAGACATAAAGGAGTTGACAATGGATGGTTGGTGCTTACAATGTTTCCTCTGATTAAACTTTATTTTGATGTTACAATGCGGAGCATCCACAGCACACAACGTGACCATGAGTAAACATATGGAGCACTTGCAGACAAGTATGAATGGCTTCAATTATTTTCTGTTTGCTATTATTACCCCGTTCTGAAAGAGTATTTATCTTTTATAAAATGGGCATAATTCAGATTTCTCTAAACAGGAAAATTTCAATTAGTAACTATCATTGTGTGAGAAGTGGAAAATACATTGGAATCACTTGAGCGTGAGACGATTCCAGTAATCTGTATATTTCTGCTTCTGGTGAAGGATATATACATTACATATATATATATATATATTATACGGGCAATCTATAGCAACCGAGCCCGACACTTACTGCGCTTTCCAAATATAGCTTATTATTGTACTGACATTGAAACGCTGAACGTACAGGGGAAGAAATCATTCTGCTCTACCTATTGCATTGTTTCGCTTTGTATTTCTGCTGTAACTTCTAATGTCTCTCTGCTTTTAAGGTTTATCTTGAATTATCCTCAGCTGCATTTTGTTCTCCCACTCCAAGTTTGGTTTCCCGTGGAGCCTCTTTATCTCTAAGACATATGTAGGAGAATTTTTCTTGTCCTGTTGTCACACTCTAATAACTTTTATCAATGTACCGCCAACATATTTCTCAGCACTTTATAAAAGTAGTATGCATATGAAATGGTAATTATATAAAAAAATAAAAAACTGTCCTTGAGAGCAAGACATATGGGATACCATGGAATGGATTCCTTGGGTTTGAAGCGGTGGACTACACAGTTTTTTTGTAGTTTTTTCTTACCATGGAGACGCATAAAAAGAGTAGATAGAAGTGTAGATTTCTAATTTTGGCTAAATGCTTACTTTTTATTTTTAGATACATTTAAGAAATAAAATGATTGAATAAACTTAAACTCTTTAATAATAGGCAGGATGGTCGCTCAGTAGTTTTCAATGAGGTCAAGTATACAAATCCCAAAAAGATCAACATCTGAAAAGAGTTTGTATGTTCTTCCCCTGTATGGGTTTGTATGTTTTTAGCATGTTTGTGTGGGAAAACATAGGGAAAAATAAAAATTGCAAAGATTCTCGTAAATCACGAAAATTTGAATGCCACAATGGTCTTTGATGCTTACCTGTTATATCTGGGACAATCATGGATAGAACACATACATGATTCACAAACATCTGAATGAAGCCTAATGACAAGCATCCATTACCTGGTTGCTACATGGTATTTTAGAAGATTTTAGACCCAACATGTTGAATACAAGGAGTTCTCTGGTTGCCCATGAAAGAGCAAATGTGAAGACTGTTAGCTCAGAGTGAATTTAGCATCATATTTGGTAGCAGCTTTAAAGGAGTTGTCCGATATAAACTCCAAAATTTTTTGTAAACTAATCTGTGCTGTATTGTCATATAAAACACCCCTACAGTATTCTTTTTGTTTTCTAACTTTTGTTCCTCTTGAATTATCCGTTTATTCTCTGCAGCTCTTTGTTTACATGCAGCTCAACCAAACATGACAGCTTCCTGTGCCAAACCTCAGTCAGAGCTGGCACCGCCTGGCCTGGACACTCATTAGCGGTCAGTATTCTGCCCCAGAACTGACCTCTTATCGCCCCAGCAAAGATGGGCACATTACTACATGATATGTGCGGTGGATGTGAAGTATTTGTGCTGCAGAGTTGAGATATCACTGCTCTGTATTTCCAATCACTGGTAGTACAGAGCAGTGATCCTGCTTCTCTCATCTGTGCAGCACAATCATGTCACATCCACTGCATATAATGTAGTAATGTGCCCATCCCTGTCCCCATATTATACTAACGTGCCCATCCGTGTACCCATACTATAGTAATGTTCCCATCCTTCTGCCCATCTTATAGTAATGTCCACATAATATATTATTGTGCCCCATCTTATAGTAATGTGCCCATCTTATACTAATGTGCCCCATCCTTCTGCCCATCCTGTAGAAATGGCCCCTTTCCTGCTCCTCTTGTAGTAATGCTCTGTCCTGTAGAATTGCCTCCTAGTCTCCCATTCTTCACACATGCATAAAAAACAAACACAAATCTTTCTCACCTCTCCTTGTTCCCTTGGTGTCCTGTCTGCCTCTTGAGGCCGCAGCCCCCTCCTTGCCGAACACGGCCTCTGCAGGGGGCCGTGCAGTCAGCGCTGTATATCAGATGACTGACCAACAGGCGCTGTGCAGTGACGCCTCTGTATGCAGCTTCTCCACTGATCAACTGCTGCCTCTGATTGGCTGGCAGCTGATCATCGTTGTATACAGAGGCTCAGGGCACCCTGGAATCTGACATCTGATATACAGCGCTGACTGCCCGAGCTCCCAGCACAAGCCGCGTTCAGCGCAAGGGGGGCCATTTGTCTGCATGCTGCCAGCAGCATGGGTGCTGCATGCAGCGTACAGGCAGCGAGACCCCTGCACTATGGAATGTGTGGGAGGGTGCAGAAAAGGGGGGCAGGGACGCCACGCACTGTACATGCCCAGCAGGGCGGGTACGTGACGTTGCCTGTGCTGCCCGTCTACTAAACAGGCGCATAAGCTCCTGTACTTGTTGTTGTGACATCACAGGAAGCAGGAAAATCATGATGGGAGCAGTCACATGACCGCTCTGAGCCGGGGGAGAGGGGCTGACAGCAGGGCAGGTAAGTAGTCACTATCTACTTATCTGCCCCAATGTAGCCCAATAGTGTAATGACAAGAAAAAGTCAAAATAAGCCTTATAACCCCTTTTAATTTTGCCAAGATGGGCCAGTAAATCATCGGAGGGCTTAACAAAAACATGCCCCAAAGTGGTGACATGGGTGTTACTGCCTTTTTGCGGACTAATCTTGGTAGACAGGGGAAAGGGGCCTAACTGTCTGTAATTTTAACTTTAACATTACTAACTATGTTGTAAATAATCTTTGATATGAAAGTAATCAGTAAATAGTATTGGAATTAAACAATATGAGAAAATAATACCTTTTTGGAATAAGTGCCAAATTGCTTATCTACTTTACACAATCTTGTTTGCTAGAAGGTTCTTTTGAAAGTAAGCTGATCACAAGTTGACCTGCTCAGGGCGGCTATCAGGGCATTACTGCCCTTACTGGTGTATGTGGCCCGGTCTGGGTGAGACGCTGATCTATATGATCGGTACAGTGCAGAAGAGGAAGCTACTGGACTGGAACGGAGGACCTTCAGTACTAAGAATTTCAGGAACTTTCACATCATGTGACTGATCATGTGCCTGACCACATAACTGGAAAGGTGATGTATAGTGTGTGTGTAAGTAAATGTGCCTGTTGCAGGGCTGTGTGTATCTGTATGTGCATGAAATATGCATGTAGCAGAGACATGTATGTCTATTTAGATAAAGTGGAGCCATGCATGTCTATGGGCATGTAGTGAAGCTGTGTATGTCTATGAGCATGTAGCAAAACCTGTGAATGTCTTTAGGCATGTAGCAGAGCCATGTACTGTATGTCTACGGACATGAAGCAGAGCTGTGTATGTCAATGGGCATGTAGCAGAACTGTGTAGGTCTATGAGAATGTAGCAGAGCTATATATGTCTATGAGCATGTAGAAAAGCCATGTATGTCTATGGACATGTAGCAGAGTCAAGCATGTCTATAGGCATGTAGCAGAGCCATGCATGTCTATGGGCATGTAGCAGAGCCATGTATGTCTATGGGCATGTAAAAGAGCTGTGTGTGTTTAATATATACACTGCAGAAAGACACTAACAATAGATTTATTACCCCCTATTCTACCCTGATACATTAAAATTAGTAATAATAACAAAATGAAAAACAGAATGCATATTTCAAACCGTGGCACTTCAGTGACAGTCAAGTAGATAAGTACCAGCACAGAAACTTCTCACAGGAGGCATTGTTATCTCCACACACTGCCAACGTGTCAAACAAACAGACACCATGTTAAAAACATGAGACACGCACATGGGCGAGGGGTATGTGGATAGCCAGATCCACCTGCCCGTCTCTCCAGCTACTCATAAACTTGTCCCTGGAACACTCTAATAAAACTCGTGGCAATATAGGTACCAGAGCAGACATCCAGGTTTACACCCTCTCTGCAATACATAAGTGCTACCATGTCACAATATATATATATATATATATATATATATATATATATATATATATACAGTATATCACAAAAGTGAATATACTCCTCACAGTTTCATAAATATTTTATTCTACCTTTTCATGGGACAACATTAAAGATATGACACTGTGATACAAAATAAAGTAGTCAGTTTACAGATTGTATAATGGTGTAAATTTAGTGTGTCCTCTAAACAACCAAACACACAACTGTGGCACCCTTGGGCTTCAGGCAAGGGTTTTATTACACCACTTTTCAGTAATGTCTAATGATTGGTGAGGATATTTTGCAGAAATGGAGTTTTTGCAAGAGTGGCAGTTGGACTGTGGAAGGTTCGAAGGCTGGAGGCTAGGTGGAGTCTCATGGGGACCTGAAAATGTTGCCAATATGGGGCCCTGAAATTCCAGGAGGCAGCCCAGGAAACCTAAAAATCTGCTGAAATATGTTTAATTCCCCTACAGTGTCGCCATAGGAGGAAAGAAGCATGATAGAGTCTCAATTTAAGAGGACTTTTAGCTCTTCTGGTGGCCCTGTTTTAGTAACTACTAGTAACCTGTGGAGTAATAATTCTGGAACATCGTTCTTCAGAACTTTCTGCTGTTTTGTTCCATTGTTATTACTCCTAGAAATATATAAAAAAAATTGACAAGTGGTTGTTATAATTCTTGTTGTTATACCCCAATGTCTGATAATGTCAGTGATTGTATAGTATCACTGTAAGGAGTGAGACTCCCTCAACTACTTATAATAAGCTGTCAACTAATTTATAAATTTCTACGAAGAATAACAGAAGACACAATGCGGGGTTATGGGAAAAGATGTTCCAGAATTATTTCATGGAGAAGAGCTGAAGGACTTTTCTTAAATCAAAGGCTTGCCTGCATAATCTGCAGATGTAACTTTGGTCACATTATTATTTAATATAGCACCATTTATTCCATGGCGCTTTACCATTGGAAAAGCGGCATACATAGACAAGTACAATAATTGTGAACATTTCAAGACACAGACAGGTACAGGAGGAGAGAGGACACTGCCCACGAGGGCTCACTGTCTACAGGGAATTGGTGAAGATACAGTAGGTGAGTGTAGACAGGTAGTGGTTACAGCAGGTTGTAGGCTTGTCGGAAGAGGTGGGTCTTCAGGTTCCTTTTGAAGGTTTCCACTGTAGGCGACAGTCTGATATGTTGGAGTAGAGCATTCCAGATTCACATATATATTTATGGCTAGAAGTATAAGTAAACCTAACAGAAGCAATAAGTTGCCTTCAAACCAATAGGATTTTTTGGTGCCTGTAAAGATATTCTTGTACCATAATTTGGGGCAGTGTTCTTTTAAATGTTAAACTTAGATAAAATGTGGGTAAATAATGTTTGAACCCTGTAGACGTTACACCATGGGTCCCCAATTCCAGTCCTCAAGGGCCGCCAACAGTGCATGTTTTCAGGATTTCCTTAGTATTGCACATGTGATAATTTAATCACCTGCACAGTTGATGATTCCAACACCCATGCAATGCTAAGGCAATCCTGAAAACATGCACTGTTGGCGGCCCTCGAGGACTGGAGTTGGGGAACCCTGAGTTACACTATGCCGTCAGTAAATATAGGAGTATATTTTAACCTGCAATGTGAATAAGAAAACAAGTGAGCATAGACACCTTGGCCTTGATTCAATGCATTCCCACGGGAGTATTACAGCTAAGCACACTTTAACTGCCATTCACGTTACTCATGATTACTGAATCACCTCTATTGGGTTTAAAGTGATAAACAGCCAGTGGATGCTTCTGCCCAGAAGGTATTCACACTTCCCAAAGCAGGCCGCAGACTTCATCACTCTTTCTAGGAATCCAACGCGCTATATTAGGTGATTTGCTATAACTATTAACAGTGTGCTAACCATTTGCTGGCAAATTCATCCAGAAAATACTGTGGCTTCCTTTTATTATTAGACTTTGCAAACAATAATGATTTGATGCTGCCTTACTATTCACAGATGAGAGGTTTAAGCAACCACTCAGGGCGGTTTTCCACTTGTGCTATGAATATTGCTGCTTCCAATTCATGATTGTTTGGAGTTTTTGTTTGAAGACTTGAAAGCAAAGGTTTTACATTGACGCCTCCGTCTGACATTCATACCCATAACATCTTATAATGATTCAAGTACAAGTGATGGGTTCTAAGAAAATAGAAAAAAAAAAAAAAGCTTCTCATCATGTTACATCTCTTTTCTATGGTGACGTATTTTTCACAAAGGGGAATGGCATCGCTGTATCTTCTAATATTTTCTACTTTTTTTTAATACACTCACCCACCATTTATTTGTTGCAGCTTTATAGATTTCTAATACATTTTTTAAACATACTTTATAAAGAAAAATTAATCATTATAATTTTCAACAAATGATTTACTCATAACTAGTGATGGGCGAATGCTACAATATTTGGGTTCGAATTATTCATCTTATTTTGTACTATTTTGTACTATTTGTATATTCATCACGAATAACAAATCTAATGCAACTCAATGGGAAGCTAGAAGTGATACTGCTTGAAAACCACAAATGTGTGAATATAGACCTGCTTTACTACTAAGGGAATCTAAGAAAAATGAGATATTTAGCATATAGAAACGGCCATTTGTATATCTCACGGCATATCTTGTAAATGGGTACCCACTCTATGTTGAAGCTTCTCTTTGTAACTGTCTTTTTTGTATTTTATGTCATGCTCAGTTATGCACCTGTTCACACTTCAGTTTGGTGAGTGCCGTCAGACTTTTTGTCTATATTCAAGAGGATTATACCTTCTGACCGTGCACCCCTCCCCCACTTGCCACAGGTGATTTTATCCTATGTAGCAGGTTCCTACTTGCCCAAACACAGGAGGTGTTTTTAACCCAGAGAAAAGCTTCAACATAGAGTAGGCACCCAGTTACAAGATATGCCGTCACGTGACAACCGGGCAGATATACAAATGGCCGTTTCTATAAGCTAAATATCTCATTTATCTTAGATTTACCTTAGCAGTAATGCAGTTCTATATTCACACATTCATGATTTTCATGCTTTAGCATTTCAGAGTGCAAACTGTCTTTTTTTGTATTTTATGTCATATTCAGTTATGCACCTGTTCACACTTCAGTTTAGTGAGTGCCGTCAGTCTTTTTGTCTATATAGAATAATTGTCAAGCAGATCCTCCCAGGATACCTGGCGGGGCTGTAAAAGTGCTGAAATGGATTGAAAAGTGCTGAAATTGAATGGGAACAGCATGGAAACAATGCCTGGATGTATGTCTGAAACACAGGTCACTTCTGAGAACAATGTTGTCAGAGTATTTGACGTGCAGTCCCTCGCCTATTTGTGATAACCAGCACAGGTAAAGTTGAAAGCTGCGGGCTGCAGCACCAAGCTGTGTGCTTTATCTTGTCTAGTTATCAAAAATTATTATTTAAATAAATAATTTTTAAAAATTACGTAGGCTGCCCATTTTTGATAACCAGTGCAGATAAAGCAGACAGCTGGGGACTGGTATTCTCAAGTTGGGGAGGTCCATGGTTATTTGGCCCTCCCCAGCCTAAACAAAAGCCAGCAGCCACAGCACAATTGGCAGATTCATTAGATGTGCCAATTGTGGCACTTTACCCTGCTCATCCTGATTGTCCTGGTGCGGTGGAAATTGGGGTAATATATGGGATTGATGTCAGTTGTGATTTGTCAAAAATCACAGCTGCCATCAAGCTCTGGGTTGGTAATGGAGAGGTATTTATTAGCCCGCCACCATTACCAACCCTGTAAGAAAAATAAACACAAAACACACAAAAATCTTTTATTATAAATAATAAAAAAATACACCCTCTTTCACCAATTTACAAAACACACCCCAAAACACCCCTGCAGGTCCGACATAATCCACTTGATCCCACAACTGCTACATCCTGAATCGGCAATGATGGAAAACGTGACAGATCACTGCAGCTTCTGGAACACATTGAGGGCACTGGGGGACCCGGCTGTGAGAAGCGATGAGATCAGTCAGGTCACCAGAGTTCACAGCCGAGTTCTCATGGTACTAAGTGTTACCACCAATGAACCCGCTGCTGGATTGCCAAACCTCCAAGTTGCGGGACATGGTATAGCAGTCTGGCACTCAGGTCACCTGAGTTCACACTCAGAATCTCCCCCGCTGCCTTCAGTGAACTCAGTTGAACACAATGCCAGATTGCCAGACTACTGTGAGGCTGTGTCCCACAATCCAGCAGTGGGTTCAACTAAGTTCACTGAGAGCTGTGAAGGAGACCCCAACTTTGGTAAGAGTTCACAGCCTCCAGATGTACCAGCAGCATGGCACCCCACTTTTTTGAAGAGCGACCTTCAGGTCATTGAGGTTCTGGGGTACAGATTTATGAGACTCTACACGATTCAGCTGATCCCAAAGGTTTTCTATGGAATTCAAGTCTGGAAAAAGTGCATGTCACTCCATTTGAGGTATTTGAGTTTCCAGCAGCCATTCCCTAATGATACGACTTTGATGAGCTGCAGCATTGTTGTTCATGCAGAGGCACAATGACTGCATTATTTATATTATTTAATTAGTAGGGACTTGTCATTGTACCATTCACAAAGTGTAGGGCACTTCTGTATTTACTAGACACACCTGCCCACAGTGTAATACCACCATCACTAAAGGCTTGTCTGGTTGGTGACAACAGTGGCTGATGCATTGGACTCTTCTTGACATCTCCAACATCGTTGGCAGCAATAATTTCTGTCAGTGTGAATCGACATCAGCACTGAGGCCCACTGGTTCCTAATCCAGCAAGATGATGACATCTGTGCCTGATGGTGTGGCCAGGTGTTCTTGCAGGTCATCTAGCGCACAGACCATGCTCATGTAAATGGTTTCTAATGGTTTGAGGTGACACTTGGGTACCTTTTACTTCCCTTAAAGGGAACCTATCAGGTCCAATATGCACCCAGAACCACGAGCAGTTCTGGGTGCATATTGCTATTCCCTGCCTAACCGTCCCTGAATACACTAGCATAGGTAAAGATATCTTTAGAAAAAGTATTTCTAAAGATCTTTTATCGTATGCTAATGAGCGAGGGGACTAGTCCCCTGGACGTTAGTTCCCCTTGCTAGTCGACTCCATTAGCATGTTAGAACGCCCCTGTGGGTGTGCTAACATGTAAATTAATGCACAGCATCACAGGATATCTCAGTCACCTCTCCGGCTGCCATTGCCGCCCGACACTGGATTTCAATTCAGTGCACATGACCCCGAAGTTTGGGTCATGCGCACGATGACGCTGGGTGTACGCGTCCTGGCTTCAAACTGAAGTAGTGTGCAGGAACCAAACTTCGGGGTCATGCGCACTGAGACGAAATCCAGTGTCGGGCAGCGATGGCAGCCGGAGAGGTGAGTGAGATCATCTTCTGATGCTGTGCATTCATTAGCATGTTAGCACGCCCACAGGGGCGTACTAAAATGCTAATGGAGCCGACTAGCCAGGGAAACTGTGCCGTCCCAGTGACGATCGGGGTGCTTGGATCCGGGGGGTGGTCGTGGCTCGAGGGGTCCGGAAACTGGCTCGGCGAGCACTCAAAACTTGAGAAGGGGTTATTTACAGGGAAAGAGTTTGCGACGCCACCTGCGGGTTGTGGTAATGGGAGTACTGCCACTGCTGGAGGGAGTACCGGGGTAGATAGTGTGGAGCAGCAAGGTGTCAGTCCCTCCACAGGTAGGGAAGGCCCCAGACTCTGGGGTTTGGTAGATAAGGGAGCAAAGGGTGCAGGGATCAGGGTACTCACTGCGGGTAGGTGTGGTGTTGGATGAGGTTTAGAAAGTAGACACACACACTGTAGGTAAACCAAAGTCTCTGTGAGCCGCTGCCATTGCAGGAAGCCCGTACAAGTACCCAGTCCCACCGGTGTCACTTAGTGATCCGGAGCCTGCCTCCGTACACTGTTTTGTGTCTGTGTGGGTCCCTATAGCTTGAAGCTGTAAGGTTCAGTTCTTCAGTTTTTAAGTGAAGTCTTGCTCCTAAAGGCTGGCACTTGGGACTTCAGTAAATTGCTTTTTTTGGAAAACCCTGTCCCCCGCGTTGTGCTGATGCCCTCAGTCTCTGAGCTTTGGGAAGGCCCCCTTCCTCTGCAGGTTAATTGCCAGGACGTTGAATCGGCTCCTGACCTAGGATCCTGTACCCCGTCGTGCTCGGTACCGGTCAGCTCTGTCAACCCTTTTTTTGGTGCCTGCAGTCCCTACGAGACCGCGTCTGTCACACCCCAGACCGACGTCCCTGAACCTGGTCACCGACTCCTCTGGTCCCGGACCACTGTCTGCGACCCAACCTCTGTCTAGCTCCCTGGGAGCTAACCCTCCAGCTCCTCACACTTTGAGCGCTCTCACTGAACTGACATTGTCCCTCCCACCAGTCTGCCTGGCCCCTAGGTGGGTGGCCCTGTTCCAGCTAGACCAACCCACTGGTGTGCCTGACAGGTCATGATGTGAAGTGTTGGTTGGGGTTTGTGGTGCTGATGGAGGTGACACCAGTTTTCCTAGGTATCTGGAACCATGGGGGCTAGGTCCTGCACCCTGGGGAGAGGATGCAGTTCCCTGTAGCACCTGATGTATTCAGGGGCGCTACAAAACTAACGCCCAGGGGACCAGTGCCCTCGCTCATTAGCATACGGTAAAAGATCTTTAGAAACACTTTTTCTAAAGATATCTTTATCTATGCTAGTGTATACAGTGACCGTTAGGCAGGGATTAGCAATATGCACCCAGAACTGTTTATGGTTCTGGGTGCATATTGGACCTGACAGGCTCCCTTTAAATGTGCCTGGAGTTGTGTGGCATTCATCATCCAATTCCAAAGGCATTGTTCACAATGAAGCTGTCATCAGTGTGGAATGTGGCCAAAGGACGTCCACTTTTACGCCTTATCTCTTGGGCCCCTGTGTGGCTGCACATATTGCAGTAAAGATACATTCGCCCATGCTGCAAATGATAAGATTCTAACTAGAGGGAAGAGATCAGAAGGAAGGGGCAGAGGCAGAGGTCCTCTCTCCCTCCATTCTACATAGAATCTTATGAAAACCAACTGTCATCTCTTACCTCAGTAATGTAAAAATCTATCCTCACTGAACACAGATTTTACTAGGATTTTGAGAATTTTGAGAATTATTTATCAGTCTTGAAGGAGAAAGAAGTAGATTACTCTTATAAGATATATTACAAAATTGTTTCTTTTCATGTCAAATATTAATTTATTAAATAACAATTTAAATAATGGTTACTTTTTACAAAACCAGATCATCTCTAAATATCCACCAATACCTTAGATAAAATTCCATTAGCAAACAGGTCATAAACATTTGAAATAGCAATACCAATATACCATAAATCTACTGTATATGTTCAAGTGTGACTGAATAAGAACACTACATAAACCATAAAAAATAAAAAATAAATAAAAACATATCAAGAAGCCGACAGTAGTTTGTCATTGTAAAAAAACCTGCTGAGCATGCTCAGGAAGAATATCTCTGATTGGTTAATCCTGCAATGGTTATGACTATAGCATTGAGCATTGAGACACTCCAGCTGAAGAAAAGCTGCTACTGGTCAGCATAATCTTGCTCCTCATGACTGACAGGCTGCAGTACCAATCAGTGTGGGGTATGCCATTGTCATAGATTGCTAATGTAAACAGGAGAAGGGGAAATACCCCTGTTACTGGAGCCAGAGACCAGCGATTGTGGGTCAGGTAATGTAATGTAATCTAATAAAGCAATCAGGGTCACATCAGATTTTCCCACGATAAGTAACTTTGTGATGAGGTTTGAACAGCTCAATATCACGGACTCTATCATCATCTTATAGGTCATGGATAGATCGCAGTGCAGCGCCACATACTAAATAGCGCAATTGAACTACATCCAACTTGTGTAAATAGCTTTAACGTGGCGCAAATGTGGATTATGCGTCTACGTGTAAGTACATCTTATGTGTAAATCCAGAAGCGCAACAAGATAATTGGAGCAGAAGTATATTTAATAAACAGTTGTCCACTTGGTTTGCCGTTGTGCCATATTCATTTCCTTTTTGGATGATGGACTGAACAGTGCTCTGTACAGAGCTTTGGCTATTTTTTTCTTTTTTATAACCTAACCCTGCTTTACATTTCTCCACAACTTTATCCCTGACCTTTCTGGTGTGTGCCTTGGTTTTCATGATGCTGTTTGTTCCCGAATGTTCTCAAACAAACTTCTGAGGCTTTCACAGAACAGCTGTAGTTCTACCCAGAAGAAATTACATACAGGTATACTCAATTTACTAATTAGGCAGCTTTTAAAGTCAGTTTGTCCCTCAATCATTTTATTTAGCAGCATCAGATTGACAAATGCACATCACAATTTTCAGATTTATATTTTCTAAATATTTAAAAAACCATGTATCATTTTCTTTATACTTCACAAATAACTGCTACTTAGTGTTGGTAAAAAAAATATAAAATTCCAATAAAATACATTTAAGTTAGTGGGTACAACATTGAAAAATGTGTAAAGGTTCATGAGGTATGGATACTTTCTCAAGGCGCTGTACACATGGAAAGTAGGAGTCCATAATATTTTTTTGCTATGGAGACCTACTTGCCACATTATTATAGATAAGTGAATTATATAAGTGTACATGTATGTGGAAGATCCACTATCCAAATATCTTCACATATCTTATTTAGCGTTTGTATTTCTTTATTGGCTTTCTTTTTTGTATCTCTCTGGTTAGTTATTTAATAATCTTTTGTAACATTTGAATATAGAAATAAAAATTGCTGACACAGTGCTAACATTCTGCTTTAAATAAAATGTTGGAAATCCCAGCTTTGCAGATTATATTATGCTCTAAGAGGAAAGCCATAGATCAGAGTATATGATTAATATGGTTTTATTTAGCTTATATTCATTATCCGTGTTTTGACTAAATTATTTTATATTTTACGGTGAAAATCAACAGAAATTTGAAAAGCAATTTCAGTTTAAAAAATAAAAGTATATACTGTAAGTGGTATTAAAGCACCACTCCAGTAGGTTTTTTTAATGCACAGCTGGAGTGGCGCTTTAAGTCCAAATCCCTGGACCTTTGTCTTATACTCACCTTGCGCAGCTTTGTGTTGTATCGCTGCTGCAGTTGGTCTTCAGGGATTTGTAACCTGGTAGCTGCTCCAGTGTTTGCTGGTGTGCACCAGAGGTCACTCTGCAATGGATGTCTATGAGAGCCTCATTCTGGCCTTGTTCTGTCTTTTCTAGAGATGTATTGGAAGCTTGTGATGTAACTTCTGACTTGCGGCCAGTCAGAAGTTACTGTCACAAGATGGCACCATGGGACCAGAGTAGCGTTAGTATAAGGTGCAGCCGCCAGAATGGGAGTATATGAGAGGGGGCAGGGGGCTTATATTTCAAGTGCAATATCAGCGGTGAAAAAAACAAAACGCTGGAGTGGTGCTTTAATAGAAAGACTTCTTCACAAGTTTGTCATCAAGCCTCCCATTGTAGCCTCCACATAACTTTTCCTCATTTAAAGGGAATCTGTCAGCTGGTTGTTGTTACCTCACCTGAAAGCAGCATGATATAGGCAAAGAAACCCTAAATCCAACAAGGTATCACTTAGTTTAATGGATGCAGCCGTTCTGACACAAACAAAGATTTTAGATTTAGCATGCAGCAGAGATAAGAAAGATTACCACACCTACACCAGGCTCTCTATATACAATGTCTATAGACAGTGAGCAACTGATCGTGGGAAGAGAACTACTAGACACAGCACTGTACACTGTACACCAAGCAATGATAATCTCGTGGTGCTAATACAATCATTGTAAGTAAACAACAGTGCAGAACTTGATAAGAGGCACATGGCTGAAATGTTTGTTTTAACCTCTACATGTTGTCTTCAGATTACATAGCAAAAATCTGCTGATAGATTCCCTTTTAGGAGTAACATTTTTCCTTAGTCTTGTATCTATATAATGTCTTTGGTTTATGGGTGAAATTTTTTTCAATTCCACAGTAGGTTGATTTCTTTGGCAAGAAGAAATCTGGTGCAGACAATTCAGCGCCAAATTTGCACCTCCTGGAAGAAAACTGCCCGAAATGGCATCAGAACTGTTTTTCTGCAGTTTTTGCTAAGAGAGGCAGATTTGGTGCTGAAATTTTTACACTATATTCCTGCATCCAAACTACACCTCATGAAAAAAAACTGCATCACTACCACATTATACTGCATGCGATAGTGATGCATTTTTTGCCAGGAAGTGTATATTGGGTGCAGGAAAATGGTGTAAAAATGTTAGTACCAAATCTGCATCTCTTGGCAAAAAAACACAGTTTTCTGCCAGGAGATGCAGGCCTGTGACCTCAGTGAGAGTTCATTGAGGTCCTCTGAGGTCAGGTTACCTGCAGTCACAGGTGGAGGGCTGTGGGAACCTTCAGCTGTGACTGCAACTAACCTGAGTGACGTGACCACTCATCGTGCGGCTCATTCATTCTCTGCCTAAAGCTGTTCTATGGCTGCATGCTGTTAGTTCAGATGTAGCAGAGCTGTAATTGTCATGGAACCTCATGTGGATTATGTCGGACCTGGGTGTTTTGGTTAATAAATTGGGTCTTTTGTTTTTTTTTAAACAAAGGATTTTTCTGTATTTGTATTCATTTCTTTTTACTTATAGGATTAGTGATGGGGGGGTCTCATAGACCCCTACCCATCACTAATTCGGGGCTTAGTGGCAGGTGTGAGCTGACATTAACCCCTTATTACCACGATTGCCACTGCACCAGAAGAGCCAGGTAAAGTGCCGGGATCGTCGCATCTAATGGATGCGGCAAATCTGGGTAGCAGCAGTCTGTTATTTTTAGGCTGGGGATGTTCTATAAGCATGGGTCTCCCCAGCCGGAAAATACCAGTCCCCAGCTGTCGGGCTTTATCTTTGCTGGGTATCAAAATTGAGGGGACCACATGCCTTTTTTAAAATTATTTATTTATAAAAACAAAAAAGCCACATGCAGTCCCTCTTATTTTGATACACAGCCAAGATAAACACACAGCTGGGGGTTGCAGCCTGTAGCTGTGGCTTTATGTGTGCTGGTATGGATACAGGGGGAACCTTACGACAATTGTTTTATAAGGACACAGACAGTGTTTGTGATTCCAACCAATCACAGACGCAGTCTCAAAGGGTGGGGGCATGGTCCAACGGTAGCCAATCAGAGATGCCAGTGGGCAGGAAAAGCAGTGAATATTGATGAGGGATAATTGTCGGACCTGGAAATAGTACTGCAACTATTAGGACTTGTTAAGTATCTATGGCTTTAACCCTTTTTTATTTTCTTTCTTTTACAGCCCCCCTACACCAATAACCATGGGCCTTCCCAGCCTGAGAATACCAGACCACAGCTGTCTGCTTTACATTGACTGGTGATTCAATTTGGGGAAGACCCCACGGGTTTTTTTTATTATTTATTTAATTTGAAATAATTTAAAATAACAGCGTGAAGTGACATGTTTTGCATTACCAGTCAAGTTAAAGCTTCCTGCTGTGGTCTACAGGCTGAAGTTGACTGCTTCACCTTAGCTGGCTAACAAAAATAAGGGGGACCCTTTTTTGGGAAAATAATGAATTTGGGGCTAAAAATAATGCTAAACACCCTTTAGTGCCACATGAAAGGCACTTGGATGTACAAGCTTACAATATGCAGAGGGGTGTAACATTATATATGTGTTGCACATCTATCTATTCATCTATTTAGGTTTTGAAAGTATGTAAAGCTCTATTTTAAAAACGCATGTTACACGGACATCACACAGATGTCATAGGCATGACACTGATGTCACAAGGATGTCACACGGACTACACAAGGATGTCACATGGACTACTCAAGGATGTCACACAGACTACACACGGACGATACACGAATATCCCGCAGAGACTAGGCAAGGGGGGAAAATGCACTCTCATAGCATTTGCATGACATATGGAATGACACTTGCATGTCACTCGCATTTCACTCCAAGAGACTTCATGAACAACAACGGAGCTATATTTTATACTCAGATGTCACTGAACCCTTATAGTGAGGACACATGAAAGGTTTTCTTCTGATGACTCTTCCATGAAAGCCATATGTGGGCAGGTGTCTCTGAACAGTAGAATAATGTACCAGAACACTAGCGTGTGCTAAATCTTCCTGAAGGTCTTTTGCAGTCAGACAGGAGTTTTGATTGTCTGTCTAGCAATCCTATGAGCAGCTCTCACAGAAATTTTCCTTGGTCTTCCAGACCTTATCTTGACCTCTACTATTCCTGTTATTCGCCATTGATTAATTACATTTTGAACCAAGAAAAGGTCAACTTGAAAACGCTTTGCTATCTTCTTATTGCCTTCTCCTGTGTTGTAGGCCTCCACCATTTTCCTTTTCACAGTGTTAGGCAGCTGCTTATAAGAACTCATGGCTGCTGCTTTTGGCACATGGTTGGAGGAGGCTGGGTTTTTATAATGCTGTGAAATTTGTATCACCTGACCTTTCCTAACGATGAAAATGAGAAAGACATAAGCTTAACGGGATAATAAAGGCCTGAAACCTTGGTCAATTATTTGAGCACACAAATTTCCAAGGGTGGTCAAAGTTTTGCATTGGACTATATTCCTTTTTGTAATTTTTAAAATGTAAGAGATGATTTTTTTCCCTAATATACAAAGGAAATTTGTCCTCTTTAACTTCATACCTTTTAGAGATGATTTTATCTTCAGCTTGCTTAACTGTTCACAATAACAGTCATTTTTACCAGGGGTGCCAAAACTTTTGCATGCCACTGTATGCATATACTATATTGATGGAAAAATGAAAAAGGTTTTATCTCTTGGAACAATAGAAAGAATAAAATTAAAGTATTAAAACAAAATATTTCTTGGTGCTACTGCTTAGGTGTTAATAACACGTTGTACTAACACATTTTTTATGCTTTTTAAAAAGTAAAAATGGTCCAAAACGTATCCATTTTAGGGGGCAAATGCCTGCCTTGCTGGTGTTCATATTAGTCAGTCACTATGTAATTTTGCCGGAATTTTTTGGAGAGTATGAACACTATACATTTCTGGAAAGGTTATTGTATAAGCAATAAGAAAAACAATGTTTCCATTTGCCCTTACTCATACGCGGACGCCATATTGGAATTCACAAAATGGCTGACTTGACATCAATTTTCCTTTATAGATCAGCTTGTAAATAATATAAACATACTTGATTTTAATAAACATACATTTTCCGGGCAAAGAAATGCAAGGGTATCCAAATAAATACTCTAGATTCAACGAAAAATTATTTTTATTTATTTGGTATTATTACTTGTTATGCAAGTTGTCGTCCACGAACAATATAAAGTATAATGTTTTTAATTTTTTGAGCCCCCGAGACTTTTTATATATCGCCACCATCACTGTCATCATCACTTTCATACTGGATCTGGGTGTCCTCGTGTGCCAGGTCTGGATGCAGCAGTAAGGCTCCGATGTTAGTAAGTCATTTGCTTTCAGACAACAGTGAGTTGTATCCTGCTCACACAGGAATATTGCTCGATGCTTTCTGTTGTTGCTGCATTCTGGAAACAACAGTAGCAACAACCCATCCAAATTGTGATAGTTGGTTGGAACCTGATGATTTCTTGCTTGTGACAAAGTCTTCTGTTCTCTTGGCATGCTGTGGTTTTGGCTTGTCACAGGGCTTCATATGTACATGGTATGGAGTGACAGATAAAGTGTGGGCATCTGTTATGTTCAAGGGTGGTGCAACAGGTTCTCCAACAACATCTGCTTTTTGATATACAGCAGTTATAATTCCATGTGTGGTTCCTTTCCCATCAGGAGTATCCTCTGCAAAGTCCGTGTTATCGACTGCAAAGAACACAAAAGCGCCCTTCTTCAAGAATGGTGGAACGTACAGACCGGTGGCCAATTTTGCTCCAATTTTATCCTGCTTTCCTGAGTAATATGTTTTTATGTTTGCTTTGTTTTTTTTAAATTCTCCATACAGTTCCAGAATATGGACCTTTTTAATTAGTGCCATTTATTATGGTCTTTAACAAGAAGGAGTTGCTCGCTGGTTAATTATACAGAGCAGCCTAAACACACTCACTACCCCCAAGAGTACTGTGAGCAATACCCCCTTGATAAAAGACCCCAGAAATTACCATGAAATAAAAAAGGCCCATATTTTAGTAAATGTATGAAGAAATTTTTAAAAAAGGGCAAAAATTGGCCAACGTTGACTTTTTGACTGGTTCTTTTAAATTAAAAAGTTATTTAACACGCCTTCAAAAATATTATCCATTTTTATACGAGTTCTTCCTCCATCACTTGTTTAATCACTGTGTTCTTCTAATATAAATATCAAGGATATGACTTTGTTTATGCCACAGTTCTCCCTACTGGCAAACTTAATAGTTTCTTAGTAAGGCTTCAGTAAGTGGAGTAAGTGGCACGCATCCATAATTAACTGCAAGTGGAGGATTTCAAAGTAACCCTAGTTCTAATTTGCCTGCTGCATGAGATAATCACCATGTTTTTCACACAGATGCTCCAACATATGCAGCATTGAATCTCATTGCATTGCAATGTCACAAATCAGGTGGTGCTCAAGTACACTCTTCTGATTCTGCAAAAGTTGGGGAGTGTGCTTAACAACATAAGAACATAACGAAAAGCGCAGACATTCTCCTGACCATGGCCACCATCTTCTGCACCATCCAGATGCATATATTACATATACTAAACTTAAGACAGCCACAATGTTCCGGGCATTACTTATGACAATGCCCAGTTGCAGTTTTATAGCCTTCCATGGCTAATTTTCCTCCAGTAGAGCATGCATACTGCAAAATAAACTCCTACACGTAACACCAACAATATTTGTGTCATCACCTGCTCTCAAGCTCAGCTGACCGCAAAATCAGATCTGCTCCCTGAAGTCTTTTTCATAAATGTTGGCTTTACTGCTGATAACAAAACCTCCCTCTGATGGCATAACCTCCTTGGAACCTTGATCTGGTTCTTAGGTCTTGAAAACCACACATTCTTCTTCATCATTCTTAATTTGGATGATATTGTGGGAAATTTCCTGAGCTTTTTGCCTGTATGATTTCAACCTCTAGAATTGCCTTGACTCATAGTGCCACTATCACCTCAGTTGCCACTGCCAATAACATCAACAAAGAGCCCTCACATAGACCCCTACATACAGTACAATATGAGCCACACATAGGGCGTCTATGTACAGTATGAGCCCCCAAATAGCCCCTATGTATAGTATGAACCTACATATAGCCTCCTATATACAGTATAAGCCCCCACAAAACCTCCTATATACAGCATGAGTCCCCACATAACCTTCTATATACATTATAAGCCCCACATAGCCTCCTATATATATTACTAGCTGTACTACCCGGCTTTGCCCAGGTTAACAACTGTTGTAAACAAAATAGAATGTATTAACAAAAATTTATTTTGCACACAAAAAACACAAAACATATAGATAGAAATGTAATTAATAAAAGGCAAAAACTAAGCTAATAGAAGCATTTCACAACATTTAGATTTAACCTGTGGTAAGCTGTAGTCCGTGGTCGTCAGGCAGGGTCAAAAACCAGGAGATGCTAAACAGGAACAGAATCGGCAGGCAAGGGCGTAGTGAGGAGACAAAGCAGAGGTCAAATCCGGAACTGGCAGCAAGGTACAAAAACAACATGCAGGAGGGTAGTCAAACAACAAGCAAAGGTCAGCGCACAGGAATCAAAATACAAGCAGCACATGAGCCAGGAGTACAGAACTATCTCTGGCAGTGGTCATGTGACAGGAGGGGGAATAAGAAGGGTGTGGTGTCTTCCCATTGGCTGCAGGTGAATGTTGGCAACTTCAGCTGGAAGACACATGCCACCTACAGTCAGCCAGTGGTACTGCAGGTTCCAGGGAAACCCAGCCTAGTGGATTAGTGGAGCCTGTTCTCCACAGAGCCACGGGCACCGACGCCTCTCCCATCACCAGCACTATCCATGGTGGGAACATGGTGTCATCTGGCGATCGGAGCAGAAGTCGCAGGAGCGGACTCCGGTGGGGACGTGACACTATCTGCAGGTGCCAAGGTTCCAATGTGGGGTCCGGCTTGATGTGAGACCCTGGATCCTCTCTGGCACTGTGCTGTCGGGCGCTGTGTGGTCAGGGAAGCTTGACACTTTCCCCGTCCAGGCAGATTCTGGAGAATCAACGTGAAGTATGATCTTCCCTAGGGTCCTGCCGCCCTGCATGGCCTCGGTTTCGAGGGGAGCAGATTAACTCTCCCCACGGCAACTGTGTGAACTTTCTCCTCCTTCCCATCGGAGCACCCCTGAGATAAGACTGCTCCCTTCCTCTCCTGCTGGAGAACTCTTCTAGACTGCCTGCCTGAGGGTGGCTGGCTTGCTAGTTTTGTTAATTGTTATGTGACTCCAAACTCCCCCTGCTGGCTGCACCTCCCCCCTCTCAAGTCCTAAGCTAGTGGGACTGAGGCCCCTGTATGAGGGCATCCTGTAAATGACAATCTGTCAGCGACCCCTTTATTACCCGACCCAAGCCCAGTTCCCAGTGGGAACAGGGCAACCTGGTGTGTATTTGAGTGTGTAATGTGGTGAAACCGGGACTGACCTCCTCAGGAACTGGGTTTAGCATTACACCCAAATTTGGGTGCAATACTCTGTGGCGACTGAAGCCTCAGGGGCGCCACATATACAGTATTAGCCCCCACATAGGCGTCTCATATATTCTTTTTTGAGCCCCACATATTCTCCTATATACACTATGAGCCCCACATAGCCTTCTATATATTATGAGCCCCACATAGCCTTCTAAATACAGCAGTATGAGCCCCCAGATAGCCCATATAAACATTTCTGAGCCCCTATAGTCTCCTATATATTACGAGCCCCACATAGCCTCCTATATAGATTATGAACCCCACATAACCTCCATTATGCATTTCCGAGCAACACGTATCCTCCTATATACTTTATGAGCCCCCACATAGCCTCCTAAATACATTTCTAAGCCTGCACATAGCTTCCTATATACACTGCTGACACAAATAGCCTTCTTTATACATTTCCGAGTCCCACATAGCCTCCTATATACATTATGAGCTCCACATTTCCAGCTTCATATATACAATATGAACCTCACATAGCCTCCTATATACAGTGCCTACAAGTAGTATTCAACCCCCTGCAGATTTAGCAAGTTTGATAAGATGCAAATAAGTTAGAGCCTGCAAACTTCAAACAAGAGCAGGATTTATTAACAGATGCATAAATCTTACAAACCAACAAGTTATGTTGCTCAGTTAAATTTTAATAAATTTTCAACATAAAAGTGTGGGTCAATTATTATTCAACCCCTAGGTTTAATATTTTGTAGAATAACCCTTGTTTGCAATTACAGCTAATAATCGTCTTTTATAAGACCTGATCAGGTCGGCACAGGTCTCTGGAGTTATCTTGGCCCACTCCTCCATGCAGATCTTCTCCAAGTTATCTAGGTTCTTTGGGTTTTTCATGTGGACTTTAATCTTGAGCTCCTTCCACAAGTTTTCAATTGGGTTAAGGTCAGGAGACTGACTAGGCCACTGCAACACCTTGATTTTTTCCCTCTTGAACCAGGCCTTGGTTTTCTTGGCTGTGTGCTTTGGGTCGTTGTCTTGTTGGAAGATGAAATGACGACCCATCTTAAGATCCTTGATGGAGGAGCGCAGGTTCTTGGCCAAAATCTCCAGGTAGGCCGTGCTATCCATCTTCCCATGGATGCGGACCAGATGGCCAGGCCCCTTGGCTGAGAAACAGCCCCACAGCATGATGCTGCCACCACCATGCTTGACTGTAGGGATGGTATTCTTGGGGTCGTATGCAGTGCCATCCAGTCTCCAAACGTCACGTGTGTGGTTGGCACCAAAGATCTCGATCTTGGTCTCATCAGACCAGAGAACCTTGAACCAGTCTGTCTCAGAGTCCTCCAAGTGATCACGAGCAAACTGTAGACGAGCCTTGACATGACGCTTTGAAAGTAAAGGTACCTTACGGGCTCGTCTGGAACGGAGACCATTGCGGTGGAGTACGTTACTTATGATATTGACTGAAACCAATGTCCCCACTGCCATGAGATCTTCCCGGAGCTCCTTCCTTGTTGTCCTTGGGTTAGCCTTGACTCTTCGGACAAGCCTGGCCTCGGCACGGGTGGAAACTTTCAAAGGCTGTCCAGGCCGTGGAAGGCTAACAGTAGTTCCATAAGCCTTCCACTTCCGGATGATGCTCCCAACAGTGGAGACAGGTAGGCCCAACTCCTTGGAAAGGGTTTTGTACCCCTTGCCAGCCTTGTGACCCTCCACGATCTTGTCTCTGATGGCCTTGGAATGCTCCTTTGTCTTTCCCATGTTGACCAAGTATGAGTGATGTTCACAAGTTTGGGGAGGGTCTTAATTAGTCAGAAAAGGCTGGAAAAAGAGATAATTAATCCAAACATGTGAAGCTCATTGTTCTTTGTGCCTGAAATACTTCTTAATACTTTAGGGGAACCAAACAGAATTCTTGTGGTTTGAGGGGTTGAATAATAAATGACCCTCTGAATAAACTTTTCACAATTTAAAAAAAAAAAAATAAAAAAAGAAATAACATTCTTTTTTGCTGCAGTGCATTTCACACTTCCAGGCTGATCTACAGTCCAAATGTCACAATGCCAAGTTAATTCCGAATGTGTAAACCTGCTAAATCTGCAGGGGGTTGAATACTACTTGTAGGCACTGTACATTATGAGCTCCCACACAGCCTCCTACATACATGCAAACATCCCTAACACATGAGAAAACAACATCACATATTCACCTCACTCCCGTTCCACCGACACTCTGCTCTGGCCTCCGGTGGACTGACGCTTTGAAAAACACATGTGAGGATGTGACATCATCGCATCTGCTGTGCCTCACAGTGATTGGTAGAACATGGAGCGAGCAGCACCATCCTCCATCAATGTGTTCAACACTGTTGGGAACCTGAGGAGGCAAATAATGGTGATTTAAGGCAGCCGGCAGCGGACAGACAGCAGGGGAGGGCATGGTGCGGCTCGCTGTCCATTGTTTTCAGCTCTTCAGCTGTCTTAAGTCCGCTTTACACACTGCGACATCACTAGCATCAGCTAGTGATGTCGCGTGCTATAGCACCCGCCCCCGTCAGTAGCACGATATGTGGTGATCGCTGCCGTAGCGAACATTATCGCTACGGCAGCGTCACACGCACATACCTGCTCTGCGACGTCGCTGTGACCGGCGAACCGCCTCCCTTCTAATGGAGCGGTTCATTCAGCGACACAGCGATGTCACAGCAGCGTCACTGAACCTCCGCCCAATAGAAAAGGAGGGGCGGAGATGAGCGGCCGGAACATGCCGCCCACCTCCTTCCTTCCTCCTTTTCCGGTGGACGCAGGTAAGGAGATGTTTGTCGTTCCAGCGGCGTCGCACATAGCGATGTGTTCTGCCGCAGGAACGACAAACAACATCGTTACTGCAGCAGCAACGATAATTGGGACGAGGGGGGCATGTCACCGATGAGCGATTTTGAACGTTTTTGAGACGATTCAAAATCGCTCATAGGTGTCACACACAACGACATCGCTAATTCCGTGACCCCAACGAGATCGCTTTAGCGATCTCGTAGCGTGTAAAGCAACCTTTAGTCCGCGTGCCAGACTGGACGAGCTTGAGGATCGGATGTGGTCAGCAGGTCACACTTTGCCCAGCCCTGGTGTAGAGAATAAATGTGTATGGATGTATTTTGACTGGTAAAATAGTTGTGTAAAAGAGTATTGTAGGAAAATCTGTGCTCCAAAAGAAAAATATCTCTCATGAGCCCTGCCATGTAGCCAAACAGTACTGTATGGTCACATGTGGAGTATTGCCATGTTTAAAGGGGTTATCCGGCTTATTTTGACTTTTTTTTAATATTACCCTATTGGGCTACATTAAGGCAGGTAAGTAGATAGTGACCACTTACCTGCCCTGCTGTCAGCCCCTCTCCCCCGGCTCAGAGTGGTCATGTGACCGCTCCTGCCGCGATTTTGCTGCTGCCAGTCATTTCATGTCAACATGGGCAGGACCATGTTGACATGCAAATCTGTGAACAGCATGTTGCCGCCCTGTTGGGCGGATACAGTGCGTGGAGTCCCCGCCCCCTTCCCTGCACCCTCCACACATTCTCCCGCACCCGAACTCTCCCCGCAACCTTCCCCGGCACTGCTGTGAGCTGAGGGGAGGGGCCTGGTGGTGGCTGCTGTGTTGTCACAGCCAGCACCCCTGCTCAGGATCGCACATTCAAATGTACCGGCATCACAGATCACAGATGCTTCTTTTCATCACTGCCCCACTGTCTGTGTCTGACAGTTCAGGACAGCGGTGACGTCACTACTGTGCTGATATGTCCAGACCAGACAGCGGAGGGGGGGGGGGGCGGTACAAAACGATGGTGGGGGGGTCAGTACAGAGCGCCGTGTGTGTGTGTGTGTGTGCGGTGCAGAGTCAAATGTGTGTGTGCGGTGCAGAGCCCTATGTGCACACCTCCCAACCGTCTTTAGAGGTACACACCCGATTTTAGAGGTGTGTACCGCACTCCCGCGGCTCACAGCTGATGTCCCGGCTCCTCCCCTCAGTGCAGTAAATAAATTAAAATCAGCTCTGGATTATCGGAGCGTCCGGGACTCAAACCCGTGAAAGCTCATCGTTCCATAGGCAGCAGCTCTACCACTGAGCTAATGCCTGTATTGAAAAACATAGACAGTTTTAGTTATCTTGACCTCTATATTGCTGTTGAAGGCAGAGGCAGATTATTCAGCTGCAAAGATGGATGGATGATAGAGGGATGGATGGATGGATGATAGAGGGATGGATAATAGAGGGATGGATGATAGAGGGATGATGGATGGATGGATGATAGAGGGATATATAGATACATGACAGATAATAGATAGATGGATAGATAGATAGAAGGATAGATAGATAAATAGATAGATAGAGGGATAGATAGATAGAAGGATAGATAGATAGATAGAGGGATAGATAGATAGAAGGATAGATAGATATAATTGATAGATAGATAGAAATAATTGATAGATAAAAGGATAGATAGAAGGATAGATAGATAGATAGATAGAGGGATAGATAGATAAAAGGATAGATAGATAGATATAATTGATAGATAGATAGATAGAAGGATAGATAGATAGATAGATAGATAGAGGGATAGATAGAAGGATAGATAGAAGGATAGATAGATAGAAGGATAGATAGATGGATAGATAGAGATAGATAGAGATAGATAGAAGGATAGATAGATGGATAGATAGATGGATAGATAGAAGGATAGATAGATAGATAGAGGGATAGCTAGATAGGATAGATAGATAGATATAATTGATAGATAGATAGAAATAATTGATAGATAGAAGGATAGATAGATAGATAGAGGGATAGATAGATAGAAGGATAGATAGATAGATATAATTGATAGATAGATAGAAGGATAGATAGATAGATAGATAGAGGGATAGATAGAAGGATAGATAGAAGGATAGATAGATTCATAGATAGAAGGATAGATAGATAGAAGGATAGATGGATAGATAGAGATAGATAGAGATGGATAGATAGAGATAGATAGAGATAGATAGGATAGATAGATAGGATAGATAGATTGAAGGATAGATAGATGGATGGATAGATAGATAGAAGGATAGATCGATAGATAGATAGATAGATAGATAGAAGGATAGATAGATAGATAGATAGAAGGATAGATAGAAGGATAGATAGATAGAAGGATAGATAGAAGGATAGATATAATTCATTTGTACCCATAAAACTACTATAAAGAAATGAGGAAAAAAATACAAATCTTTTTTTTCATGTTCACCAACTTGGATTTGAACCAGCAAACTAGTTGCCTGTGTCCAGCAGCCTCCTAGCTTTCCTAGCTGCTCTAGCTGTTGAGCCACTAGGCATTTATGATGCAATTACTTTATATGAATAAACCTACAATGAAGCCTCTGATTGCACAGTAGATTACACAGGACACAGAGCTCCATTGTAGAGAGCAGCGTCTCTGTGTCCTGTATTCTAGAGGGAGAGGAAAAGAAATGTTTTTTTTCTTCTAATAAAATTACTAAAAATAATAAAAAAATAGAATAATGTAATTTTATTACACTTTTTTATCAAATAATAAACATCACAAATAAGCAAATAACATGGATATATTTGGTGTCCCTGTAATCGTAATAACCCGAACAAGACAGCGATCAGATTATTGATGGGGATCGGTAAATGGTGCAATTTATTATTTTTCTTTATTAAAACCCATAAAAAATGTAATACAAATGTATTGTTGAGGCCGTGTTCACACATAGCGTAAATGCTGTGTTTTTTCTCTGCCACTGTCCGCACCACGAGCGCAATAACAATCTTCTCTGATTATTGCATGTCTGCGGTATTTTTATGCATTGTCCCTTTTTTGACACATGTTTGGGGCAGATGTGAATCCTGAAGATTATAAAGAAAAAAAACACACCAAACACGCACAGTTCAGCAGCATCTTCAGCCATAAAAGGGGCAGAGATTTCATGACGTCTCATCCACTTTGCTTGGACATTTAGTCCGTGTTCACATGTTGTGTAAATGCTGCATTTTTTTCTGCTGTTTTTTTTTGCACATTTATTCTGCTATGTTTAATTATCCAAGTAAAGTGGATTCCACGAGAAGACGCCGCCGAACTCTGCGGCTTTGATGCTTTTTTTTCTCTGGAGGTTTCTATGTGGAGCTTAAAAAAACCCAGGAAAAAGCTTCTCTGTACAATAAAAACACTTAAAAACGCAGATTCACATCTGAACCAAAAACACATTAAATAATGGAGAAAAGGCAGAAAAAAAGCAGCAAAAATGGAATAACCAGAGAAGATTGTTATTGTGTAGTTTGGTGCCGACAGCGGCAGAAACAAAAAAAACCTGAAATTATGCAACGTGTGAACACGGCTTTATAAGCACAAATTAGCAACATGTCATATAGTGACACATATAAATATAAGAAAATTCTGGCTGCTATGACTATTAACAAACAGTCTGGGGCAAAGGCTGAATGACCCTTACTGCCAAATGGGTGTGGCTAGGGGCATGGTCAAAATGTTCCGCGGCGCGCCCGACGCGCCGCTTACTATGTCCCTCTTTCCTTTCTTCAAATGTTGGGAGGTATGCCTATATGTGTGTGCGGTGCAGAGCCCTATGTGTGTGTGGTGTGGAGAGCCCTACGTGTGTGTGCGGTTCAGAGCCATATGTGTGTGTGTGTGTGGTGCAGAGCCATATGTGTGTGTGCGGTGCAGAGTCCGATGTGTGTGTGCGGTGCAGAGCCATATGTGTGCGGTGCAGAGTCCGATGTGTGTGTGCGATGCAGAGCCCTATGTGTGTATGTGCGGTGCAGAGCCATATGCGTGTGTGGTGTGCAGAGTCCGATGTGTGTGTGTGCGGTGCAGAGCCCGATGTGTATGTGGTGTGCAGAACCCGATGTGTGTGTGGGGTGCAGAGCCTTATGTGGTGTGCAGAGTAATATGTGTGTGCGGTGCAGAGCCCAATGTGTGTGTGTGGTGCAGAGCCATATGTGTGTGTGGTGTGCAGAGTCCGATATGTGTGTGCGGTGCAGAGTCCGATGTGTGTGCGGTGCAGAGCCATATGTGTGTGTGCGGTGCAGAGCCCTATGTGTGTGTGTGGTGCAGAGCCATATGTGTGTGTGCGGTGCAGAGCCATATGTGTGTGTGGTGTGCAGAGTCCGATGTGTGTGGTGTGCAGAGCCCGATGTGTATGTGGTGTGCAGAGCCCGATGTGTGTGTGAGGTGCAGAGCTCTATGTGGTGTGCAGAGTAATATGTGTGTGTGCGGTGCAGAGCCCAATGTGTGTGTGTGGTGCAGAGCCATATGTGTGTGTGGTGTGCAGAGTCCGATGTGTGTGTGCGGTGCAGAGTCCGATGTGTGTGTGCGGTGCAGAGTCCGATGTGTGTGTGCGGTGCAGAGCCCGATGTGTGTGTGTGTGCGGTGCAGACCCCGATGTGTGTGTGCGGTGCAGAGTCCAATGTGTGTGTGCGGTGCAGAGTCCGATGTGTGTGTGTGTGACGCCCTGGACTAGCCAGGTAGTCACAGACACAACACCACACACATCCCTTCCCCGGATAGGTGACACCAGTCACACAAAAATCATTGTTGCCACCCTGCAGAGTCTGATGTCCACACCAGGTGGGCGCGGAGCCAGGTGGTTGACTCCGCCCACTGAGGAGTTCACAGGCCTGGAGGCGGGAAAACACAACGGACAGTAGAGAGTGGAGTTCAGACAGTGAAGGAGTAAGGAGGGAAAGCCAAGGGCAGACCTGGGACCAGGCCTGCCGCGGACTGTCTAGGTGTCTGGGTCGGAGCCCAGGCACCTCTAGCAAGGTCGGCAGATGGTGGTGGCCGTCTGCAGGAGTTGGTGTACGGTCGGTGGAACCATAGGACCGGGGTCGGGTGGTGGCCCGCTGGTACCGAACCGGGGAGCCGATTGGAAGCCAAGCACCAGGTAGGGTACTCAGACCCCAACTAGGCTAGAAGCCGCCCTTATAGTCAAATTTACTGATTGCGGTCTGGACCTCAGGGGTTCATTCCCACCCAAGTCCCGATTGAAGGCAACAGCCCAACCGTTCCGAATAAGTGCCAACGCCAAAGGCAAGAGATCCAAGGGGCCAGTGCCTGCGGGCAAACTGGCTCCTACGACATTTACATGCCGGGGAGCGGACTACCAGTGTCCAGGCACAGGGGTCACTCACAACACAACATCGGTGCAAAGGGAACGACAGCCGCTACCAACCCGTCCAGGGAGAACACCGCAGCCGGCTGTGGGCCCCGTCCATTCTACCGTTTGGTTTACCAGAGACTCCGCTATCTTGTGTCAGAGTGAGTACACCAGTGCCGTCAGGCACCGCACCGCGCTGCACCGCAACACTGCGCCCTGCACCCCGGCCCTCACCTTACCGCGGGTCCCCGGGACCATCGCCCCCTGCCCACGGAGGGGTTAACACCGAGCTGCATAACACTGTCCCCGGGAGGCCTAGTCAACGGCAGTGGTGGTGTCCACCATACAATCACGACAACCCGTGGGTGGCGTCACGAACTTTACCAATTCCAACAAACAATCACCCAAACCCCTGCATGCACCGCCACTGCCCCTTGCAGAGCAACGTGACCCCGGGTCCGTGAGAGGTTCGAGCCACCACCCGCAGTACGAGCACGGACCCGAGCGGCTCAGCGGCCGCAGCCGAGACCGCGGGGCGATACACATCAACTCTTCTGGCGTCACGAACAAGATTGAGCCAGTACACTTACCTGTGGAAGTGCGCCTTGTAGTCCCCGTCAGCGGCGTCCCGCTGAAAAATCTGAAGATCCGCCATCTTGGGCGTGAAAGTTTCCCGCTCGAGTCGTCTTCCCCGAGCAGTGAAGGCGCAAAAGTGAAGCCTCACCCCCAAAGAGAGAAGTGCTGCAGAAAGACCAAGGGGGGGGGGGGGCGGGCGAAGAGCTGGGCTCATGTGACCACAAGGATAAGACGCAGGGATGCCAGGACTCTGCTTCCACCTTGTTCCTGGACCCTGAAGGTGCAGCGCCATGTCCACCCCGTCCGAGCAGCCCGAAGCCCTGAAACCCGAGCCTGGAACGGCGGCGTGGGTGGAAGCCCGGACCGTAGAGATGTGCTGCTGCCTCCAGACGCAGGTGCACTTCTTACTCGAGCACTGGGCGGCGGAGATGGAGGGGATAGCGGCCGGCGTGCGGGCACAGGAGAGGATGGTGGTTTTGGAAAGGTTGGAAGGCGACCCACGCCCACGCCCACGTTGGAAGGCGACCCACCGGCCGCTGCGGCTGAGGGACCCGGTCTGCTCCTGCCGACCATACCACTTCCTCCATCGCCCGTAATGGTCGCCGTTACCACTCCACCCAGATCCCCACCCCCGACATTAGTGGTGGAGCCCGTCATAACTGCCCGTGAGGAGCGACCTGGAGAGGCTGGCCGTGGACGGCCCCAAGACCAACCAGCACCAGACCGGTTGCCTTGGGAAGCCCGCCAGGAACCGAAGCCAGTCCCCGAGACGGACCCAATCATCCCGGAAGAGACCGCACGCACTGCTCTGGCCCCGGCAGTCCGCTCGGTCAAGATGGAGGAAGACGCTACCCAGAAGGCCCCAAAGATGAGGCAGGCCGCTCCTGGGTCCCTGGCCTTGGCTGAGGTTCCGTGGGGAGGCAGCTGCAAGGCAGCAGAGCCGGCCGTGACACAGCGGGGCTCCCTTCGGAGAGTGACGGTCGTAGCCGCCACTGGGGAGCACCGGCTGGGCCAGACCCCCACTGATACTGACCCTGGGCAAGTAGACGCCCCCTAATGGGAGCGGCAGCCAAACAAACTGTGCCAGGGAGTAGCAGCCCATGAGAAGCGGAGAGCAGAGATCCTCGCCCGTACAAACCAAGAGAAGGAAAGTCTCCGAAGCGCTACCTACTGGGTGCGGGGCCCCCACGCACAAGGGTCAAGTCCGACGGTTCAATTGTGACAAGGAATGGGGATTTCTCTACGACCCTGGCCTGGAGGCCGAGGTGTTCTTTTCCCGTAGGTACGTGAACGCACACCTCCCGTATGGTCACCTGGACCGTGATCTGCTACCCAGTGACCTGGTGCAGTACACCCAGCATCTAGGGGAGAGGGGCTGGTTTGCCTTGGATGTCCGCAGTGGCAGAGGCTGTATTGTCCCGGAGCAGTCCCAGTCCCCTCCCCCCACCGGGCAGCCCGGATGTGGAGCTGGAGGAGGAGTACGAGGAAGGTGACCTCAAGTAAGGCAGCGGATCCCCGTTGCAAAAGGACAGTCCCCGTTGGGACCCTACAGCAAGTCCCCGTTGGGACCTACAGTTTTGTTTTATGGCAGTGGACCTGGCTACTGAAGTGACCTTCCCTGTTGGGACTGATGTTGTCCCCGTTGCACACCCCCTAATTACTGCATGAGCAATCATGAACAAGGTCGAGAACTTGCAGGCCACCCAATAACTTTTGGGTTTGTAAATAATGCCCAATTGCCCTTCCCGCTACTGCCAGTCTCCAGAGAGGTTGGTTGGAGGAGGGACCCGCAGCAGAGCAGGCTGGGATCCGGTCACCATCAGAACCGGTGACCATCCTCCGGGTCAGGGGTCCCCTTGGACGTGGGGCCTCTGAGTGACTGCCGGGTGTGAAGCACCATACCCGTTCCCGCTTGGGTAGCCTGGGCCCGTTCTTGGACTGGTGAAAAGGGGTGCTGCCCACTTCTTAGGGGCAGCATCAGGGCTAGGTTGCTTTGGTGGGAAAGCGGAAGGACATGGACCCGTTCTCTTGATTTGTTTTATTTGTTGCAACATTGAAAGTAATGTGCCTCCCGTAAGGGATGACTTGAATATGCATACCGTTTGTTTGTATTTCTGTTTATGTCTTTTCAGAAAATAATCCCGGCACACTTCTGAGTCATAAGAAACAATTAATTTGTGTTCAAACTAGAGTTTATTTTGATTGAAATGACGTTTCGGCAATTTTAGCCTTCATCAAAATTCAACTAGACAAAGGAAAAAAATATATACATACATGTATTAGTACCATACTATGTCAACTCATTATAATATATAGAAAATACAACAAAGAAAAAATACCTATATGGTATATAACAGATAATTCTCTCAATATAGGAATCTTGATGGATTATCCTGTGACAGACATCAAGAAAAAGGAGGGTCCATTAATTGAAAAAGACATATCATAAGAACTATACAATAAGGTGTATATGCCCAAAAATATAAAGAACATATTATATGAATCACATAAGGGAACAAAATTCCAAGGGCCAAAAAGAGTACAAGAGAATAAAGTAATAAGGGTTTTTTTACCTGAAAAGGGATAGAAGACATTAAGTGAAATCCAGTGTATAAGGGTATAATACCGCTATGTGGAAAGCTGGGAAATAATAAGAGTAGAAAAAAGGAAGTTTAGAACACCTTACTAACAATAAGACAATACAAAGCAAAAAGGCCCATTGGATAAGCTGGAGAGCAAAGCAGTGTTACCTGTGTCCAGGGTGATCAGCGGTGGAGTGAGTAGAGTGAACTGACAGAGAGGGTTTATAAAGGGGAAGGGCGGGACAATTGAAGCAATTTCCTGAAGATGGAATAGAAAAAAAAAAAAGAGAAAACAGGAGAAACAGAGAAAGGAGGACCCAAAAACTTCCATGGAGATGGCGGTGAGCGTCAGCGTAACTATAGGAAAGAGGGGAAAGAAGTAAAATTACATGTCAAAGAAGCAATATCATATCATTAGATATACGGCATTTAATTAAACAGCAAGAGTGGGTTTAATATGCTTACAAAATGGTGAGAAATACATCACAAGGGTATATGAAGACACACGGAAATAATCTGAAATATCAGAATGATGATGTGTCGGTATAGAAAACAGCACAGATAAGACGGACCTCAAATAAAATAAGATAAACTTAATGATACTCATACTCCCTATTGAGACCGTGAGGGGACAGGGTACCCAGCGTATGGATCCAATAGGATTCCCTATTTTTAAGTATACCGACCCTGTCACCGCCACGTCTCAGTGGAGGAACATGTTCGAGAACTTGAAACCGGAGCTGGGAAACAGTGTGGCCACACTGAATGAAATGCTGAGGGATGGGTAACATTGTCAACTTGCAACGAATAGTGGATTTGTGTTTCCCGATGCGGTCTCGGATATGCTGGGTGGTCTCCCCAACATATCCGAGACCGCACGGACACTTGATAAGATAAACTACGTATGATGTATCACAAGTAAAAAAATCTTTAATGTGAAAAATCTTTCCTGTACGTGGATGAGTAAACTGACTGCCTTTAATAACATTGGAACAATGTGGGCAATGTAAACAAGGATAAGTGCCCTGTCGTGGTGTAGAGAGGAAGGATTGACGGGATTGACGAATAGATGACCCAATATCGGCCCTAACTAGAAGGTCACGGAGATTGGGGGAACGTTTATAAGAAAAAAGGGGTGGGATAGAAAATTCAGATATTTTCGGATATGATCGCTGCAAAACTGGCCAATGCCTCAATATGATGCTTTTAATAATGGAATGAAAAGGATGAAATGTATTAACAAATGTAGTAAAAGGTCCTGTGCGTTTAACCGAACCAGTGGAAAAACTTTTTTGAAGAGCAGAGCAAACCACTGATGGAGGATAACCCCGTTGGAGAAATTTATGAGACATTTCTTGATGTCTGCGAGAGCGTAGCTCATGATTGGTAACTATGCGTGAAACCCGTTTATATTGAGAACAAGGTAATGATTGTTTCAGATGGCGGGGATGACTGCTGGAATAATGCAAAAGAATGTTGCGGTCTGTGGGTTTTACATATAAATCAGACACAATATTACCCAGATGATCCATGGAGATAAGCGTATCCAAAAAATTAATAGCTGAAGAATCAGTATGTTGTGTAAATGTTAAACCAGAAACCCTTGTATTGAGAAAGTTGAAAAAATCATCAAAAAGGGCATGAGAACCCGAAAAAACGATAAAAATATCATCAATATAACGTTTGTAAAAGGTTATATGGGATTGAAAAAGAGGATGATTATATACAAATAATGACTCGAAATGCGTCATAAAGATATTGGCATAAGGGGGAGCAGCATTAGAACCCATAGCGGTACCCTTAATTTGGAAATAGAATTGATCTTGGAAAAGAAAAAAATTCTTATGAAGAATAACATGTAATAATTCCAAGCAAAATTCTTTCTGTGGGGACGAAAAATCACTGTAAGTATCCAAAAACCAATTGACCGCTCGTGAGCCTAAATCGTGATCAATACTGGTGTATAGTGAATTTACATCCAGCGTGATGAGAAACGAGTCAGGTCGAAATGGACTGTGAGATTTAAGTTGGTGAAGAAAATCATCCGTATCCCGTAAATACGAGGGGGTCTTGGTGACAAGAGGAGATAAAATACGATCTAAGGTTATTGCCAATGGTGACAATAAAGAATCAGTGGCAGCAACAATCGGGCGTCCAGGTGGATGCCATAGATTCTTATGTATCTTAGGTAGTGTGTACATGACCGGAATGACCGGATTCACCTTATTAAGATAAGTAGCTAATTTAGAATCAATGACACCCGAGATGGAAATACGTTGAATCAACTCTAAGATGGTACGTTTGATATCATGGGAAGGGTCACCCGATATAGGTAAATAAGTGGAACTGTCTGATAACTGTGACAAAATCTCAGATGTGTAATAACTCTTGTCCATAACCACCAGTGAGCCGCCCTTGTCCGCTGGCTTGATAATTATCGAAGAATTATTCTTAAGGGACTGTAATGCTTGGGTCTCACATGGAGTTAAATTATTCTTGACCCGTAACTCACCCCGTTTGACAGTATCAATGAAATTATTAATGTCAGTCTTAACGAGAGATACAAAGGTTTCTGCTGGGTGATAGTTGCGTGGAGGCATGAAACTACTGGGCATAGCCAAATTTAATGATGTGAATGAAAATAGTGAACCAGACAAGGTGGAACTCGGATCAGGCAGTATCTGATTAAAGTGAACTTTTAACCGAACAGATCTAAAAAATTTATTTAACTCTTGATCGAGTTTAAATGTATCAAAATGAGGAGTTGGGCAGAAAGTCAAGCCCTTTTGAAGGACTTGTGATTCGAGGGGGGACAAGGTGTAAGAGGAGATATTAAAAATGAGGTCCGCCTTACCTGAGATCTGGTGGTCATCCGATCTCCCGATTGAAAGTCTCCTCTGTCCCCTCCTCGTCGTTTTGGTGGCAGACCGCGTCGTGGGCCTAAAAAAGACGTCTGTGGAAAATCCCTCTCACTGCCGGAGCTAGCAGATGATGAATAATCGGGTCTGAAAGGTTGACGTCTACGTGCGGGAGATTCACCGCACCGCCACCGATAGACTTGTCCGCGTTTATAATCACCCTCGTCTCTCATAAATTTGCTACGTTTACGTTCCTGAAGAGATTTCTTGTATTCTGATATGGTAGATTCCATTTTGGATTTCATAGTAACAAGATCAGAGGATGAAAAAGTGTTGGTTAATTGTCCTTCAATGGTTGAGATCTGTTGGGAGATGATATTCAGTTCCTTATGGAGATAATCAATAGTAAGTGTCATGAGATCATATGAGCATTTATTGAGAATCTGTTCAAAGGTAATACAGAACTCCGGATTGTCCGAAAACAAGGTTGGACGCAAAGAGACGCGTAAGCCACGGGGTATCCTCTTAACTTTGTAATACTCAGCAAGAGTAATGAGATGAAGCTCAAGGGCTACTTGGCGCTTCAGTTCACGTTCATACTCCTTGGTTCTTGATTCCTCACTTGGAGTAAATAAGAATTGGCCTGTAGAGGTCACTCGAGAATGAATAAGGGAAGATTGTTCTTCGTTATATGAAAAAATATTGGAAGCCATATTCAATAGGTAGGTACAACAGGAGCTCTAGACCAAAAAGTATGATCAGGTAAGTCCAAGAGGGTCTGGCTCACTGTAAGTGCTCAGGAAAATAACAATGTATAGTAGAAAAAAATCCCGGCACACTTCTGAGTCATAAGAAACAATTAATTTGTGTTCAAACTAGAGTTTATTTTGATTGAAATGACGTTTCGGCAATTTTAGCCTTCATCAAAATTCAACTAGACAAAGGAAAAAAATATATACATACATGTATTAGTACCATACTATGTCAACTCATTATAATATATAGAAAATACAACAAAGAAAAAATACCTATATGGTATATAACAGATAATTCTCTCAATATAGGAATCTTGATGGATTATCCTGTGACAGACATCAAGAAAAAGGAGGGTCCATTAATTGAAAAAGACATATCATAAGAACTATACAATAAGGTGTATATGCCCAAAAATATAAAGAACATATTATATGAATCACATAAGGGAACAAAATTCCAAGGGCCAAAAAGAGTACAAGAGAATAAAGTAATAAGGGTTTTTTTACCTGAAAAGGGATAGAAGACATTAAGTGAAATCCAGTGTATAAGGGTATAATACCGCTATGTGGAAAGCTGGGAAATAATAAGAGTAGAAAAAAGGAAGTTTAGAACACCTTACTAACAATAAGACAATACAAAGCAAAAAGGCCCATTGGATAAGCTGGAGAGCAAGGCAGTGTTACCTGTGTCCAGGGTGATCAGCGGTGGAGTGAGTAGAGTGAACTGACAGAGAGGGTTTATAAAGGGGAAGGGCGGGACAATTGAAGCAATTTCCTGAAGATGGAATAGAAAAAAAAAAAAAGAGAAAACAGGAGAAACAGAGAAAGGAGGACCCAAAAACTTCCATGGAGATGGCGGTGAGCGTCAGCGTAACTGAGATCTGGTTAATTGTTTCTTATGACTCAGAAGTGTGCCGGGATTTTTTTCTACTATACATTGTTATTTTCCTGAGCACTTACAGTGAGCCAGACCCTCTTGGACTTACCTGATCATACTTTTTGGTCTAGAGCTCCTGTTGTACCTACCTATTGAATATGGCTTCCAATATTTTTTCATATAACGAAGAACAATCTTCCCTTATTCATTCTCGAGTGACCTCTACAGGCCAATTCTTATTTACTCCAAGTGAGGAATCAAGAACCAAGGAGTATGAACGTGAACTGAAGCGCCAAGTAGCCCTTGAGCTTCATCTCATTACTCTTGCTGAGTATTACAAAGTTAAGAGGATACCCCGTGGCTTACGCGTCTCTTTGCGTCCAACCTTGTTTTCGGACAATCCGGAGTTCTGTATTACCTTTGAACAGATTCTCAATAAATGCTCATATGATCTCATGACACTTACTATTGATTATCTCCATAAGGAACTGAATATCATCTCCCAACAGATCTCAACCATTGAAGGACAATTAACCAACACTTTTTCATCCTCTGATCTTGTTACTATGAAATCCAAAATGGAATCTACCATATCAGAATACAAGAAATCTCTTCAGGAACGTAAACGTAGCAAATTTATGAGAGACGAGGGTGATTATAAACGCGGACAAGTCTATCGGTGGCGGTGCGGTGAATCTCCCGCACGTAGACGTCAACCTTTCAGACCCGATTATTCATCATCTGCTAGCTCCGGCAGTGAGAGGGATTTTCCACAGACGTCTTTTTTAGGCCCACGACGCGGTCTGCCACCAAAACGACGAGGAGGGGACAGAGGAGACTTTCAATCGGGAGATCGGATGACCACCAGATCTCAGGTAAGGCGGACCTCATTTTTAATATCTCCTCTTACACCTTGTCCCCCCTCGAATCACAAGTCCTTCAAAAGGGCTTGACTTTCTGCCCGACTCCTCATTTTGATACATTTAAACTCGATCAAGAGTTAAATAAATTTTTTAGATCTGTTCGGTTAAAAGTTCACTTTAATCAGATACTGCCTGATCCGAGTTCCACCTTGTCTGGTTCACTATTTTCATTCACATCATTAAATTTGGCTATGCCCAGTAGTTTCATGCCTCCACGCAACTATCACCCAGCAGAAACCTTTGTATCTCTCGTTAAGACTGACATTAATAATTTCATTGATACTGTCAAACGGGGTGAGTTACGGGTCAAGAATAATTTAACTCCATGTGAGACCCAAGCATTACAGTCCCTTAAGAATAATTCTTCGATAATTATCAAGCCAGCGGACAAGGGCGGCTCACTGGTGGTTATGGACAAGAGTTATTACACATCTGAGATTTTGTCACAGTTATCAGACAGTTCCACTTATTTACCTATATCGGGTGACCCTTCCCATGATATCAAACGTACCATCTTAGAGTTGATTCAACGTTTTTCCATCTCGGGTGTCATTGATTCTAAATTAGCTACTTATCTTAATAAGGTGAATCCGGTCATTCCGGTCATGTACACACTACCTAAGATACATAAGAATCTATGGCATCCACCTGGACGCCCGATTGTTGCTGCCACTGATTCTTTATTGTCACCATTGGCAATAACCTTAGATCGTATTTTATCTCCTCTTGTCACCAAGACCCCCTCGTATTTACGGGATACGGATGATTTTCTTCACCAACTTAAATCTCACAGTCCATTTCGACCTGACTCGTTTCTCATCACGCTGGATGTAAATTCACTATACACCAGTATTGATCACGATTTAGGCTCACGAGCGGTCAATTGGTTTTTGGATACTTACAGTGATTTTTCGTCCCCACAGAAAGAATTTTGCTTGGAATTATTACATGTTATTCTTCATAAGAATTTTTTTCTTTTCCAAGATCAATTCTATTTCCAAATTAAGGGTACCGCTATGGGTTCTAATGCTGCTCCCCCTTATGCCAATATCTTTATGACGCATTTCGAGTCATTATTTGTATATAATCATCCTCTTTTTCAATCCCATATAACCTTTTACAAACGTTATATTGATGATATTTTTATCGTTTTTTCGGGTTCTCATGCCCTTTTTGATGATTTTTTCAACTTTCTCAATACAAGGGTTTCTGGTTTAACATTTACACAACATACTGATTCTTCAGCTATTAATTTTTTGGATACGCTTATCTCCATGGATCATCTGGGTAATATTGTGTCTGATTTATATGTAAAACCCACAGACCGCAACAGTCTTTTGCATTATTCCAGCAGTCATCCCCGCCATCTGAAACAATCATTACCTTGTTCTCAATATAAACGGGTTTCACGCATAGTTACCAATCATGAGCTACGCTCTCGCAGACATCAAGAAATGTCTCATAAATTTCTCCAACGGGGTTATCCTCCATCAGTGGTTTGCTCTGCTCTTCAAAAAAGTTTTTCCACTGGTTCGGTTAAACGCACAGGACCTTTTACTACATTTGTTAATACATTTCATCCTTTTCATTCCGTTATTAAAAGCATCATATTGAGGCATTGGCCAGTTTTGCAGCGATCATATCCGAAAATATCTGAATTTTCTATCCCACCCCTTTTTTCTTATAAACGTTCCCCCAATCTCCGTGACCTTCTAGTTAGGGCCGATATTGGGTCATCTATTCGTCAATCCCGTCAATCCTTCCTCTCTACACCACGACAGGGCACTTATCCTTGTTTACATTGCCCACATTGTTCCAATGTTATTAAAGGCAGTCAGTTTACTCATCCACGTACAGGAAAGATTTTTCACATTAAAGATTTTTTTACTTGTGATACATCATACGTAGTTTATCTTATCAAGTGTCCGTGCGGTCTCGGATATGTTGGGGAGACCACCCAGCATATCCGAGACCGCATCGGGAAACACAAATCCACTATTCGTTGCAAGTTGACAATGTTACCCATCCCTCAGCATTTCATTCAGTGTGGCCACACTGTTTCCCAGCTCCGGTTTCAAGTTCTCGAACATGTTCCTCCACTGAGACGTGGCGGTGACAGGGTCGGTATACTTAAAAATAGGGAATCCTATTGGATTCATACGCTGGGTACCCTGTCCCCTCACGGTCTCAATAGGGAGTATGAGTATCATTAAGTTTATCTTATTTTATTTGAGGTCCGTCTTATCTGTGCTGTTTTCTATACCGACACATCATCATTCTGATATTTCAGATTATTTCCGTGTGTCTTCATATACCCTTGTGATGTATTTCTCACCATTTTGTAAGCATATTAAACCCACTCTTGCTGTTTAATTAAATGCCGTATATCTAATGATATGATATTGCTTCTTTGACATGTAATTTTACTTCTTTCCCCTCTTTCCTATAGTTACGCTGACGCTCACCGCCATCTCCATGGAAGTTTTTGGGTCCTCCTTTCTCTGTTTCTCCTGTTTTCTCTTTTTTTTTTTTCTATTCCATCTTCAGGAAATTGCTTCAATTGTCCCGCCCTTCCCCTTTATAAACCCTCTCTGTCAGTTCACTCTACTCACTCCACCGCTGATCACCCTGGACACAGGTAACACTGCTTTGCTCTCCAGCTTATCCAATGGGCCTTTTTGCTTTGTATTGTCTTATTGTTAGTAAGGTGTTCTAAACTTCCTTTTTTCTACTCTTATTATTTCCCAGCTTTCCACATAGCGGTATTATACCCTTATACACTGGATTTCACTTAATGTCTTCTATCCCTTTTCAGGTAAAAAAACCCTTATTACTTTATTCTCTTGTACTCTTTTTGGCCCTTGGAATTTTGTTCCCTTATGTGATTCATATAATATGTTCTTTATATTTTTGGGCATATACACCTTATTGTATAGTTCTTATGATATGTCTTTTTCAATTAATGGACCCTCCTTTTTCTTGATGTCTGTCACAGGATAATCCATCAAGATTCCTATATTGAGAGAATTATCTGTTATATACCATATAGGTATTTTTTCTTTGTTGTATTTTCTATATATTATAATGAGTTGACATAGTATGGTACTAATACATGTATGTATATATTTTTTTCCTTTGTCTAGTTGAATTTTGATGAAGGCTAAAATTGCCGAAACGTCATTTCAATCAAAATAAACTCTAGTTTGAACACAAATTAATTGTTTCTTATGACTCAGAAGTGTGCCGGGATTTTTTTCTACTATACATTGTTATTTTCCTGAGCACTTACAGTGAGCCAGACCCTCTTGGACTTACCTTTTCAGAAAATAAAACCGGTGATGGGCGGGCAGCCCGCGGACAATCTGCATTAAACCAAGGGGGAATGTGACGCCCTGGACTAGCCAGGTAGTCACAGACACAACACCACACACACCCCTTCCCCGGATAGGTGACACCAGTCACACAAAAATCCTTGTTGCCACCCTCCAGGGTCTGATGTCTACACCAGGTGGGGCGGAGCCAGGTGGTTGACTTCACCCACCGAGGAGTTCACAGGCCTGGAGGCGGGAAAACACAACGGACAGTAGAGTCAGGAGTAGAGTGGAGTTCAGACAGTGAAGTAGTGAGGAGGGAAAGTCAAGGTCAGACCACATGTTCACATTTTCACTCTTACATATAGCTATTGGATTTTTCAAGTCAGTATTCACACAGCAGTTTCTGCTATTTCATGTATTCCCCTTACATAGTCACTGGTGTGCATACCTTATCTCCCCATAGTAAGGTCAGACCTGGGACCAGGCCTGCCACGGACTGTCTAGGTGTCTGGGTCGGAGCCCAGGCACCTCCAGCAAGGTCGGCAGATGGTGGTGGCCGTCTGCAGGAGTTGGTGTACGGTTGATGGAACCGTAGGACCGGGGTCGGGTGGTGGCTCGCCAGTACAGAACCGGGGAGCCGATTGGAAGCCAAGCACCAGGCAGGGTACTCAGACCCCGACTAGGCTAGATATAACTGAATAGGATAACTGAAGTGAGCACTAATATATATATTATGAGTGCTAACTGAAGTGAGCACTAATATAAATATTATGAGTGCCAGCCAAAAAATACATACTATACAAGAATAAGGCTGCACATCAAACATAGATAATGGTATAATGCCTCAAGCATATGGAAAAATATTGGAAGATACAATGAAAAATGCTACTTGCTAATTTGAACATGTGAATAATGAATTGCATACTTGCCATGAATATTAGGAAAAAGGAGATATTTAGCAATCGCATTGATCAATGTAACTGAGCCCCAAGACCTCGTCAAGGTATATCTCTATATTGGGGTCCCTAGCTCTGTGACCCTAACTGTGTGTCATCTCATTGCAATTAAAAACTGCTGTGGGTGGAGAGGGGTAACTAAGGACTTTCTTATATAGGAGATGGAAAAAGCATGGCCGAAAGGGGCGGAGCTGTGTTCACATTCAGAAAAAAAAATAAACTACATATAACTGAATAGGATAACTGAAGTGAGCACTAATATATATATTATGAGTGCCAGCTAAAAAATACATACTATACAAGAATAAGGCTGCACATCAAACATAGATGTATAGTATGTATTTTTTGGCTGGCACTCATAATATATATATTAGTGCTCACTTCAGTTATCCTATTCAGTTATATGTAGTTTTTGGTTTTTTTTTTCTGAATCTGAACACAGCTCCGCCCCTTTCGGCCATGTTTTTTCCATCTCCTATATAAGAAAGTCCTTAGTTACCCCTCTCCACCCACAGCAGTTTTTAATTGCAATGAGATGACACACAGTTAGGGTCACAGAGCTAGGGACCCCAATATAGAGATATACCTTGACGAGGTCTTGGGGCTCAGTTACATTGATCAATGCGATTGCTAAATATCTCCTTTTTCCTAATATTCATGGCAAGTATGCAATTCATTATTCACATGTTCAAATTAGCAAGTAGCATTTTTCATTGTATCTTCCAATATTTTTCCATATGCTTGAGGCATTATACCCGACTAGGCTAGAAGCAGCCCTTATAGTCAAATTTACTGATTGCGGTCTGGACCTCAGGGGTTCATTCCCACCCAAGTCCCGAATGAAGGCAACAGCCCAACCATTCCGGATAAGTGCCACCGCCAAAGGCAAGAGATCGAAGGGGCCAGCGCCTGTGGGCAAACGGGCTCCTACGACATTTACACGCCGGGGAGCGGACTACCAGTGTCCAGGCACAGGGGTCACTCACAACACAACATCGGTGCAAAGGGAACGACAGCCGCCACCAACCCGTCCAGTGAGAACACCGCAGCCGGCTGTGGGCCCCGTCCATTCTACCGTTTGGTTTACCAGAGACTCCGTTATCTTGTGTCAGAGTGAGTACACCAGTGCCGTCAGGCACCGCACGGCGCTGCACCGCAACACTGCACCCTGCACCCCGGCCCTCATCTTCCCGTGGGCCCCCGGGACCATCGCCCCCTGCCCACGGAGGGGTTAACACCGAGCTGCATAACACCGTCCCCGGGAGGCCTAGTCAACGGCAGCGGTGGTGTCCACCATACAATCACCACAACCCGTGGGTGGCGTCACGAACTTTACCAATTCCACCAAACAATCACCTAAACCCCTGCGTGCACCACCACTACCCCTTGCAGAGCGACGTGACCCCGGGTCCGTGAGAGGCTCAAACCACCACCCGCAGTACGAGCACGGACCCGAGCAGCTCGGCGGCCGCAGCCGAGGCCGTGGGGTGGTACATGTGTGGTGCAGAGTACGATGTGTGTGTGCGGTGCAGAGCCATATGTGTGTGTGGGGAGCAGAGCCCAATGTGGGGCTGTTATTTCCAATGCGTTAGTGATAACAGGTCAGTGCTGGGGCAGAATACTGACAGGGAATGTGTGTGCAGAGGGCGGGGCTGGCAGGGGGCTAGGCTGGACAGTGAGGACGGGCGGTGCCAGCTCTGACTGGGAGGTTTAGCACAGTAAGTGGTCAGTTTGCTGGAGCTGCATGTAAACAAAGAGCTGCAGAGAATAAAGTCATAATTCAAGAGGAATAAAAGTTAGAAAACAAAAAATAACAATGTAGGGGTGTTTTATATGACAATACAGCACAGATTAGCTTAACAAAAATGTTTGAGTTTATGTCGGACAACTCCTTTAAGAAAAATGAAGTAACAAACTGTGGGGACTTTTTTTTTTCTTATTGTCAAAATTGTAAATCTGGGGCTACAGCAACAATTTAGTGGTAACAATGTAATTCTTTTTTCTTCACCACTCAATAGTAAAAAATTTAGTGACAAACGTGTGATGTCACCAGTAAATTTATTTATTGAGGGGTGCAGTTTATAGTATGGGGGATTTCTGCTGTTTTGGCTCCTCAGGGCCTCTACCAATGTGACATGGCATTTGCAAATCATTCAAGGAAATTCTGAAGTCCAATATGGCTCTCCTTCCCTTCTCTGCTTTGCACTGTACCTCAAAAGCAATTCCCTTTTACATTGAGGGTATTGGCATAACACACTGTGTGGTTCAATTTTTTTATTATTAGCCCTTATAAAAATTAAAACTTGGGATTAAAACATTTTAGTTTATAAAATGTAATTATTCTTTCTTTATCGTTCAATTGTATAAAATTATGTGGCATACCTATGGTCTCAATATACTCACTGCACCCCTAGATCCACTGGCGGACACAGAGAGAAAAAGGCCCCTGTGCAATAACAATCTATGGGCACTCTGAAGCCCAAGAACTCTTCGAAATGCACAATTCCACCTGATTTGTAGAGTGGAGATCAAAATTAGAGGATAACTTACAATTTCATAAATGTTAAGACCATTGTGTAGTCCTATGTGATTGTAGCGCCCCTGAATATATCAGGGTGCTGCAGGGAACTGCATCCTGTACTCCAGGGTGCAGGGCCTACCCTCCCATGGTTCCAGGTTCTAATCAACAGTGTCAGTGACATCCGCAACTACAAATCCCAACCACACCTCACACCAGGGCTGGACAGACACACCAGTGGGTTGGTCAAGTTGGAGCACGGCCGCCCACCTAGGGGTAAGGCAGACTGGTAGGAGGGACTGAGTCAGAACAGTGTTAGCCCTCAAAGAGTGAGAAGCAGGGGAGTTGGAGCACCCAGGGAGGCGACAGGTTGGGTCGCAAACGGTGGTCCAGGACCACAGGAGTCAGGGACGGGTATTAGGAACACTGGACAAGAGTGTAACAGACGCAGTCTAGGAGGACTGTTGGCACCAGAAAGCCCAGCCACCTTACCGGTACCGAGCACGGTGAGGTACAGGACCCTAGATTGGGGAATAGCTTCAAGCAACCTGATAATTAACCTGTGGAGGATAGTCTCATAATGAACTTTCCCGAAGAGCTCAGAGATTGGAGGCATCAGCACAATGCGGGGGATAGGGTTCTCCAAAATACACAACCCACTGAAATCCCAAGTGTCAGATACCAAGAGCACAGTTGCCATACACACGGGTAGCAGGGCCCCAAAAGCTTCAAGCCAAGGGGCCACAACTGTAAAACAATTTGTGCATGGACGCAGGGCTCCGGACTTACCAAGTGAAACTGATGGGAGCGGGACCTAGATGGGCTCCCCCCGTAGAGACTGCGTTGCCTAGAGACTTTGGTTTACCATTTGTGTGAGTGTCTGCTTAATCCACCTGATCCAAGACCATGACTACCGCAGTGAGTAATCTAACCTCTGCACCCTGCTTCCCAAGGCCAAGCAAGCTACCCGTTCACCAAATCCCCCACTATCTGGGGCCTTCCCTACCTGTGGAGGGACTGACATCTGGCTGCCCCACGCCATCTGCCCCAGTTCTCCCATCAGCAGCGGCGGTACTCCTCTTTACCGCAACCCGCAGGTGGCGTCGCGAACATTCATCCCCTGTAAATATCCCCTTACATTTCAAGTAGCCGCAAGCCTCGGGTCCGGAGACCCTCGAGCCACAGTAACCCCAGATCCAAGCATTTCGACTGCACATGATTATATCCTAACATGAGTAATCTTGCAGTATTTTAAGCTTATTTCATAAATTGGATTTATTCCAAAGCACATAATAAAAATGTAAACGAGATAAATGTAAAAGATCACTGATCAAAATTAGAGAACACTTTCAGATACCTGCAAGTTATTGGTGTTAATCTGGCACCTGGTGCTAATTTCCTTAATTATCTGACAAACCCTATGTAACTGGCAGCCTAACTTTCCAGTTTGCACTTACTGGTGTGCCGTCCCAAAGTCTGAAACCCTTCGGCAGCAGATTGTCCAGATGAAGGTCAAAGGGGTGACCTTATCAGCCACAGCAAGAGAAGTTGGTGTTCCAAGTCACTGATTTCGAGAATATTGCATCTTTATAACATCAAAAACTCTTTCAAGTCCCGCAAGAAGGCTGGGCACTATCAAAAGACATATGCAAAAAAGGACAGTATAATGCGGAGAATCTCCATGGGTAATCGTTTCAACACTTTAGTTGGAATTCCTCACGAGTTCAGCACTGAACAGGGTAAGGATCTGTCTCCTCATACAGTGTCACCACGTTTAAGAGAATTTGGACTGAAAGCCCACTCTGCAGTGACCAAACCTCATTAGCAGAAAGAATCAAAAGGCTAGACTCACCTTTGGTAAGGAACATGTTGTGTGGACAGAGGAGAAGTGGTCCACAGTTCATTTTAGCGTTGAAAGTAAGTTTCATTTATTTCTGTCTGATGGGAAACATTATGTTCTTCCACAAACTGTGGAAATGTGACGCCCTGGCCGGGCCAGGTAGTCACAAATAGGGCCCCACAATACACCTGCCCCCCATAGGTAACATTCAGCCAAACATTAAAACTCTAGTCACCCCCCTCAGGGCTTGATAGACACACCAGGTGGTGGAACCAAGCGGTTGGAAGACGCCCACCTAGGAGTTTTAGATAGCCTGGGGCGGGAAAGTAAACAGTTCAGAAAAGTCAGATCAGGTCCACTCCATGTTGGCAGAATGGACGTCGGAGATGAAGGGCCTGGTCGCAACCGTTCGGGTATGCAGACTGGAGGTGGTCTCAGAGGAGCAGGTAAGCAGTGACCCTCGTCCCTATGTTCCCCAGGAACCGGCCTGCCAGGCTGAGGGACCCGGCCTGCTGCCATCCACCACGCCACCTCCCTCACTGCCCATGCCCGCGATCAACGCCCCGACCGACCTGTTACCCCTGTCACTGGTAGCGGAGCCCGCAGTGTCTGTGGGAGAGGGCCCAGATCTGGGGCCCCAGGGCCTTACCTTTGTCACCACCCTGGCACCGGTCTCGGCTTCCATCCCAGCCGCACCGCTGATGACGACGGCCCCGGCAGTCAGCCCGGCCGCGACGGAGATGATGACGGCCCCGGCAGTCCGCACGGCCACAACGGAGGTGGTCCTCGACCAGAAGCCAGCACCGCAAGTCACATTGACCGCTCCGAAACACCCAGCCTCGGCTGAGGCACGGCGGGGATGTAGTTGCCAAGCGGCAGAGCAGGCCACGTCACAGTGGGGTCCCTCATTACTGAAGGTACCGGTCATAGCCGGCACGGAGGGACTCCGGCTAGGCCCATCCCCTGCACAGGCTGACCCGGAGCAGGCAGCCGACGCTCCGTACTGGGAGCGGCAGCAACGGCAGCTGCGCCACAAGATTGCTGTTTAAAGAAGAAGAGGTAGTGGTTCCCAGCTACCAAAAAGCAAAGTACCCGTTGGGACCTTGTTGACTTCCCGTTCCAGTTTGACCCCGTTTATACAAAAAGACATGGCTGAGAACTTGCAGGCCAACCCAAAAACTTTTGGGCCTTGTAAATAGTCCCTGACCAGCCTTTTCATAGTCCTGCAGTCTCCGGAGAGGCTGGTTGGAGGAAGGGCCTGTGGCAGAGTAGGACGAGATCCCGTCATCATGGAAACCGGTGACCAACCTCCGTGTCAGGGATTCCCTGGACGTGGGGCCTCTGAGAGAGGCTGCCGGGTAAGGAACTTATTACCCGGCCCATGTGGGCAACACCCGGACCGAACCCATTTCTTGGACTGGGGAAAAGGGGTGCTGACCTGGTTTTTAGAGGCAGCAGCAGGGCTAGGTTTGCTTGGGTGGGCAAAAGTGAAAAGGACCCGGTCCCGTCCCGTTCCCGGTTAATAAAACTGTTATGCAACGTTTAAGTAATATACCTCCTGTCACAGGGATGAAACAAAGCCTTCGTGAATGTAAATATTTTAATATAATTGTACATGTGTTTTATCTTTTACAGTTCAAAAAGCAAAATAAACTGGTGGTGGTCGGACAGCCTGCGGACGGTCTGTGGTTAACCAAGGGGGAGTGTGACGCCCTGGCCGGGCCAGGTAGTCACAAATAGGGCCCCGCATTACACCTGTCCTTCATAGGTAACATTCAGCCAAACATTAAAACCCTAGTCACCCCCCTCAGAGCTTTATAGACACACCAGGGGGCGGAACCAGGCGGTTGGAAGACGCCCACCTAGGAGTTTTTAGATAGCCTGGGGCGGGAAAGTAAACAGTTCAGAAAAGTCAGATCAGGTTGAGAGTTCAAGTTGGAGAGGTGTGTGGGCTGGAGCTGTGTGCAGCTCCAGCAGAGGAGAAAAAACAATTTGAGCAGGTGCCGGGGTAGGAGCCCTGGTACCTTTGGCTAGGAGGCAGATGGCGGTCTCCGTCTGCAGGAGCCAGGAAGACAGCTCGGTGGAACCGAGGTGGACCGGGACAGGGTTGTAGCCCTCCGGTACCGAACCGGGGAACCGACTCGGAAACCGGAGCTCAAAGGGGGGTACTCAGACCCTAAAGCTAGGTCCAGAAGCTACTGGGGGCTAGCTAAATAACTGATTGCGGCCAGGACTAGAGGTCCTGTCCCACCCAAAGTCCCGACTGAAGACAACAGCCCAACGAGGGGGATAAACGGCCACCACCACGGCTTAGAGATCCCACGGGCCAGTGTCTGTGGGCAAAGGGCTCCTTAGGCAACAACAAGCCGGGAGCCGACTCCTGAAGTTGCAAGCCCAGGCGGTCCACCATCCAACACAGGTGCGGGAGAAAGACAGAGACCACCAGCCGGGTGGGGGACCAGACCGCAGCCGGCTTCGGGCACCGACCACCATCATCTTGGTTTACCAGAGACTCATGTGTTTACTAATAGTGAGTACATCAGCACCCTCCGGTCGCCCATCTCTCTGCACTGCCAAACATACCCCCAACGGGTCCCAGGGACACGATCCCTGCCCAGGGAGGGGTTAACAACTTGCTGCGCAACATCTCCCCCGGGTGCCCTGTAACTGCAGCGGTGGTGTCCACCTTCACCACATCCCGTGGGTGGCGTCACGAACTTAACACGGCTCCGGCCGCACATCAGCATCCCCAACCCACAACCCCCCTTTTACTTGAAGTGACCGTGAGACCCCCGGGTCCGGATCCGAGAGGCTCGGCTGCCAAGCACGGGGCGGTACAGAAAGACTGAACCCCAAGGGTGTTAAGAAGTCAGTGAAAGGTGGTGGAGAAAGTGTCATGGTTTGGGGAATATTTTCTGTAGCAGGAGTTGGACCTCTCATACACCTACATGTCAGAGTGAATGCAAGTGTGTATCAGAACCTTCTTCAACAACACGTGGTTCCTTACTTGCATTCATCACTCAATCAGCCACCAATTTTCATGCAGGACAATGCTCCCTGTCACACAGCAAAACGGGTAAAGCAGTTCCTTGAAACAGAGTCCTAACCTAAACCCCATAGAAAACCTTTGGAAAATTTCTGGTGACAAAATTATGGCCAAGAAACCCACAACAGTCAAAGTACTGTGGAAGAGACTGGAAGAAGAGTGGACCAAAATCCCACCAGCGCAGTGTAAGAGACTAGTGATGTCCTGTGGCCGCAGATGTGTGATCTCATTCAAAGCAAGGGCTAGTACACTTTCTACTGATTGATGACTGTTGTTACCTTCAGAATTTAGTTATAATATTTTTCTGTGCTACAGTCATTGCTATTCTCCAATTATGATCATCTCATTTTGGGCAAAATAAAGGTTTTATGATGTTAAACTTTGGATCTTTTGTAAAACACTGTTTTAGTGGCTGGTACACCTGTACCACCCCGTGGCTATGGGGAACTTGGTCTCAGGCGGTGTACTACTGGGATGTGTCACTGGGTGGCCGTTGCCCGATTCTGTGACCCTGGGGGTCGCTTTAAGAGGGGTTATATACAAGGGAATGTGTAATAAAGTTTATGTCGTGACGCCACTTGCGGGTTGTGGTTATGGAGGTAGAACCGCCGCTACACAGTCTCTCCGCTGGGCCTGATGTTGATGGCAGCCTGGGTGTTGGGCCCTCCGCAAGTAGGGCATGGGCCCCAGGGGGTAGGTAAAGGAGTTAGGTGCAGAAAGAAGGTAGGCCACACAAGGGGTCGCTGTGTAACTGGTTCTCTTTACTCCCAGTGGTTGGTACCTGGTACCCGGAGGAACTCTGGTGTCACTGGGGGCAGGCCCTCCATCTTTTACAGGATGCAGTACCTTGTAGTGCCCTGATGGGTTCAGGGGCGCTACATACCCCTTACAAAAATCCTTCAAATGGTGATCAAAGTAGATTTCATTATTTCTGATAAAAGCAAGTGATTTGATCTCCAGTGTAGGTAGAAATGGGCCCCTATGCAGCAGCAAACGTTGCAGCTATGATATGTCTGCCCCTGCCTAGATCAATTGAGGGGTGTAGTTTGGAAAATGGTGTCACTTATTGGAAGTCTTGTTTTCTGGCATGTTAGGGGCTTTGCCAATATAACATGTCACCTCTAAATTATTCCAATTAAATGTGAACTCCTGTGTGGTATTCCTTCCCTTCTCAGCTTTGGACTGTATCTTATAAATATGTTTTAGACCACATATAGGGTATTGGCCAACTCAAGAAAAATTGTATAACAAATTTTATGGTCCATTTTCTCTTATTACCTCTTCTGAAAATTAAAACTTTGAGGTCAAAGCAACATTTTACTGGGAAAATTGTAATTTTTTTTATTTTTCCAGCCCAATGTATACAATATCGTGAATTACCCGTGGGTTAAAATTGCTCACGAGACCCCCAGATGAATTCCTTGGAGGTGTAATTTCCAGATAGCGTTTCTGTGGTTTTGGCATGTCAGGGGATCTTCAAACGTGACATGGCGGCCGAAATCTATTCTAGCCAAAATGGCATTCTATAATTCAAATGCGCCTAAACAGTAAAAGTAAAAAAGGAAAACTTTTAATTCAAGGAACATTTTTGTGATCATTTTTTTTTTCATTTTCAAGGCTCATCGATATAAAATTATATGAAGCTCCTGTTACACGGTATTCGTCTCTAAATTTACTAGGTGTCATGGCGTCTACTGACTCTGTTCATACTGCAGAGTCTATGACACCACCTGGTGCTCTTTGAGTTGCTCACGTAGATTCAGGCGTCGACCAGTTGTGAGTTTACTGGTGGTCGGTCTAGCAGGACTTAATTCCTGCTGGCCAGTGAATTGCTGCTTGCGTCACAAGTTTCTGGAGGCCTATCATGACAGCCTCCACTCTTTAAAAGATGGTGGAATCTGCTCTTCCACGTCTATGTGACGCCCTGGCAAAACCAGGTAGTCACAGATAGGCCCCCGCATAACACCTTCCCTCACTTAGGAAACACACAGCCAACCTGAAACCCTAGTCACCCCCCTTAGGGAAAGATAGACACACCAGTGGGTGGGACCAGGTGGTTGGACACGCCCACCCTGGGGTTTAGACAGCCCGGGGCGGAAAAACAGTTAGGCCCCACTCACACTTGCGCTATTTTGACGCAAACGGAATCCGTCAGTAATGTAGTATAGTTCATTTATTTACAGTGGAAGTGCGACACCATGTGACACAAGCAGGTACTGCATGACACACACATGCGGCATATTAACGCGCTTCCACTGTAAATAAATGAACTGTACTACATTACTGACGGATTCCGTTTGCGTAAAAATAGCGCAAGTGTGAAACTAGCCTTAGTCAGTTCAGTTTGTAGTTCAAGTGGAGAGGAGTGTGGGCTGGAGCTAAGTGTAGCTCCAGCAGAGGAAGTTCAAGTTGAACAGCGCCAGGGTAGGAGCCCTGGTGCTTTTGGCTAGGTGGCAGACGGTGGTCTCCGTCAGCAGGAGACGGGAAGACAGCTCGGCAGAGCCGAGGTGAACCGGGCAGGGTTGTAGCCCGCCGGTACCGACACGAGGAACCAACCTGGAAACCGGAACACAAAGGGGGGTACTCGGACCCTGAAGCCAGGACCGGAAACCAGCGGCCTGGTTAATTAACTGATTGAGGCCAGGACTAGAGGTCCTGTCCCATCCAAAGTCTCTCGTAGAAGACAACAGCCCACCGATAGGGATAGGAGGTCACCGCCAGGGCCCATAGATCCCACGGGCCAGTGTCTGCGGGCACGGCTCCTTAGGCCACATCAAGCCGGGAGCGGACTTCTGAGTTCCAGACTAGGAAGTCCACCTTACACTAAAAGCAGTGCAGAGAAAAGGATAGAGACCCCCAGCCCGGGTGGGGGATCCGAACGCAACCGGCCGCGGCGCCGGCCACCAGCACCTTGGTTTACCAAAGACTCGTGTGATTCATTGAGTATGAGTAATTAAACATCCCCCTTGCCGTCACTACACCTGCACAGAGACACTGGGTCCCGGGGCAACCATCCCTACCCACGGAGGGGTTAATATCCAGCTGCCGCTACATCTCCCTTGGGTGCCCCATGACCACAGCAGTGGTGTCCCAACTCACCACACACCGTGGGTGGCGTCTCAAGCTTAATACGGCCTAACCCGTACATCTACGTCCCCCCCCATTTTATTCGGTGTGTCCGCGAGACCCTCGAGCTACCCTCTTAGGAGGTCCGGATCCGAGCAGCGGCGGCTGCTGCCACGGGGGCGGCACACATATACTTGCTTATGCACTTTCTGTCATTGTGCATGGTGATCCAGCTTCTGGTGTACTGCTGTTTGCAAGTCTGGTGTGTTGTGGAAATACTTTTGTCATTTATTATTTCCTCCTTTTTCTTTATTTACTTCCTCAGCATGTTTTTTCTATACCTCTCTGATTTTTGGCTGTGAGTTTGAGTTTTGGTTTCTCCCTGTCTATCTTTTGTGTGGGATTTACCACTCCAGTCCCGACCCTCTCCTGGGTTGGGGGTAGGTCAGGTATTAGACCAGGGCTCTTCAGGAGTTAGGGCTGCACTGGCAGTCCAGACCTCACCACCATCAGGCGTACCTCTGGAATAAGGGACAGTTAGGGCCTCCCCTAGCCTGAGGGCCAGTTCAGTAAGTCCCATTTCCAGTTCTACATCAATCATTGTGACAACACCTGTGGGTTCAATGTGCTCATTAGACATCTAGATAAATTCTTTGAGAGGTGCAGGTTCAAAAATGAAGTCACACTTGTAAGGAGTTTTCACTATTTAGGCATATCAGGGGCTCTGCATTGTGTCCACTATGTATTCCTGCCAATTTTGGGCTTCAATATTCAAATAGAGCTCCTTTTCTTCCGAGCTCTGTTCTGCCTCCAAACTGTCGTTTTCTACCCCATTTGGGGTATTTCTGTACTCAGGAGAATTTGCACAACAAATTCTATGATCCACTTTCCTCTGTTACCCTTGTGAAAATGAAAAAATTGGGTTTATACAAACATTTTTGTGGTAAAAATGTATTTTTTAATTTTCATGGCTCAGCGTTCTAAAATTATGTGAGGCACCTGCAGGTTCAAGGCGCTCTCCAAATGTCTAAATAAATTTGCTGAGGGATGTAGTTTCCAAAAAGGGGTAACTTGTGGGGGGTTTCTACAGTTTAGGCATATCAGGTGCTCGGTAAATCCAACATTATGTTCACCATCTATTCCAGCCAATTTTGCACTCCAAAATTCAGATCCCTGCCGTGTGCCCAAACAATTGTTTTCCACCACATATGGGCTATCAATGTTACCCTTGTGAAAATTAAAAAAAATTGAGGTTAAAGCAAAATTTTTGTGCTAATGTATTTTTTCATTTTTATGGTTCAACATTATAAAATTCTGTGAAACACCTGTGGGTTCAAGGTGCTTACTATACATCAAGATAAATTATAAAATCGGGAAAATTCAGGGGGTTTCCACTATTTAGGCACATCAGGGGCTCTCCAAACATTACATGGGTCTGGTATCTATATCAGCCAATTTTGCGTTCCTAAATTTAAATAGCTCTCCTTCCCTTCTGAGTTCTGCCGTGCACCCAAACAGTAGTTTTCCCCCACATATGAGGTATCGGCATAATCAGCAGATATTGCATGGTCTATTTTCTCCTTTTTCTGGAAAAAGTAAAATGTTCATATTTTGCTTCTACATTGCTTTAATTCCTGTGACGCACCTAAAGGGTTAATTAACTTCTCTAATGTGGTTTTGAGGACTTTGAGTGGTGCTGTTTTCAAATGGTGTCAGCTTTGGGTATTTTCTGTCAGAAATATGTTTCTAAAATGATGCTGATGTAAAGTAGATGTAATGTAGTAAATGTTATTTCTTAATGATTTTACATGAAATATCTGTCTCTTTTAAGGACATAAAATTTGAAACTTAGAATATTTCACTCCTTGTTACTCTTCTATTTGTGTGTTTTCCCTTTACTAAAGGGACAGTAATGTCTTTTAAGCCATCAAGTCGCTATAGGAGGTGAGTAAGTGCATGCTACTGCTGACTCTACACTGTCCTCAGGACTAGCCATGCAATCAGCGTACTCAGGAAAAATTGCACAACAAATTGTATGGTCCATTTTCTCCTGTTACCCATCTGAAAATGGAAAAAAATAGTGACACAAAACATATTTACCAACAGTACTGTCTTTACTTTTCCTACGAATTACTAATTAATTGCTCATGCAGCATCTCAAACAAATTTGTTGCACATTTGTTCCAGAACTATTATTTCACACACATGATCAAATTATATTGGCATACTTTTTTGGTGTATTGAACATAACTGACTATAAGGCAATATACTATCTACTAATAACATATTGCTAGCATTATGCAGCAGGCAATACGTAAGGATATGGTGTCAAAACATCCCAACGTTGCCACCAACATGTCATGAACACCACTATCACTACCACCAATTTCTCACGAACACCACTTACGACACACATGCATCTGATGCTAGTGTAAAGGGGGACTCCACTTCCCACACTTATCCACTCACCTATCGCAATAGGCTGACAATGAGCTAAGTGCACCACTCAGTTAGTTCTCCCATCCATGCCACACTTTTCACTGCCACCACTTGCCACTTTGATATGCCAGTGAGACACCTGCATCGGGTTACATACTAGCACGCACACCATCCAGCCTTCCTGAGCCCTTGATAGGTACTCTTTTGCGCACTGCCATACATAGTGTAACGCAGCCAAGCTATTTTTGCCCTCTTAAGGTTTTGTAGGTAAGTTTAGAGCAGTGTGCCGCCCCCGCGGCTGCTCAGATCCGGGTCCACGGTGGCTCGAGGGGCGTCCAGACCCGGGGGTCGTGCGGCAACTCAAATAAAAGGGGTATTTACAGGGGATGGTGTATCTAAAGTTCGTGACGCCACCCATGGTGTGTGGTAAGGTGGAGTACCACCGCTGCAGCTGGGAGTACCCGGTGGCGATGGAGTGGGCAGCCAGGTGTTTAACCCCTCCACGGGTAGGGGGATGCCCCGGGACTCGGTGATGGTGGCGGAACGTGCCGTTGGGGAGGTAGGGGTCACTTGCATACTCACTCAGTCCATAAAGCTGACACCGACAACTTAGTAAACCAAAGTTATGGACACCGCTGCCGCTGAGGGGGAGCACATTTAGGTCCCGTTTCTGGGGTCAGGAGTGTCAGGAGAAGGCCAGAATAGTGTTGGAGGTGAAGGAGAGAGGAGGTCAGGAGCTGGGGGGCTCTTGGAAGTACTAGGTAGCAGGCGGTGGTCTGGGCCTGGCAGGAGCTGGACCCCCGGTCGCAGGGGATCATGACAAGGGGCATGGTATTGTTGTGGAGGACAGCCGGCGGCCTTGTACCATCACTGGACTGGGACCAGGGCACGACGGGGTACGTGGACAGGGAGTAGCTTCAGGCAACCTGACAATTCACCCGACGGGAACAGAGCCTTCAAGATCCGCTCTCCACCAACTCCAAAATCGGGGTACTAGCCCAACGAGTGGGATAGGACTTTCCACTAAAACAGTCCAGGAAATCCCAAGCGTGAACCCTGAGAGCAAGCTCCCTCAGTTAGCCACACCGGGGAGCGGGACCCGATTAGTTTCAAGCTAAAGGGACCAACTAGAAAAGAACAAGGTGCCAAGGTAAAGATCACAGATCATCAGGCAACACCAGCAGAAACAGGACCCAAACGTGCTCCCCCTCAGCGGCAGAGGTGATAGGCCAGGGCGTCACAGCAGCAAGGAACACACTTATTAAATTTTAGATTTAATATTCAAAGAGAGTACAGTGCTAAAAAAGATTATGAAATATGGAATAATAAAAAGACATACATAGAAGCAAAATAAGTATAAAATAAAAGGTATCAAATAAAGATACGTTTTTCAGACTGGATCTGTGAGACCTTCTGGTGGAGGAGGATGCCACAGGAAAGATGGACAGATCTGTAATACTCGTTGCTTCTTCTGGGGTTTTACCCTGATATTGGTAGATGAGATATTATAAAGGATCTCCCTAGACCCCACACTCATCCCCCAGCTGGGGTTAGAGGGGTTCATATTTCCGACCAGGAACCAACTGGGGAAACAATATAGCCGTCATTTTACCGAGCATCCTTTAACCATGATTCTATACATACCACACATGAATAGGATATATCAATAATTCAGGGATATATTGTGTTCCTGTGGCTTGCCAGCTAACAAAAGCAATTTTTCTCTCACATGTGAACATGCTCCCTGATCATGAATATATCAATGGATTCTGTAAAACTAAAATAATAATACAAAAATTCCTAAAATATTATTTTAACTTGTCCTGTCTACACCATACCGAGCAACTGCATAATGTCTTAGTAGAGATCAGGGTTGGCGTCAGGACCCGATGCACCTGGGCAAGTGCCCGGGCCCTGGACAGACAGGGGGCCCATTTGCTGTTGGCAGGGGCAGTGATATATTCTGCGATACCCGGGACGATTTCCAGGGCTTGAGTTGGCAGCCGCACTTTGCTGACTGCCGACCCTTTAAATTGACACTTGCATGCAGAGATCACTGCTGAATGCTGCGTGCATGTGCACTGTAGGCGGAGCTAGCGTGCCATGTGCTCCTGGCCCACAGATGGAGAGAATGGAGCAGCAGCACTGCCAGCATCCCGCCGAGCTGTATAACCACCCACCCCCAGTGCTGTATACCCCCAGAGATTTTGTATAACCCCACCTAAGTGCTGTATACTCCATCAGAGCTGTATGTCCTCCACCCAAGTGCTGTATACTTCCTGAGCTGTATGTGCACCTACCCCAGTGCTGTAAACTTCCCTCCCAGAGGCTGCATGTCCCCCACCCCCAGTGCTGCATACTCCCAGGGCTGTATGTTCCCTCTCGCAATGCAATATACCTCACAGAGCTGTATGTCCACCCACCCCAGTGCTGTATAGCCCCCAGAGGCTGTATGTCCACCCACCCCAGCACTGTATGTCCCAAACTCAGTGCTGTAGACCACCCGAGCAGTATGTCCCCAATCCCAGTGCTGTATACCATTCTAAAGCTGTATCTTCCCACAACACAGTGCTGTACATCCTCCCAGAGCTGTATCTCCACCCAACCCAGTACTGTATACCCCACAGAGCTGTATGTCCCCCATCTCAGTGCTGCATACCCCCACAGAGATGTATGTCCACCAACCCCAGTGCTGTATACCTCCCAGAGCTGTATGTCCCCCCACTCCTGTACTGTATACCCTCCAGAGCTGTATGCCCCCAACCCCAATGCTTTGTATCCCCCTAGAGCTGTATGTCTCCCCACCCCAGTGCTGTCTACCCCCCAGAATGGTATGCCCCCCACCCCAGTAGTGTATACCCCCCAAAGTTGTATGTCCCCTCACCCCAATGCTGTATACCCCCCAGAGTGTATGCCTTCACAGCCCTAAAACTACTATGTACAGTAGATCAGGGGTCTCAAACTAGGCTGAGTATAAGGGCAGCACATAGGAAAACTTTCATTTCGGGGCCACATTCTTTGCAGGGCAGAGTGACATTTTTAGTGAAACCGTATTTTTTTTTTTATACACCATTGGATTGTGTTTTTTTGAACATTTTTTGCTCATTTATTATAATAAATGCGCACTTTTTTATTTCAGTTGATATATAAAAAAGCATTTTTAATGGTAAAAAAACCTTCATCTTTATTTTGAATTTTTTTTACATTTTATACTTTTCTTGTAAGTAATATCGTTTTACAAATAGCGCCATATAGTAATTTTGACCAACATCTTGTACGTGGTAGTGATATTGCCATCCTGGTCGTTATCTTGTAGTAATGTGCCCATATTTGTCCCCTTGTAGTAATGTGCCTATCCTTGCCCACTGTAGTAATGTGCCCATCCTTGTACCCGTACTGGTCCTCTTCTTGTAGTAATGTCCCCTTTCCTGGTAACCTACTTCTAGCAATGTTCCATTTTGTAGTAAAATTCCCTATTATGCTGTTGTTCACATACAAAAAAAAAAGAAAACATTCTTCTCCCCTTGGTGCCCTCTTTTCTGCCTTTTGAGGCCCGTCAGCGCTTTACTTCATTTGAATGATTTGCAGTGTCACGCAAACACAAGCTCTTCACACTATTATACCAGTGGCAGCCACTGACCAATCAGAGCCCGTCAGATGACGTCATATACCGACATGAGCTGCTGGCCTATGATTGGCCTGTGGCTGCCAAAGGTGCAACTGTGCGGAGAGCTTGTCTCTGCACGGCGCTGCAAATCATTCAACTGAAGCAAAGTGCTGATGGCAGCAGCCCCCTGCACCGGGCCGCGATCGTCACAGAAGGCCATAAGAGAAGCCTCAGGGTGTACATGGGATACATGTTTGAGACCCCTGATGTAGATGGAAAAATATATCTGTTATGGTTCTTGGAAGAAGGAGAGAAAAAAACCCCAAAAATACATATATGAAAAATTGCAATAAGGGAAATGGATGATAATAGCACCATAATTAGTTGAAAAAAAAGAGAAGGTAAAATATGCAATGTAAAAACAATATGAATAGTAAAAACAATAAAATAATAAAGTAAAACCTAAAAAGTCTTAAAGTGATTGTCCACTACTACACCCCATAAAAATAAAACACACTATACTCATCTCCGATGCTGGTACGATTTCCAGGTGTGTCAGAACTTGTGTTCCCGGTGCTCACATGATATTGTTATGACACACGTGGCCAGCACCCAACACCGCCAGCTTCTGTGTCCCCGCTTTTGGATGGTTAAGTAATTAACAGGAATTGAGCACTGGGGCTGCCGCTCGCTCCCTGCTGATTGCTTCTGTATCCAAAGGTGGAGAGACAGAAGCCATCAGTGATTAGACATGGGGCTCCTATGTCATAATAATATGTGAGTCCCGTAAAAGCGAATTTCGACACCGCTGGAGCTGCCCTGGCACTAGTAGTGATTATAGGCTATTTTACTTTTATGACTGCGCACTTGGGGAATGAAAACGAGTTGTCCAAGTAGTGGACAACCTTTTATAGGTGAAACCCCAGGTCAGCACTGAAGATTTGGCATGCCGCTGCAAATAGTTTAATTGCTGTGCCTGTTTACTGACGGATGTTAGAATATTCCTGCTGTTGCTTTGGTAATAATCATATTTTTAGTCTTACACTATTTTCTGATTCTTACATAACATCGCTATGGACAGGAGTTCACTTCTGTTGTGAGAAGTTATCAGTTCCATTATGTGAGGTATATGTCTTATTACATGAAGAATATTTGCTGGTGTAATGAGACAGAAAATTGCTTCACACTTGTTAATGCTTTATAGGAATTTATGAACAGTTCATTAAATTCTTTATTTATACGACTAGTAAAATGTAACTGTTTAATACATTTGTGTTGTTCGTCTTGTCAATCAATGTTAATGTACATTTTTTGCAATTATTCCTATAGTTCGCTTTTCAGACTAAATATATAATAGCATTGGGCCTATCTACATGCAGTGAGTGTTATGATGCACAAAACTTAACTGTAATCCTTACTAGAGATGAGCGAACTTGAGGTTCAGAGTTTGGATTTGGAAACCGACTTTAAACAAAATAAAGTTTGGGTTTGAAGTTCAAGTGAGTTGCGAGTGCAAACCACTCAAGCGAGCAGCGCTCAAACCTGTACAAGCTGCGTACAGTGCTTGAACAGCTCATACTGGAGAGTAAAATCAGCATGATGAGATGTAATGTGCACACACACTCACAAAATATAATTGAAAAACCTCCCTTATCCTCCCCCAGAAGTGTTCTGCTTATGGCTGGCTGCATGTGGGCATGAACTGCCCAATTACAGACCTCCATTGAGACTCGGTTCAAGTCAGGGTCACAAACCAAGCCTTATCTAGGGTTCGAATGTGCCCTGTGAACCGAACCTCCAAAGATTCGCTCATCTCTAATCCTTACCATATTATACACAAAACTGTTCCATATTGGAACTTATCGGTCTCTTCTGTTCCATATTGGGCAGTAGATTTTGCTGCTCATAAAAAAAGCTGAAAAGTCTTTTTTAGAAATCAAACATTTGATTAAAAACTGTGTGGCATGTATCCACCTCACATATTTTTAGAAACTACCAAGTTGATAATTATTACAGTTTATCATAATTCTGGAAGGAGGCCCTAAACCAAACCGCAAACCTTCCCCCCAACCCCAACAAAAAACATTTTTCTAAATGAGAAATGTAAATAAAATCAATATTCACCTTCAATATTGCCTCATAGCATCAATTCTTCTAGGTGCACTTACACACAGATTTGGAAGGAATAGCAGGGAGTGTTGAGGAACCAACCCCAAATCTGTAGATATAGGTTTTGGCCAATTCTTCTGTCACTTCATGTAATCCAAAATAGACTTGATGACGATGTTGAGATCATAACTCCATGGGGCAGGATCATCACTACCAGGACTCCTTGCTGAAGGTCTTGATTACATTAGCTATATGTTTGGGCTAATTGCCCTGCTGCAGCATAAATTTAGAGACTATTCTGAATCAGGACAATGACCACAAAATGCAGCCAATGAGATTAAAGGGGTTGTCCCCTACTTGGACAACCCTTTCTCATTCTCCTTGTTCACCCCCATAAAAATATATAATCTTATACTCACTTCTGGTGTAGCTGCGGTTCCAGCGATGTCTAAAGCTGTGTTCCCATGGTTCATGTGACATTATTATGACACAAGAGCCCCGTGACCAATCAATGCTCGGTGGTTTCCCTGCCTTCCCATTTAGCAGGATATGAGCACTGAGCTGACTTCCTGCTCAAATGTCCAAAGGTGGGCAGAAGGAAGCCGGCGCTGATTGGTTGTAGGGTCCTTGTGTCATAACAATGTCGCGTGGGACCTGGGAGCATGGCTTTAGACATTGCTGGAACCGTGGCCCCACCAAATGTTATTTACTTTAACTGAGGTGAACAATGGGAATGAGTAGGGGTTGTCCAAGTAGTGAACAACCCCTTTAAGAATTATATTCAGCAAGAGTCCTGGGACTGATATCGCCCCACAGAGTCCTGATCTCAACATTGTTGAGTATGTCTGGGATTACATGGTGAGAAAGAAGGATTTGCTCAGATGCCAAGATGTTTGGAACAACCCCTCTGTTGAGTTCCTTCAAAAACTAAGTGTACCTAGAAGAATTGATGCTATTTGAAAAGTAAAGGTCGGTCACACCAAAAATTGATTTTATATTGATTTTATATAGATTTCTCTTTTGTTCAATTCAATTTGCATTTTGTTCAGTGATGCAAATTAAATATGAAAAATTCTAATTTTAAAAACAATTTTCCTTTGCAGCATGTTTTACACACGTGCCTAAAACCTTTGGACAGTATTATATATTTATTAGTGGAAACATTTCTTTTATGACCAGAAGTGATTCAACCCATCAAGTAGAGCAGCTGTTGAGAACGTCACAGCAAACACAGGTGCCATGTACAATACACTCATAACGAATTACGCAGAGGGGCCGTCTCAATGCGCTGCTGGGTGTGATAAACCGTCACCGACAACAGTCACATTCAGCTGATGTCACTAGGAAAAGCTGAATTTCCTATGGCTGCCCTGTAGAATCATAAAAAGAAGCACTTCTGGTATATTAGGGCATTTATTCGTGAATTGGTAATCATGCACTAGTAACAAATATGCTTTTAATGTAGAAACAGCAGCTGCTTCTATGTTTTGAAAGGATTCTCAGAAGATGATGGTGCTAACCATTCCTTATCTATGAAGAGACAATTAAGTCCCCTTTGCTCCATGCAATTAATGTGGGAGTTAAAAAAAGGTATTAATTATAGTATGGATATGAAACCTGGCCACCAAGGTAGTTTTCAACACATCTACTGTAGGTCTGAAGTCACCAGATTTATCAGGTTTTTTTTCCAACGAGCTTAACCACTCATCTCTATTATAAACCACATTTATAATTCATAGAAATAACCAGTCCAATAAACGTCACATGGAAAGAAATAGAGAATATGATTATATTTATGATCATAAGACTAACAGATTGGTGGGGCATGACATTTTTAATGTAAACTCTTGAGACTGAGTGCAGATAGGAACAGATACAGTACATTTAACTGTTATACATAAAATCTTATCGAACTCACAAAACACTTTCTGTAAAGAACAATATTATTAAAGGGAATTTGTCACCAAGTTTTTGCTATGTAAGCTGAAGCCAGCATGCTGCAAGGGTTAACAAACAAAATTCAGGGCTGCCTGTCTTGTCACAGTCCGATCTGTTGTTTATTTGCTATGTTTGTTTAAGCAGAAGTACCCTTATCATTGCTCAGACTACAATGTCACGTACACGGCAGTCCAATACGTCCCCTCCTCTGATTGACAACCCACTGTCAATTTACAATCTCTATTGAAAGTCTGGTATTGGCGGGATAGCTCTCCCAGATCTGTGTCACGGTCGTTTCCCTGTTTTTTTAGAGACTAGTGACAGGTTCCATCTGGGACTCTACATTTAAACAAAGTTTCCTTTCTTTTGTTGCTTAATGAGTTAATGTCAGCTTTGGTGCCAGCAGCTCATTGCAGTGCATGTCAGCTGTATGTGCCTTGTACCCATGCTCCTTTACATTTAATTAGTGGGGTTTCCCAGCAATCCTTGCTGATGATACAATCCATTTGTATTCTAGCCACCTTCGTGGAAGGTTCTGCTGAGGAATTGACCCAAAGTTGGACTCCATTTTATTGCTGTCTCCCCTGTTTGTCTTACCTACCCATGGGTTGTATTAGTGCACAGGTGGGACTAGTGATCCTCACCCACCAGCTCACTAGCCAGGGTGTCTACAGGGTTCCTTAAGGCCACAGGTATCCAGCTCGGTGACAGGTTGAGAGAACCTGTATAGGCACGAACTAGGAGAGTAGGGACAGCTGAAGGTGGGTGCAGAGATGTTCCATCTACCCCTCTCAATAGCGCCAGGGCTCAGCATTTTTATAGTAACCCTGGTGTCCCTCGTTGTATGTGGTATGGTTTGTGATTTTTTTTGTCGTGTGTCAGGCATGTGACTTACATACATCTCATAGTAAGGAACATAATGTGTAAAAAAAAACAACAAAAAAACCTAATACCTAATCACTCACCTCTACGGCCGCTTTGATACTCGCTGCCAACCATCTGGTCCTCTTCTTTCCACTGTTGTGTGCTGCATCTCATTACTATAGGAAGGACTCAGGACAACTGGTCACGTCAAAACCCCGGAAGTCCCTGTATGTTGTTAGGTCACAACATCATGACATCAAGATGTACACCACAACCTTATGAGTAATCTTCAAGATCTGGACATGGTCAAAAGTCCTTGCCTATAGTCAGGAGATGCGGCTCATGATGGTGGACAGGAGAGGACCAGATGGGGCAATGAAAGAGGTGAGCGATGGCATAAATATTGATAAAAATAATCTAATAACTCATCGCTCACAAGTCTGGCCACCCCACTGCTTGCTGCCAGCCATCTGGTCCTCTTTCTTCTGCCCTCGCAAACAGCATCTCCGACATCTTTATTGTAGGCCAGGAATTCTGGCAGTATCCAGGCCTTAGAGGTCACTATATGCCATAAGGCTGCGTTGCACATTCAGATGTCACAAACAATCTTACAACAAGCAATGACCTTCAGAAGTCCAGGCCTATAGTAAATTGGCTGCAAGTATTGCACGCAACGTTGGAAAGCAGAGGATTGGATAGAAACCAGGGAGCAGCTGAGCAGCTGGAGTTTTGAAAATGTGGTGAGTGTAAAGGGAGCGTTACACGCAGCGATATCGCTAGTGATATCACTGGTGAAAGCATCCGTCCCCGTCATTTGTGCGTCACGGGCAAATCGTTGCCCATGGCGCACAAAATCATTAGGATCCGTCCCACGGACTTACCTGCCTAGCAACGTCGCTGTTGCCGGCGAACCGTCTCCTTTTTAAGGGGCCGGTTCGTGTGGTGTCACTAAGCGGCCGCCCAATAGAAGCGGAGGGGCGGAGATGAGTGGTGGCTGTAACATCCCGCCCACCTCCTTCTTTCCACATTGCCAGCGGGCGCAGGTGAGCTGCAGTTCGTCATTCCCGAGGTGTCACACGTAACTATGTGTGCTGCCTCGGGAACGACAAACAACCTCCGTCCTGCAACAATCAACGATTTTTTGAAAATGAACGATGTGTCAACGATCAACGATAAGGTGAGTGTTTTTGATAGTGTCACATGCAACGACGTCGCTAACGATGCCGGTTGTGTGTCACGGAATCCGTGACCCCGGTGATATGTTGTTGCGTGTAACGGTGCCTTTAGTTTATTTTTACCATTTGCCAGCTCATTTTCAGCTTATTTCTGCCAAAAAAACTCAGATCCCATGCAGGATATCAGTATAGCATATCCATTACAGATAAATTGCAATTCTTAACAGAGGAAACTGTGTTTAGTCTCGTAAATATTTATAACTGCTGTTGTAAACAATTGTTACCATACAACCGCCATATTGATTGCATACTGACCATCATTCAGATGAAAATCCTGCATTTTTTCTCGATAACAATTGGACGATTTTTTTTTTATACACTCATATAAACTCCATACCATGAACATTTCTGAGAAAATAATTTGGTCCTATTAGTTAACTCCTGGGCAAGATTTTATTTGATTTTGGATATGTTAGACACACTTGAAGAATCTTTTGGAATTTTTTTTAGTCCATATGAACAGAAAAACAAACCAAACAGAAGTCTATAATAATTTGTTTTGTCACAACAAAGCCATTGGGCAAATCTTAAGGGGAGTGTATAATCAGATACATATTTGTGTTACATGTAGTTTATTTTTTTTAGTGGAACTATTTTTATTATTTCCCCCCAAAAGTAGTAATTCTGCAATTTTCACACTGTCCACTAGGACTTTTTTAGACTCATACCTTAATTCAGGGACAGTTTTCAGCAGACTCCTTATTATCATAGGCCAGATTACAGTGCTGGGTAACACTTTTATATACATTTAATAACGCAGGATGCACCATCACATTATGTCTCAGCCGACCCTCCTCCCCCTCTCTTCAAAATGATCTATGCACATGCTCACTAGACACATCAATTCAAAAGATAGGGTTGAGATCCAACTATAGTAGTGTAGCACCCACGGGGCAAGGGGTGAAATACCCGTCATTGGGCCTGGTGGTGTCGGGTCTAGGGATGTCACGGGTGGCCCTTTTGCCCGGTTTTGTGGCCCCAAGGTATACAATAAAGAAGGGGAAGGAATGATGATGATGGAGGTTTGTTTCGCAACACCACCTGCGGTACGCGGCCAGGGAATAGCCGCTGCTGCTATCGCTGTCCTCCAGGGTGGATGTTAGTAGCAGCTAAGATTTTTGTGCTCCCCACAGGAGGAGCGGGCCCCAGGGAGGATGAGGAAGGGAGTAGTAATGGCAGACGCCGAAGCACGGGGCGACTGCACCAGCAAGGACAAGCACACACAGCCTCTGCGGGTTCAAGGTTTCTTTTACTCATAGTCCTGTTTTATCCGGGAGACGCTGGTCACCGCTGTGATGGGCCCCAGTCGATCTCAGATCCGTTGGAGATCAGAACCGGTATAGTGGATGGTGAGACCTTCCTCCTTGCGCTTCTTGAGGTGGATTCCCATGGCCTGAAGCTCTTGGGGACCCCGGTTCTTGAAAAATGTTTTTCTCTCGCACCGTATGCAGGTGCCACGGGTCCGTTGTGGGGTCTGCCTTAGAACACGACCCCGGTCCGGATGTAGCACTGTGCTCCAGGAACTGTGGGGGCTGGAGGGACATGCAATTCCCCTGGCCTGCAGATTTTGGTGGACAACCTGAAGTATAATCCACCCTAGCAATCTGCACGCTGCACTGCGCCAGTCCCAAGGGAGCAGTGAATTTCTCCTCTCAGCGACCGTATTCACTCCTACGTCCCACCAGAGCCACAGGTAAAACCCGACTGCTCTCTTCCTCTCCTGCTGGAGAACTCCTCAACTGTCCTGTGTTGCTCCTAACTCCTCCTGGTGGCAGTTCCTCCCCAGTTCCCTGTCGCTAGTGGGTGTCAGCTCCCCGTGTTTGGTGACTGCCTGAAGACCCAACCCTAACCAGTCCGCAGTGGGGAGATCAACCTGGTTATGTGTATGAGTTGATGTGTTTTTGAACTGATACCAACCTCCTCTGGATGCAGGATGAGTACCGCACCTTAAGTGAGGTGCAGTACCCTGTGGCGACTGAAGCCTCAGGGGCGCCACAGTAGCTAGATACAAGTGTTATTTCCTGAAACAATAGGAAGTTAATCACGACCAAAAAAGAGCCAGTGAGAAATTGGCAAGATTTATTTATTTTTATATAGATTATGACATATGACGTAACAAAAGAAAGAAAATGGCTGAAAAAATAATACAGTTAACAGGAAAATCTTATTTAATCAAGTCATTTTCTGAAGACACAATCCTGACTCAAAGGGTCCCTATGAATCTACTCTATTGAGCACTGGGCAGTCAATACAACACTTTATTACACAGAAATTATTCCCATAAATAAATAAATCAGTGGTTTTCCATGTGAGATTGGATGCATAAAGGGACACAGTCTGACTCCATGCACAGAGCTTGTACATGGGTGTAATAAAAGTATGTTAAAGTAAATCTGACAGGTCCCCCCATGCACTCCAACCCACCAGTAGTTGTATATTTCTTACTAAATACCATGCCTAACCATCCCTTTATTGTGTTTTACACCGAATCACATTTAAAAAAAAGTCTTTATAAACCCTGTTTTTAATATGCTAATTAGGCTTTTGACTAGTTGATATGTGTTCACGCCCCTGTGGATGTGATAGCATGATTTGCAAGAGTCTGCATCATTGTCAGCTTTCTGCAAATCTTGCGCATGCTCACGAATTTCTTCACAACATCATTGTGCCTCATGATGTATACACCCGGCTTCAGAGAGGCACACTGTGCATGCTTGAAAGAAAAGAAGACTGCTCATTCATGTTCAGACATGAGCAGTGCACCTCCCTGAAGCCGGTAGGCGTTGACTTGGCACCAGAGGCACAACAATGTTGTGAAGAAAGCTGCAAACATGCCCAAGATTTGCAGAGTTGGTAATAACATTAGCTCTTGAAAATCATGTTCTCATGCTCAAATCGCAGTATTCAGATAAGAAATCTGTGGAGAGAAAAGCGCATATAGGGTCTTACCCCAGTATATAAGGGGTGGGAGGAGGGTGAAACTACTCACCAGATGTCGTTGTGAGAGTCACAACAACTGTATTCGCATGTAGAATCTGATCCAAGGCTGCAGCCACCCAATTGGCAGATAACAGAGAGCAAAAGAGAAGGGTGTTTGATACTGCGCCAAAGGATCACAGGAACAGATGTTTAGATTAATGCATCTTTATTTCATCCAGGTCTACGCGTTTCCGGAGCCACTGCCCCCTTCCTCAGGACCGTCAGGAAAGACAAAACATCAAATCTCAATCTGGGATTTGATGTTTTGTCTTTCCTGACGGTCCTGAGGAAGGGGGCAGTGGCTCCGGAAACGCGTAGACCTGGATGAAATAAAGATGCATTAATCTAAACATCTGTTCCTGTGATCCTTTGGCGCAGTATCAAACACCCTTCTCTTTTGCTCTCTGTTATCAAATCGCAGTATAACAGGTTAAGTGGACCAACTAGTCTGGGAAAACTAACGCCCTAACAACTAGTCAACAGCCTAATTAACATATTAAAAACAGGATTTAGAAAGATGCGATTAGGAGTAAAACACAAAAAAGGAATGGTTAGTTGAGGTATTTAGTAATTACTTTAGAAATATTGGTAGGTTGGAGAGCATAGGGTACCCGTCAGGTTCTTTTTAAGGCCTCTTTCACACATCCGTGCCTCCGGTACGTGTTTGGTCAGTTTTCTCACGTACCGGAGACACGGGCACATGTAGACCCATTAAAATCAATGGGTCTGCATTCACGTGCGTATTCTGCCATGGACCGTGTGTACGTGTGGAGCGTACATGTGCCCCTGTGCTCCACACGTAGACATGTCCACGTTTTCTCCGGCATCATGGGTGTCACATAGAACGCAAACGTATCACACGTAACACCCACGGATCACACGGATGTGTTCCGTGTGACACGTGCCGGAGAAAACATGTATCTGTGAAAGAAAAAAAAACTTTACTCACCTTCTCCAGCCCTCCTGTCTCTGCCGCTGCTGTCACTTGCTGCCGACCGCCGCTCTTTATGCTAATTGAATATTCACTTCACTGCACCCGGAAGCAGCAGCAGCGGGGAGTCGGCAGGATCGGAGACCGAAGATCAGCACCACGGACAGCGACGCACGTGTGCCATACACACAGCACACTGAGGGCCATACACACCTTTGACACGTCCGTGAAAAACTTTCGTGATTTTCACGGATGTGTAAAAGAGGCCTAAAGCAGATTTGTTGCATTACAAACTGAAAAATTGTTTAAATAGATCTCTTACAGGTGATAAGACTAGTATACTTACTTTTAAAATCTATGGCAGAATGGCTGTATAATTCTTTTTGAGAGTGTAAACTATATCTCTACCTCAGTAGCCTGATTAACAGCTCCTCAGTGTCCCTCTTCCCTGGTGTTGCTGAAATCTCACACTGCTCAGTACAAGCTGGGTCAGTCAGTCAGGCTGTGTAGGCAGAGCACTCCACAGAATTTTACATCCACTCTGACATAGATTTTCAAAATAAATACACTAGCCTCATCAGATCTATATTTAATAACTTATCTAGCTTATATTGTGCAGTTTGGTGACTTTTCTATTTTATTTAGACTTAAATAAACAAAGTTTACACTACTAAAACAGATATTGCTCATATCATGTAACATAGATCCTGATTTTTGGCTTATTCTGATCTTACCAAGAGAGCAAAGAGCATAAAGTGAGTCACTATAACAAGAAATTAGGTTTTTTTTAATCTGTACTTGCACATGATTAAGGTATAAACTATTTTTAAAGACAGAATAATACCACAAAATCTTCAAAAATATCTTAAAGAAATAAGTAAAGAAAACATCCACATTATAAGGTCGCAAAATTAGTGAAAGGTTCAATAGCATAGTTTCTTCATGATGGATTTTTGACACATAATGTTAGTACTGAAATAGTGGGAAAAATGTGCCGGAATGATGAATTTATTCTGAAACGCTAGACTTTTTTGGAATGCAAGTTACAGTTTCACACCATTTGACAGGTATGGACTGAGTATTTTCAGCATAATTTTAATTTATATGACTCCGCACTGTTTACTGCAAAATTCGAGCAAACATTCGGCACATTACTGCCAGAAGCTGCCACACTAACTACAAACACCTGCCAAGCTCTGCCGCAGAGCGATTCCTCATATTCCCGGAGAAATCTCTGCAGAGTGGAGGTCCTGTGTTTGGAAGGGAAATTATCCAAGTTGCATCTGCTGAGCTAGGACATTCAGCTGAAACAATGAGAAAAGGAAGGTTGGCCACAGGTTCACAAGGTGTGGTGGCATCCTGGCACTGGGCACATCTCCACTTCTAAGATAAATTCAATCTGTGCAGATTAAATTCAACAAACAATTTAAAAATTCTAATTTTCGTTCCATTATTCTTAGCCTTTTGAAGGGCTGAAAAGTGAGCAAAAGTGTGTGGTTCATACACCGTATTAACTGCAAAATGGCGACAGTAATCTTTTGTATGCATACCATCTACACACATAAAAATATCGGATAGAATTTGAAACTCAAAAACATTAGTCTGTAAATTAGAATGGACTAATGTCACAATATATAATGATCTTTCTGGTGCCTTTGATGGTCTGTGGTATTTGTAAATGACCACAAGTATAGTGAGAAAACAAGAATGCAATTGTAATGCTGCCACCAGGGGGAGCCAGAGCTCTGCAGCAGATGACACTACACAGAGCAATGAGAACCAGGAAGGAAATGCACAGCGTTCTCATGCACTGCCTAATCAGCACAGCTGAGAGGCAGAACTGCGGGGTTTGTGAGGAATAGTCAGACAGGCTGGGTCAAACACCGTACGGGCAGAAGCAGGACCGGAGGAGCAAGCAGAAGCGAAGTCAAAGTCAGGCTAAGGTCAGTACCGGAGGAAGCAACCGAGTGGGGAATAGGAGGGGGGACACAGGACAGGAGGGACGACCAGGGGACAGAACACAGACAAGGGCACGGGGGCACAGGAACAGACAGATCAGGATATCACTCACAGGACTAGCAATCACAGGCAAAGCAGAGCTAAGCTTATAGCCGGCGCTGGTTCACTGGAAGTGTCAGCTTTTAAGGCATCCAGGGGCCGGAAGTGAGGCCCGAGTGAAGGCTCCGCCCACTAGCCATGTGGATAGGGAGGTGAATCATGACAGAAATGATTTAGAAACCTCTTATATCCATAGCCATGCGGCAAAGGCTTCGACTGTGTTGATCAACAGAAACTTTGGAAACCCCTGAAGGATATGGGTGTGCTGAACCCTCTGATCAGCCTCATTAGGAAACTTTATATCCAGTGGTGTAACTAGAGATTGATGGGTCCTGATGCAAAGTTCGGATCCGGGCTCCCCCCTCCACGTACACCGACACTTGGAGTACGGGATGACACTGGCACTCAGGATACATGATAATCACGCTGACACCTGGCTCTTACCATCAACACCCAAGTTTCCCATGATCTAAAATCCCTCTATCAGCACCCAACTTTCCTATGTTCTGATATGCATCTTATCATCGGCACCCAGCTTTCCCATGCTCTGCTATACATCTTTCCCTCAGCACCCAGCTTTCCCATATCAGATTATGGGAAAGTTGGGTGCTGAGAGAAGATTATAGTAGGGCATGAGAAAGCTGGTGCTCAAGTGAAGAGCCTTTTTCCCTCAGCACAAAACGTTTACATCCCATGCTTGTATCTTTGTCCCCTCTCATATATAGTTCTCCAAATACTGTAATGGCCCCCACATAGCCTTCCATATACTATAAAGGGTCTCACGTAACCCTTCATATAATAGAATGCACCCCCATAGTTCTCCATGTATTATAATGCATTTCCCATAGTTCTCCATTTATTATAATTCACCCCATAGTACGCAATATATTATACTGCACCATATAGTTCTCAATGTTTTATAATGCACCCCCATAGTCCATGTATAAGGTAGTCTCCATAGTCCTCCATATATTATAATGTAGCCCCCATAGTCCTATATATATTATAATGCAGCCCCATAAACCTTCATATTGTATTATGTAGTCCCATACTCCTCCTTGTAAATGCACCCCTATAGTCCATATATAAGGTGTCCTTCATTTTGTATAATGCAACCACCCCAGGCCTGCCATGTGTATAATGCAGCCTCCCCCAGGCCTCCCTGTGTATAATGCAGCCTCCCCCAGGCCTCCTTGTGTATAATGCAGCCTTTCTGTGTATAATGGCCCAAATGGTACATGATGACACGGTATGGTTTAATGTAAAGCAATGAGTCGGACAAGGTTGCGTCCTGTCACCATTTTTCTTCAATTTATAAGCAGAAGATATTTTCAGGAAGACTGGACTTACTGAAAAAGATGGAATCAAAATTACTGGACCAGTCATGAACAATCTTAACCCCTTTATGACCTAGAACGTACCTATACAACCTAGATCATATCTGTCTCTTTAAAGGGACTGTGTCAGGAGGTTTTTGCTATGTAATCTGAAGCCAGCATGCTGTAAGAGTTAACATGCAGTTTACAGCCAGCTTCTCTTATCTCAAAGTCTGTTTTTGTTTATTAGTGGGTCTGAGGAGCTGTGAGCCGTAGTTAGAGATGAGCGAGTGCCGTAATATTCATAATCGCTACACTCGTAACGAGTACTTTGTAATACTCGTGTATTTGTTGCGAATAGCGAGTACAATGCAAGTGAATGGGAAATGCGAGTAATTTTCTGCTGGACCCAACAGAGAGGTCTGGGGCCCTGAGCAGAAGGTGGAAATGGATGGGAAGGTGATGAAAGTGAACGGGGAGAGCTTAGAGAATATGTCTGCATACAGTTCTGACTCACATATGGTTTCTGGGAATGAGTATGTCACAATATTACACCACTTATTCTTTCTTTCTCTCTCTCTCTCTCTGATATCTGCACCCCTGGCCCGGCAACGAGTAGGTTAAAACACCTGCCCCATGGGACGCTACATTTGGCGTCATGAACAGGATATTCGTGCCCTCGACAAGCGGGTACTGTGTGCCATTATGAACTGTGTGAAATCTACTTGTTGCCAGCACGGGAAGAAAGAGGTGCGAATAGAAAGCCCGCCATGAAAGCCGTTACGAGTTAACCTCCGCTTCCCCAAATAAGTGATGAACGTACCTGAGGTTCACCAAGGGGGAGGGAAGATCCAGGCAGGAACCTGGCTGCCATGACCACAGCAGCAACGGTGATGCCACTTTTCATGCCTTATATACCGGGAGCGACTTGGCTGCCGCAGTATTCCAGGCAGTGGCACGACTTGAGTGACTTCCATGAGAGACTGTGTGATTTGTTTGCTGTGTACCCCCTTGCTGAGAGTCAGAAGGCAGGGGTCCTGCTTGGTCAGCTAACCGGTGAGGCTCAGCGGGAGACTAAAAGGTACTTAACATGCTGCGATATCGCTATCGATATCGCTAGCGAGCGTACCCGCCCCCATCGGTTGAGCGTCATGGGCAAATCGCTGCCCGTGGCGCACAACATCGCTTACACCCGTCACACGGACTTACCTTCCCTGCGACGTCGCTGTGGCCGGCGAACCACCTCCTTTCTAAGGGGGTGGTTCGTACGACGTCACAGCAACGTCACACAGCAGCCGTCCAATAGAAGCGGAGGGGCGGAGATGAGCGGGATGAACATCCAGCCCACCTCCTTCCTTCCTCATTGTGGCCGGCTGCAGGTACGAGGTTGTTGCTCATTCCTGCAGTGTCACACATAGCGATGTGTGCTGCCACAGGTACGACAAACAACATCGCTACTGAATAGGCAACGATTTTTGGTAAGTGAACGACGTCTCACATACCAACGATTTTTGCCTCTTTTGCGATCGTTTAAGGTCGCTTATACATGTTACACGCTGCTACGTCGCTAATGACATCGGATATGCGTCAAAAACATCGTGACCCTGACGATATATCGTTAGCGATGTCGCAGCGTGTAAATGGCCCTTAAGACTTGGCTGGATACTGGAACTGTAGAGCAAGTTATGGTGCAGCTGAGGACCGCCTTTGACATTTGCATGGCCGCAGAGCTAAAAGTACAATTCTTTGGATGCAAGCAAGGGGTGCAGGATAGTATACGTGACTATGCTTTGAACTTCCAGGAGGTGCTGAGGGCTGTGAGGCAAGCAGATCCTGGAGATGTGAGTGAAAGACATTGGCAGCTGACCGAGCAGTTTATCGGGGGGTTCTTGTCTCCCGATTACCTGACCCAGTTGCGCATTCTGGCCCTGCAGACCCCTGACCTGGACTTTGCCCGTGCTGCAAGACATGGCTTCAGGTGTTACAACTCCTTCCCGACTGCCTGCCATCACATACTCGGAGGATGTGCCTTCCACCCTGACCATGGTGGAGGAGGATGCCCAGAACCTGGAAAGCGGTTCTTCTGCAGACCTGAGGCTCCAGGTTCCATGAGCTAACTAAAAATGGTGCCACCCTAACTAAGTGCTGCAGATGACCCCGCAGCCGGCAAATATTGGGTTGCCCATCTGCCCAGACAGTGCTCCCAGGCAGCGTAGGGGAAAACTCCTTGGCCGAAGATGGACCAGTGATTGCTGTGACTCTGCTGGGCGACCGATTTGCTGCCGCAGTAGATGATGATTTGGTGTAGAGTGGCAGTGGGCCCTGGGGTAGAGATTACCAGGCCCTTACGGAACCCGTGTATTCAGAGAACAGACTCAATATCCTGACAGCCCGGGGAATAGTTGAAGTGCGTCAGGGGAAAGTGCCCATCCGAATTCTGAATTGCAGGGAGGAGGAGGTTAAATTGCACAGCTGCACATTGGTACAGATTCCACCCAACACCATGAAATACAAGGAGTCCACCGGGTAGTACAAGAGTACGAGAGAGTCTTTAGTAAACACCCTTTAGACTTTGGGCAAGTGAAGGGGGTTCTCCACCAAATTCCCACCAGGGACCAGCCTCCCATTAAAGAAATATACCGTCCCTTCCCCCCTGCTCACTATCAGCGGGCAAAGGAAATGCTGCGGGAAATGAAGGAGGATGGGGTGATCAGGGATAGCTGTAGTCTCTGGGCTGCTCCACTGGTCCTGGTCAAAAAGAAGGATGGTACGTAGAGGAGGTGTGTGGACTATAGACAGGTAAATCGTGTCACCCACAAGGATGCTTACCCGTTGCCTAGGATAGAGGAGTCCCTAGCTGCCTTAAAATCTGCTAACTACTTCTCTACCCTAGATCTTACCAGCGGGTACTGGCAGGTTCCCGTGGTTGAAGAAGACAAAGAGAAGACCGCATTTACCACGCCTAAGGGTCTCTGCGAATTTAATTGTATGCCGTTTGGACTTTGTAATGCACCCGGAATGTTCCACAGGCTGATGGAGTTTTGCCTGGGCCACAAGAATTTTGAAACTGTCCTACTATACCTAGATGATGTGATTGTGTATTTAAAGACATAGGAGGATCATCTACAACACCTGGCGGAAGTGTTTGAAGCCCTGTCCGGGTTTAGCCTCATGGTAAAACCAACTAAATGCCATTTACTGAAGCCAAAAGTCCAGTATCTGGGTCACCTGGTGAGCGCTGATGGTGTAGCCCCCGATGGTTCCAGAGAAGGTTACTGCCTTCAGGGACTGGCCAAGACCAACCTCCATTAAAGAAGTGTGGCAGCTCCTCGGCCTGGTGGGCTACTACTGGCAGTTTATAAGCGAATTCACCAAGATGGCATCGCCCCTGCAAGGTCTCCTGGCAGGCCAAGCCAAACGAAGTGGACCTCCATTTGAGTGGACTGAACAGCAGGAAAAGTCCTTTGTCCAGCTGAAAAGGATACTCACCGGAAAAGAGATACTCGCCTACTCGGACTACAAACAACCCTTCATCCTTTATACGGATGCCAGTAATGTGGGCCTAGGAGCTGTGCTGTCCCAGGTACAAAGGGGGCCGCGAGAAGGTGATAGCTTATGACAGCTGGAAGCTTCTATCCACTGAGCGGGACACGGAAAATTACAGTTCCTTCAAGTTGGAATTCTTAGCTGTGATTTGGGCTGTCACTGAACGTTTCAAACACTATCTCGCATCAGCAAAATCCAGCATTTTCACAGATAACAACCCGCTGACCCATCTGCAGTCGGCAAGGCTGGGAGCCTTGGAGCAGCGGTGGATGGCCAGATTATCCAATTATGACTTCACGATAAAATACCGGGCAAGGTGGAAGAATGCAAACGCCGATGCCCTGTTCCGAATGCCTCATCTACCGGACCTCGGAGAGGACCTGGATGAAATCGAGGAAGTTGAGATGCCGGCGTTCTATCGACGATTTGCTTCTCAATGCTGCCATCAGGTAAAGGAGAAACAGACTATCGAGCAGGCAGTCTCCCTCAACCCCATGCCCCTTACAACTGGGGGGAGGCCCTGGAGAGTGACCCAGCAGTGCAGTTGGTTAAAGAACTATTAACCCAAGACAACTTGTACCCAGACCCAGATGCTCCACAAGAGGCTCAAAGGCTGTGGAAAGAGAAGGGCAAGCTGTTCATGTGGAAGAGGACATTGTGCCGAGAACATGTTGATCCCCGGAACAATAAAGACATCTGACAAGTTGTAATTCCTCAACAGGTGGCCCTGAAAGTCCAGGAGGCGTATCACAATGGGGCAGGGAACTTTGGATGGCAGAAACTGGAGGCCCTGCTCAGTACCCGTTTCTATTGGATCAGTAGGAGACCGTCAATTGAAAAATGGTGTCGGGAATGTGGACCCTGCAATTTGAGAAGGAAGGACTGCGAGAGTCAAAAGGCTCCCCTACAGCCAATTGTTATGAAGCAACCGCTTGAACTGGTGGCACTCGACCATGTAAAATTGAATCCGAGCCGACCGGGCTATGTGTACACCCTCACCATCATGGATCATTACCCTCGTTTCCTGGTGGTGGTCCCAGTTAAGGATCAGACAGCTAAAACCACAGCCAAAGCATTTCAGGAGTACTTCTGCCAGCCCCATGGCCACCAGGAACAGGTGCTTGCCGACCAGGGCCCAGCTTTTGAAGCCGAGGTGCTCCAGGAATTCTGCCAGTTGTACGGGGGTAAGAAAAAAAGAACCACCCTGTACCACGCCCATGGTAACGGACTTTGTGAAAGTATGAACCAAATAATACTTGACTTATTAAAAACTTTGCCTTTGGAGGAAAGAAACCTGTGGCCCGAGAAGTTGCCAGACTTAGTGGATATGTACAATGACATCCCAGTGCAGTCTACTAATTGTACCCCAGCCTACCTAATTCGGGCCTGACCTGGAAGGATACCAATAGACTTGGATATGGGTGTCCTGGTACCAGAGGCCATGCAACCCAACACCAAGTGGCATGCCAAGCGCCAACAATAATACCGCCGGGTCCAAGAATGTGTGGAGAGAAGCCTGTCCCAGGCCAGAGAAAGACAAGAGCGAGACTACAATCACACAGCTCCCGCTGCTCCCATAACACCTGGAGAGCAAGTTTTGAAGAGAAAATGAAGAAGACATTATTTAGATGATTACTGGGAGGCTGAACCGCACACAGTCTTGCCATCCAAGTTTGACAACCCAAAGGTGTGTCTCAGCAAGGATGGCGGGAGGACATCTACAACAGTTTCAAGAGACAACTTGAAGGTATGCCCAGAGCAGCTGAAGGCTAATGAAGAAGGCCCAGAAGTTTCCCAGTCTGAAGAACCAGAAGAAGAGACCATCCAGACTGTTCTTGGAGCAATTCCCAAAACCTGGACACAGTGGAACCACGCCATTATGGTACCAGCTCTAACCTTTCTTCAACCTGTTCCCCTTGAAGCAGTAGAGACCACAGACCAGCCCGAAGACCCCCCCGGTTGAAGCAGCAATGCCTCCAGTCCAGCCTGAAGACCTACCAGCTGGTGAAGTGGATGTCACCACAGCAGAGGAATCGGAGAACCTGCCTCTTGTCCACGGTGAATCTGCCATACCCACAGTGAGTATAGTGAGTAATGAGCATCCACCTGCCCGGTCAGTCATTACCGGGTTCCCTTCCAACACAACCGTAGGTAAGCAGGTCGGGGCAGGTGAATTACCAAATAGTGAGGGGTTACTGCCCATCCTGCGTAGGTCACAGCGGTGTAACCTGGGTTAAAAACCGTCCCAGTATCTAGAAACAGATGTTTAGAACAGGTTAAATGTATACAGTGTACAAATGTAAATATTCCTTTGGTATGTGATATATGTCAATTCTAATGTTTTTCTTATTTCTGTAAAATGTTTCTCAGTCCAGGAGTACTGAATTTAAACAAGGGGGAATGTGGCACCCTAGTGATTTTCGGAGCCACAGTGGTGTTGTTCTCATCACTGGGGGCAATGCCATGCTTGAAAGCAGTGGGGAAATCTCTGCCAGGTACACTAGCATGCAACACCACTTCCTCCTCCGGACCAGTAGTGGGAGCTCATAAGCTGTGTTGAAGGGAGCCTCTCTGGACATACTGACCTGTAGGAGGGATTAGGGAGGAGCAGGAAGTGAGACCTTAGAATAGTATTACACAGCAAAGAGAACGGTCGCTGTCTCAGAGCTGCTACCCAGCTCTCCAGAACTGAGCGCATCGAGCGGGACACTGGCGTCCCAAGCTAGTGGGTGCTAACGGTACAGTAGTTGGAGCTCATAACTTGTGTTGAAGGGAGCCTCTCTGGACATACTGACCTGGAAGAGGGATTAGAGAGCAACAGGAAGTGAGACTTCAGAACAGTAGTACACAGCAAAGAGAACGGTTGCTGACCGAGCACATCGAGTGGGACACTGGTATCCCAGGCTACTGGGTACTAATGGTTCAGTAGTAATGCCGGAGGGCAGAAGAGTTCACCACCTCTGCCCCCCCTAAAATCCGGAGGCGAAGTGAGTGGCAAAAAAGAGCCAGGAGTCACTGCTACAGAGTGGGCTCCAGCATTGTCTTACACTACCCGTCAGACGGAGGACATAAATACACATAGAAGAGGGACGCTGTGTGGCTTAAGACCACAGCGACCTACACCTGTGCAAAAAAGGAGGCTTACAAGTACTAGGCAGAGAGAAATTCCCCTGCTGCTTCTAGGCTGACCGGACCGCTTAATCCTGGACCACACCAAATACCAGTAAAAGGTAAAAAGAGACTCCAACCTGTGTCGTCCAGTGCTTGCCGTCGCCCTTAGCCCTGCACCCCCAATGTATTGTTCCATCTAATCATCAGCATATCACTGAGGTCTAGCTTCTCGCGGGAAGCAAGACCATCCTAGCTGAAGGGACATCTGTCCCAAGAGGACAGCAACAGCAGCGGCGGCTATTACCTGGCCGCTTATCGCAGGTGGCGTCACAATCCTAATAGACTTTTCTAAAAACCCCACTACTACCTCTATCCTCCCTACCACCCTCGAATCCTCCTTCCTGTATGCTTCGGGGCAACGGACCCGGGCCAGGCCACCCCATGACGACGCAGAGGATCTGCACCCCCGGCCCTACACCGAGTAGGTTAAAACACCTGCCCCGTGGGGCTCTACATAAGGACTTGCTTAATGTGTGTTAGATATATCCTCATTTTTCCATCTCAAGCTAATTTGTGTTTTTGACATTTTAAGGGTTATAGGTCAGATAGTTTTACAGTACAATGGTCATCTCAAAACAAACTAGTATTTGAACTTGAGGGACCACTTTATTTCAGTGACTGATGGTACCTTTGGGGGAGATGATCAGTAAGTTTCCTATGGAGAATGTTTGTTCTTATTCACCCCTGTAGGTCTTGGTCACACGATACATGTTGCCTCTGCACCTGTGACCATACTCTCAATGAATGAACAGATGATACATATAGACAAACTGATCTGTTAAATGTTTCTTTTGAATGGCTTGCTTTTGGATTTTATCTACAGTGTTTCTTTAAATATTTTTGTGTGCTTGCTGATATGTCCATGCTGCTTGCTGATTCCAGGGCCAGCATGTTTTGTAAAAATGAAGGCTTTTTTGCTTTGGTATATCTTAATACAACTCGAGACTCCTTAAAAGTAATTACACTTCAGGTGGAAAGTATATCCCGTTAAGAAGGACTCCTGGCTGCAACTGTTCTGCACAGAGTGTAAGAGCGCTAGTCACTTTATCTGACAGCAGATCGATAGTATGATGAACGATAGGTAATTGGGATTAGGATCTCATTTTTCTGTTTCACAGGAATATGGCATTTCTCTACTGTAATCTAGCTCTCGCTGCAGACAGCGCATATATTAAAAAAGCATTTGGGGAAATCTAAAAGTTCCGTGTTCCTGCACCAATGAAGATCTCTGAAGATATTGGTATTCAGATCATATTTAAAGTGTAAAAATAATGGAATGAGCCTGGTACAGAACAGTGACAACCTCCACACTGATGTCGAGGACGGCTACATTTCTAGAACATCATCCCATATAAGAATAAGTCTTCAAAATAATAAATGGATGATGCCAAAGAATTTTCTTAAAGCAAGTGACTTAAAGCAAGATTCTCATTGGGTTGCAGAGGCTGGGGCACTGGCCACTAAACCTGGACACAGGTCAGTGCACTTGCTGGCCTACCTCTTTTTCTGGGGACTCATCCAGACATTCCTCCTCTTCAAAACACCACCAATTCTAGGGTGGGAAGCTCTGGGAAGTTGAGTGGTGCTGCACGACTGCCTCTTCCAGCTCCTGGGGATGCTGCTCTTGTTGGCTCACCGCAGTCTTCCTCTCTTCCCATTCCCAAGGCTGCTTCTGCTGGAATATGACTCCAGCACTGGACCCAGGACCTCGTTGCTGCTGGATGGCGGACCATGCTCCAGGTGATACACCGGCGCAGCCTACTGCTCCTCTCCTGTTGGGTGCTGCTGGCATCCGCGCATGGATTCCATTGTCATTAAGTGTATCACTTTTTCCATAGTCACTTGCTTCTACATGCTGTTCTCCAACAGCTTCACTACTCTTTCACAAAATTACACCAGGTGGCTCAGTGATGTGTACATCCTGTGTTGCTTGGCCCACCTCTTCCAGCGCTAAAGCCCTGACATATCATCTGTCCATCTCACCAGCTATCTCACACACTAGGCTGCACTCACTAGCATGTGTCTCTTTAGCAGTTGTGCCTTCCTCATATTCTTGGCTGGACCTTAATTTTCCATGGGACTCCTCCTTGGTTTGGTCTTCCCATCTCAGGCCGGACTTCCTCTTCAGCACCTGGCCTCTTTATGGCTGACACTCCCGAACGCCAGGTACATTTTTGCGTGCTCAGATGCCATCCATACCCACAATAGACTGGACTGCCCTGCCTCAGGCCACATGTTGCCGCCATCTTGGGATCCATGTTTGTCATTTTAAGGCGGGCTTTCCACGTTGCGACATCGCAAGCCGATGCTGCGATGTTGCACGCGATAGTCCCCGCCCCCGTCGCAGCTGTGATATCCTTGTGATAGCTGCCGTAGCGAACATTATCGCTACGGCAGCTTCACATGGACTCAACCGCCCTGCGACGTCGCTCTGGCCGGCGACCCGCCTCCTTATTAAGGGGGTGGGTCGTGCGGCGTCACTGCGACGTCACACGGCAGGCGGCCAATAGGAGCAGAGGGACGGAGATGAGCGGGATACATCCCGCCCATTTCCTTCCTTCCGCATATCCTACGGAAGCCGCGGTGACGCCGGTAGGAGATGTTCCTCGCTCCTGCGACTTCACACACAGCGATGTGTGCTGCCGCAGTAGCGAGGAACAACATCGGACCGTCGCATCAGCGTAATTATGGATTACGCCGACGCTGCACCGATGATACGATTAAGACGCTTTTGCGCTCGTTAATCGTATCATCGAACCTTTAAACACTACGATGTCGCATGCAATGCCGGAAGTACGTCATTTTCAATTTGACCCCACCGACATCGCACCTGCGATGTCGTAGTGTGCAAAGCCCGCCTAAGTCTCACAGCCTGAGATGCCATCTTCCGTGTGTCACTGTTTACTGGCATCATATACATACATGGCATCATCACAGGTTGTCGTACTTCAGGTTCTCTATCTTCCATGACAGGGGTCACGTTCTCCTCAACTTCATGCGAGATACCCACATCCTGCCAACTACACCAAATGTATCGTGGCGTAGGATGGTAGTCGTGGGCGAGGGCTTCACTGCTTCAATTGCCCTGGCACACTATAGACAAGGGTAGTGGACTGGGTGTGGAGTTGTTACCCGGCTGCAGCAGTACTTCTTGGTCACATGCTGGTATCTCATTGTCTCGTTCACACTGTGCGGTTCTGCAATCAGGGTTATTAAAGATAAAGACAAATCCACAACAGTTAAAAACTGCAAGTAGTTTACTTCTAACAAATTTCAGTAACCATTTAACTTTGCTTGCAGCAGGTTTCACACTGGGCTTTGTATAAGACATTAACATCTTAACAAAGACTGACTTTTCTGTTATGGCTGCAGACAAGTTCTCATTGTCTACCAAGGAGGATGGGTGTTTGGAACTTTACTGTGCCTTGGATATCCAATCACTCAGGTCCATCTGTATCGCTGTAGTTGGTCTACTTTACATGCCTATGCTACTCCTTCAGGGTCACTTCTTGAGTCTAACTCCCAGTGTCAGTGACCATCAGTCAACACTGACTCCACCATGGTTTGTATTGTTCACACTCGCCTACAAGATGGGGGGCACTCTCTGGTTCCTCAATTCACCTCAGTTGAGCTTTAAAACTGCAATCCATCTTCGGTCATCTTTACTTCTTCCTGCATGTTACTTTTGCCTGTTCCTCTCCACAGCACACTCAACCACTCTGCTACATCTCTTCTTTTCATTACTTCACTACACTCTACACACGGACTAAAATTAGGAAATACTCAGCACTATATCCCCTTTACTGTGGACTAGCTTTTTAAGTTAACTCCTTCAGCCCTGTCATTATACCTGAAGCCTACGTATCCCCTTCCAGCTAGGGCACACATAACCGGTGACATCTAATGGTACTGGTAGCACTGCACCCACAGACAGTTACAGGTAATTTAAACATCTTACTGCTACTACACATATAACTACACATTAGAGAGTTGTATTGTAAGAGGGTGTGTGGTGATCTGCCACCTCCAAAGAGTGTTATGATCAATAGATGTTTTAGAGAGATGTATTTATGTGTGTACATTTTCCTGTGTAATTTGGCCAGCTGCCACTAGCTGTCACTGGTCCTTGGTCCCACAGTGTAAAGGAATGTGAGAGAGTTAAAAGAGGAGGACAGTCCCCAGCAGAGAGGAGATATAGAAAAAGGAGCTTCCTGTTTCAGGCAGATAGGGAGTAGTGACAAGTAGAGAAAGGATCTGCAGGGTCAGACGTAGCATAGGGGAGTCGTGTGGTGTGGAGGAGTCAGGCATAGAGAGAGAAGACAGAAAAGAAAGAGTTAAGGAGACCAAAGGGAAGTGTGAGCCCCCTCAGCTACAAAGTGTAATTCCAGTAAAACAAAGGAAAAGAGGAGCTCGTCCCTTTCTTAGGTCAACAGCTGTAAGTGGTACAGACAGATGGTCTGCAAGGTAACTAGCACAGTGGGAGCACAGTCAGAAGGAGCCATCTCGTTACTAAAGAGCCAAACTGTCAGTCCAGCCAACATGCTAGCTAAATGGTTGGGTTAGGAAGGAAAGAAAAAATCACCCAACCCTTCCCTCCTTGGTGGCCGTAGCTGAAGAGACGAGTTCTGTAGAGAAATAAATGCATGTGAAAGACCTTGGTGTAAAAACTGCCTTAAAGAAGTGGAAGCTGTGTGTTAAACAAATTTGCGTTAAAGTTAAAGTTTTAACCAGAGGTGGACTCGTTACTGATAGCATGGTGTGTAATACTGGTCAGAGTGAACGGGATCTAGAGAAGTAGAACAAAATGAATAGTTTTCAAGCTGGCACCACCTCCACATCCACTCCACACACTACTCTGCCACCCGTGTCTCTAGCGTGCCGGGGTGGGATAAGGACTACAACACTCGCCTACAACTGCCCCTCTCCGGTACGTTACAGTATAACAGCAATAGTGTCTTAAGGTGGTTGAAAGTCACAGGTCACTCTTCTATAGGGTTGCCTGCTATTTACACCCCTGAGTGACTTTCACTACCAATCAGTTTAGTTATGTTACTTGGCTTGTGCTATTGGGATTGCTTGTGTTGGTTTCCTGGTTCCTCCTGTTTTTTGACCTTAGTGTGAAGTTTGACCATTCTCTTGTTTTAGAATTCTAGTCCTGTTGTAACCTCTTGGCTTTATCCTGCTTGGTGCCTCTGGTTTGCTTCAAAAGGCAGCCCTTCAGTGGAAACAATCCAGGGAACCCTGTTGTAAGACCACATCCCTGTACTAGCGTTAAAGAGTGAAGATTGGGGTTGCTCTGGAATTCGACAGACTTGTGCCAAGTCTGTTCAAGGTTTGAGCCTTGGATTAGGTAGCGCAGATTTTGCTGGATTTCTTTTGGGGGTGGAAGGAGAAGAGCCATGGTGATTTTCCAGAGACTTTGTGCTACCAGTAACGTGGATACCCCCTCTATATCAAATAATAGAAAACAGACCTGACTGGGGACTTGTTTTTTTCTAGAATGAGTTGAAGCTTTTATTTGGTAACATTTTACATAACATTTTGGATCACATTTATCCTTTGCACAACACTGAGCATTTACATCGGGGTTTTCATTTAAATCTTCAAAATACGTGATTCGGATGAAACCCCAACGGATCCATTTAATATAATAAGGCAGGCAGAGATACTTTGTTTCTGTCTGGCCTCTGTTCACCAACATCCTTCTTTTCAGAAGTACACTAAATTGTGGTTGATAGCGCTTTTATTCACGCCTTCTCAAGATGGACACCGCTGGATCATAGTTCCGGCACAGACTGAAGTGACTCAATCTGCCTCCTCACTATAGTTAATATTCCCTCAGAGGTTTTGTTTGAATAAAATATTTCAGAGATTTACATGAAAATCCCGGTGTAAGTTCAGCGTAGTCATTGGTTTTGTTTTTTTATGGCATTAACTAGTAAAAGTGATGACAGGTTTATTCTTCGGGTCACTACAAATATACGGTAGTGATACTACATGTATATGTTGGCTTTTTTATGTCTTGTCTCTTTACATAATAAAAACAATTTTACAGAAAAAAAAAATTGTTTACATAGAAAGCAATGAGTGTGCAAAAATGCTGTAAACAATGCAACCATGCGGTTTTGCTGCTTTTTGGTGAATTAAATTAACTTTATTAAACATGTACTGTAGACAAATTATACATATAAGGCTGCTTTCACACACCCGTTTTTTGCTGAGCGGCACAATACGGTGCTTTGCAGAATAAACGCAACAGTTTTTTTCCCGCCGGTTGCGTTTTTTCCGCATAGACTTGCATTAGCGTCGTAATGTGCCACATGGCCTTACGTTGCGTCAGGGTTTTGCCGGATGCGGCATATTTAGTCCATGCGGCGGCCGGATGGAACGTTGCCTGGCACGTTTTTCTGTGTGGCGATTTACAATACAAACCTATGGACGCCGGATGTGGCGTCCTGCGGCAAAAAACGCATCCGGCTGCCGGATGCGGTTTTTTGAACTGCGCGTGCTCAGTATCAAGCCGCATCCATCAAAAAATGGACGGGCCGCATGGAAAAATTTATACAACGGATCAGTTTTTTTCGTCGCATCCGTTGCATAGGTTTTTGAGCCGGATTGAGCCGCACTGCAAAAACCGGATGTGTGAAAGCAGCCTAAGGCTGGTTTCACATCAGAGTTTTCCTGCCGCACTGCCAGATCCGGCATAAGTGTAGTACAGTTCAATAAAGTTCACTGGCAAGCTCCGGGCACATGCGGTCATGTGACCAGAGCATGTGACTGCATGTGACCGGGGCTTGCCGCACTGTCTGTGAACTGTATTGAACTGTACTGTACTTGTGCCGGATCCGGCAGTGCGGCAGAAAAACGCTGATGTGAAACCAGTGTAATCTGCACCAGAAATGCAGCAAAACCTGGTTTATGTAAGTAGATTCTTTATTGCCAAGAGCTCAGGTTTTGCCTGCAGAAGAAAAGCAGCAAAAATGCCACATGTCAACATAGCCTAAAAGGACCTCCTTTTGGTTACCGTCATGGAAAACAGAATCCTCAAAGCATGGGCTCTCTCACATTTGGGTATAACTCGGATGGGTGCTATCTGATGTTTTATCAAATAGCACTTGCTCCAATATTATACTATGGGGCAATGAGAAAAAAAAAATCGCTACATGCTGCGATTGACAGCATATATCAGATGGCGAGCATCTATGCAAGTTAATGGGTGCATGCACAACATCAGACTGCACTGATGTCATCCAAATGCAGTTCGATATACGCTGAGACAGACATAGAGAAGATGGAGAAATAATTCTCTCCATCTTCTCCCCACCTGTGACGCTAGGCTCACGCTAGCAGCAGAGTTTGAGCTCAGTGTCATTTGCATAATGCATCTAATTCTCGCATGAGAGAACATACGGCAATATGAGCGAACCCTAAAAATATATTAGAGCAGTAATAATGTCTCCTAATTGGCCCCTACAGTAATTATGTCCCCCAAATGCAACCATAAACCAGTCCTGTGTGTCCCTCATCGTATGATCCTTTATTTAACAATGTCTCCTATTCTGTTATAATATTAAAGGGGTTGTCCGGTCTATAATAAAAACAATGCAGTGACTCTGTGTGTCACTTCTTATGACTGCAGACTTGTGAATCCTCCCAGGGCACACAGTGTATGCTGCGAGGATTTGTCGGTGTGAGGGCCAGGAACAGCGGCAAAGTGAATACAACATCACTCAAGGCAAATGCAGTCCATATAGCCAGTATTAGCCATCACATAGCCCCCTATATAAAGTATGAGTGCACACATAGCCCCCTATAAACAGGATAAGCCCCCACATAGCCCCACTATATACGTACACTGTGAGCTCATTTATAGCCCTATATACAGAATGAGCACCACATAGTCCCCTATAGACAGCATGAGCCCCCACATAGTCCCCTATAGACAGCATGAGCCCCCACATAGGCCCCTATAGACAGCATGAGCCCCCACATAGGCCCCTATAGACAGCATGAGCCCCCACATAGTCCCCTATAGACAGCATGAGCCCCCACATAGTCCCCTATAGACAGCATGAGCCCCCACATAGTCCCCTATAGACAGCATGAGCCCCCACATAGGCCCCTATAGACAGCATGAGCCCCCACATAGGCCCCTATAGACAGCATGAGCCCCCACATAGGCCCCTATAGACAGCATGAGCCCCCACATAGGCCCCTATAGACAGCATGAGCCCCCACATAGGCCCCTATAGACAGCATGAGCCCCCACATAGGCCCCTATAGACAGAAGGCGCTCTGACATAGCTTCCCATATACCAAGACTCAGAGAAAAAAATCCAGAGAAAATAAAAACAACCCATATTCACATTGCTCTTATTATTAGGTGGCCTCCTTGATTCAAGTCGTTAAAATTGCCGCCGACATATCAGAGGCTGCCAGCTGATGTCAGTGCTCTGCCCATGAAAAAACATCACTGCCATGTGCCATCTGCTGACGTCCGCTGCCAGCCTATAGGCTTCTGGCCATTTTAACGAGCTAGCATATATTACAGTATATATTTACTCTATCTAATCTAGCCCTATCAACTAATCTAAATTATTTTCTGACACTAATCCTGACTTTACTTTACTAGTGAAGAAAGAAAAATAGTATAGTAGATGGTGACTACTACAGAATATTTTTACTGTTGTTAATTTAGCCCTATCAACTAATGTAAATTATTATTTTTAATTGATTCTTTTTTGACACAATAAAACCCCAACAGTCGGTTGCCGATCAGTGATGTGTATCACTGATCAGTGGCTCAGAGTTTGCAGGAAACATGGATGGATGTGGTGCAAAAAGGGAAAAAAAATGGACAGGAATAAAAAGTCATGGCCAAAACTGAGCACAGACACCGATCAGTGATGTGCGTCACTGATCAGTGGCTCAGCAGCTGCAGGAAGCACTCATGGATGTGGTGCAAAAAAGGGAAAATGGACAGGGGAAAAGAAAAGTCTTGGCCAAAAGTGGCAAAAAACGTAAAAATATTTTTTATTCTTCATAAATTTTTGTTAAAGGGCCAAATGAGCCATCACACCAAAGAGATGATGCGACCAATTTTTTAAACATTTCAGCCAGGATGACCTATTTCACAAAGACACTAAAGAAAAAGGAGGAAACAAATCTTCACTTAAATATTGTATATATTTTGTCTCCCTGTTTTTCTTTAGCGATTTTGTGAACAAGGCCAACACGTTAAAAAATAATTAGTAGCATCATCTCTTTGGTGTTCTGGCTCACCTCGCCATTTAACAAAAATTTGTAAACAATAAAAAATATTTTCAAGTTTTTTGGCATTCAATACGAGTGTACAGTGTCCTTTTCTGACTATATTGTAGGTTCATGAAACCAACTAATAGAATCTTGACCACGTTTAGTGTGCACGCTATTTACCCAGGCTCTTGGCCAAAAGTGAGCACAGACGCTGATCAGTCTTGTCAATAGCACCTATAGAAATATACTTACCATACTAAGAAAATTGGTGACATGTTCAATACTTATTTCACCTGCTGTATATGCATTTGAGTAAATTGGTAAGCATTGACCAGATATATTGAGGACAGTTAGAAACCAAGCTAAGTCCAGGCTAAGTCCTGCACTATCACATACCCCCAGGATAGGACCTAAGGGCCCCCAACGCACGTTTCGCCAGGGTGTTGTTGCTTCATCAGTGAGGAAGATCCTCTATCTGAGGAGTAAAGAGAGTGCAATCAATTTATACCTCATTTCCGGGTACACTTTCCTGCTATTTGTACACTATCCTTTCCTCTTCTCATGCTTGTTTTTAAGACACGGTGATTTTCTAAGTAGTCTATGTGTGATCTCATTAAATTAATATACATTGTTATTTTTGCACATAATACTCTTGTTCTCTTGTTTCTATATATTTATTTGAGTAGTGCAGACACTGGTTATCCTGGCTAACTAGGTGTCATTATGACTGGCTTGCAATTGAGATGTGTTCTCATATTGAGGATAGTGCTGGAGACTTGTAGAATATGTCTGTAGCGCTGAAATCTGCTAATACTATCGTTAGTCACCTTACACAATACCAATTCTTCAGGGACTACAACAGCTCCCCACTTTGAATACTGTACTAGAAATTCATGATATGTATCTTGACCTCATATCCTTGAGAAATGAAGCCTGATTTATAGGTTGGTGCGATACAAAAAAATATAAAACCAGCACAAACTACTTGCACATTGTGCATAAGCCGTCTTTGAAAACCTGTGCAATATAATATAGTGAATATTGTACTGCTCCACATTGAAGCAGAGCTCATATATAATATAAGGCAGCATAGAGCGGCCCTGACTGCCCCTCTTCTGCCGCCAATCTCGTTTTTATTTGTTTATATATATTATCCCATAGCCCTGAAGCAAGACTGCTGCTTTAATCAATGTAGTGCGTGCGTACTTCCTCTGGGACAAAGATGCCGACTGGGCTATTAGCTATTTCACATCCAGGAAACCTGCTCAGCAACGCTCTGCCAGTTTTCTTTGTAATGAAAAAGTTCAGGAGTCATGGGGAGGCCAGCAATGGGATTCATATGCCAGCTCCAGACAGGAAAACGGAACTATAAACATTTCATTGAGCTGTAACATACCCACATAGAGAATAGGACCCCACAGGGAATTGTGTGCAAAACAGTTTGTATAAGGAAGTTTCCGTTAATCCGTTGGGGAGCAGTCTGCTACATTTCGTATTGAGGGAGGTGTTAAAGCTGTAGACTAGAGATTGCAGTGGAAAATATAAAAGGGACACGCTTTCAATAATACTATATACATACGTACAAAAAACCCCAAAGTATAGCAATGTGTCAATTAACCGAGTCTAGATCCAATAATAAAGGCCGCTTTACACTCTACGATATATCTAACGATCTCATGAGCGACGTGACATGCCCAGATCATAGTTCCGATTTGCCGAGATCGCACATAGTTTGTTTATTAGCGGTCACACGTAACGATCGCACAAGCGACGCAAAATCGTTCAGCGATATATTGTTTGACCAAGGCGGTTGTGTGGATGGTGTTCGTCGTTGGCAGGGTGTCAAACGTACCAATATGTCTGCTGCAATCCAAACGACGAACAATATTTTGAAAGTGAACGACGTGTCAATGATCAAAGATTTTCAACCTATTTGCAATCGTTCAGAGTTGCACATAGGTGTCACACGCAACGACGTTGCTAACGATGCCGGATGTGCGTCACGGAATCCGTGACCCCGACGACATATCGTCAGATAAATCGTAGCGTGTAACGCCGCCTTAAGGAAAGCAGTTCTCTGACAACCAGTGGGTGGGAGCAGCAAACTTCTTGACCTTGATACAAGGTCACATGAAGTAGATCTATAAAGTAGTTGCCAAACTCCAGAGCATCCAGTAGAAAGATAAAAGTCTGCTGTCACTGATTCTGATGGTTGGTCTGAATCTACAAAATACTTCTCTGTTAAGTTCACACATAACGTAATTAGTGCAGGTCAGCATCTGATGATGAACAGAATTCAGTTGAAATCTATTGACTTAGGCTTATGAAAGGGAATCTGTCAGCAGGATTTTGCTACCTCATTTGATAGCAACATAATGTAGGCAAAGAGATGCTGAATCCAATGGTGTATCACATAGATTACTGGCTGTAGCTGTTCTCACATAATCAAATAATTGGTTTTAAGCATGTAGCTGAGCTGGAAGAGCTTTCCCTGCCCACACCAGGCTCTCAATGGAGATTGTGTATTAACTGTGAGGTGTCAACCACAGCAGGGGGCGTGTTGGACCATGCAGGTGCCAGCTAGCCCTAGCAATGTCAATCACAGCGTAATAAAGCCACTAGTTTAAGTAAACAATAGCACACACACAGATAAGAGAAGCACAGTTGCTTTCTGTTTTTTAACCCTTACAGCATGCTGTCCTCAGCTTACGTAACAAAAATTTGCTGACACATTCCCTTTGAGCACTGAACACCAGGTTTTGGCGCACACCCAAGATTATCCAATCACTTGCACTGCAAAGAAAAAAATGATAGTTCTTCATGCTCACCTAATAGAAATGGGAGAATCGATTTGCAGGACTCCTGTCTATTAGCCAGGTCAGTGATCTGTGATCATTGGACAGGAGGCCTGCGAATCTCTTACCTCAAAGAATTCCTGGCTCCTCTTATGATTTGCAGGGCTGGCGCAACGTCAAGTATGCATCATGCCACAATGATGATGCACTAGCTTGGCTAAAAAAAAGGAGAGCTGGGAATGCCGAGAGGTAAGAAGGTTCGCAGGCCTCTTGTCAACAGATTACTGGCCTCATCGATGGACTAGGGTCCTGCGAATCGATTGTCCCATTTCTATACCCTACACATTGTCCATGCCATATATTTTAGCAAATAAATATATTTTTTAAATGCAAACTCTATGCCTTTATAGCCACATCATTTTGATGTTTGTGTTCCAGATATGCATGTTGGAGAATACTCTGATAAAACAAACATTTTTATCAGCATAGGAAGCCAATGAGCAATAAATATTTGAGATTCCTAAGGGCTCATCTGCACGTAACTGCTGATTATTCTGCAGCGATTTGACAGCACATGTGCTCTTCAAATCGCTGCAGAAACACTGCATAATGAATGCAGTATTTTTGTTAAAAAAAAGCCGATTTCATGCGCTCGAGATGCTGCCCCCACCATAGACAGAGTGGGAGCTGCATCCAGAACGCAGAAATAATTGACATGCTGCTTTTCTGAACGCACGGATTTGGGTCAAAATTTTAGCACCCAAATCGCTGCGTTCATAAAAGCATCGTGCACACGTGTCATGCACAATCTTCATAGATTGTGCAGGGGACTCAGGACACATGCATTTACGCTGCAGTGCTTTACGCAGCGTAAATGCATGCTATTACGCAACGTACACATAAGCTCTTATGAAGAGTCATAAGGAAGTCACTATGACCCATAATAAATAGACGGGCTAAGGTATGTAAACTGGGCATAATCTAAGTATGTGTGGGATATTATGGGAATTAGAATAATATGAAGGCTGTGGTTAGCATTAGGGTAGTTCAATATGTAGCTTTTTTTCTGCATAATTTTTGGCACACAAAAAATAGGTAGTGTTTTACAGAACCAGCATAATGAATGAGATTTCTGAAATCTCATGTACTCTTATCTCCCCGTATTTTGAGCCCTGTTGTTTTTTTTTTTTTTAAATGAATGGATGAACAATGCAAGAAAAAGCACATAAAAAACACATAAAAACATAACAAACCGCTCTTATTATAAGCAGAGTTTTTCACGTCACCACTCTGGTTTTTGGTGCAGAGAAAAAATCCTGCAAAACGCAACATATGAACATACAAATGCACCTCAATAAATTAGAATATCATCAAAAAGTTAATTTATTTCAGTAATTCAATACAATAAGGGAAACACATATATTATATAGAATCATTACAAACAGGGATCTATTTCAAGTGTTTATTTCTGTTAATATTGATGATTATGGCTTACAGCTAATGAAAACCCAAAAGTCATTATCTCAGAAAATTAGAATATTATCTAAGACCAACTGAAAAAATGATTTTAAACTCAGAAATGTTGGCGCCTAGTGAGTATGTAAAGTAAACGCACTCAATACTTGGTCAGGGCTCCTTTTGCATGAATTACTACATCAATGTGGCGTGGCATGGAGGTGATCATCCTGTGGCACTGCTGAGGTGTTATGGAAGCCCAGGTTGCTTTGATAGCAGCCTTCAGCTCGTATGCATTGTTGGGTCTAGTGTCTCTCATCTTCCGCTTGACAATAAGCCATAGATTCTCTATGGGGTTTAGGTCAGGCGAGTTTGCTGACCAATCAAGCACAGTGATATTATGGTTTTTAAACCAGGTATTGGTACTTTTGGCAGTGTGGACTGGTGCCAAGTACTGGTGGAAAATGACATTTCCATCTCCAAAAAGCGTGTCGGTAGAGGGAAGCATGAAGTGCACTAAAATTTCCTGGTAGATGGCTGCACTGACTTTGGTCTTGATAAAACACAGTGGACCTACACCAGCAGATGCCATTGGTTCCCAAACCATCACTGATTGTGGAAACTTCACACTAGACCTCAAGCAGCTTGGATTATGTGTCTCTCCACTCTTCCTCCAGACTCTGGGACCTTGATTTCCAGGAGAGGAGCAAGAGGGATCGCCGGGCAAATGAGAGGGAGGGCGCCCTCGCCAGGAACTGGGAGCAGGGGACAAGTGGGAATACCATGCTGGGACTAGACAGGAAAGAGGGAGGGCGCCCCTAGCAAACTGATCAGATGATATTGGATCCGGATTGGATGGCGCAGGACCCTTGACCCAGGATTACTGCGGAGGGGGGTTCTTTATTTCAATAAAGATGGAGTCACTAATTGTGTTGTGTTTTATTTATAATAAAAATATTTTTCTGTGTGTTGTGTTTTTTTTATCTGTACTAGAAATTCATGATGGCCATGTCTAATATTGGCATGACACTATGAATTTCGGGCTTAGGGCCAGTTGATAATATACAGCTAGCCCTAACCCCATTATTACCCAGCGAGCCACCCGTCACCAGGGCCACTGGAAAAGAGTTAGATACAGCGCGAGAAGATGGCGCTTCTATGAAAGTGCCATTTTCTGGGGCGGCTGCAGACTGCATTTCGCAGCGGGGGTGCCCAGAAAGCTTGGGCACCCTGCGCTACGGATAACAATTCCCAGCTGCCTAGTTGTACCTGGCCGGACACAAAAATTGGGCGACGCCCACGTCATTTTTTTTTCCAATTATTTCATGAAATTCATGAAATAATGAAAAAAAAAGGGCTTCCCTATATTTTTGGTTCCCAGATGGGTACAAATAGGCAGCTGGGGGTTGGGGGCAGCCCGTAGCTGCCTGCTGTACCTGGCTAGCATACAAAAATATGGCGAAGGCCATGTCATTTTTTTGGGGGACAAAAAACTGCTGCATACAGTCCTGGATTGAGTATGCTGAGCCTTGTAGTTCTGCAGCTGCTGTCTGCTCTCCTGCATAAACTAGTGGATGAAGCATGCTGAATCTTGTAGTTCTGCTCCCCCTGCCTCTCCCTCCCGCATACAGTCCCGGATGGAGGATGCTGAGCCTTGTAGTTCTGCAGCTGCTGTCTGCTCTCCTGCATACACTAGTGGAGAATGAAGAACATATCGAAGAAGGAAATGACATCAGACTTTTTTTTTTCAACAATATTTAAAAATGCATAAAAACACAGTGAGGAAAACCGCAGCAAAACGCAGCCAAAAAATGCATTTTTTTATGTTTTTTAAGATGTTGCGTTTGTGCAGTTATTGTATGAAAAAACGCACAAAAACGCAGTGTGTGAACTTACCATAAGTGTTTCTATGACTATAAACGCAGCTATAAATGCAAGGGGTTGGTAGTACAATCACGTGTACAGGAAGAGGATTCCTTGTGTTGGTAAACAAGAAGAGTAGATCCTCCCGGTACCGCCACCCCTGCTTCCACCTCCTGTCAGGCGCCATGTCCAGACAGGAGGTGGAAGCAGCTGCGAAATCAGAAAAAAAAATATCATATTCACCCAGACTCCCGAGACACGTCCGATGGCTGAAGGACCTGGCAGTGATCAGCTGATGCGGTCACCTGACGGCATGAGCTGATCGTATAAGTCCAGCGGTGAGGCCGGCTTTTTACTACATGGCTGGCTTAAACTATCAGCAGCTGATGCTGACAGGTGATCGCATCAGCTGATTACCGCCGGGTCCTGGAGCGATCGGATGGGAGTCTGCACAGAAGTGTGTCGTTTTTTTGTTTTTTTTTCTACTGATGCATCAGCTGATTGTATAAGTGGCTTTTATACAATCAGCTGATATGTCATGTGCTTCAGGTCCTTGAACACCTGACACATCATCTGATCGCTTTGCCTTTCAGCAAACCGATCAGATGATATTGGATCTGGATTGGACATCGCGGGACCCTTGATCCAGGACTACAGCGGAGTGGGGGGGTTCTTTAGTTCAATAAAGATGGAGTCACTAATTGTGTTGTGTTTTATTTCTAATAAAAGTATTTTTCTGTGTGTTTTTTTTTATCTTTACTGGAAATTGTGGCCATGTCAATTTTGGCATGACACCATGAATTTTGAGCTTAGTACTATCTGAGAATACAAAACTGGTATTAACCCCTTTATTACCCAGTGAGCCACCGCCATCACGGCTGCCGGACGAGCCGGATAAAGTGCCTGGAAATGGCGCTAAGAAACAATGCTCCATTTCCAGGGGTGGCTGTGGGCTGCCGAGAATCCCAGCCCCCAGCTGCCTGGCTTTACCTGACTGGCGATCAAAATACGGCGGGAGCCCACGCATTTTTTTTAATTATTTTTTTAAATAAAAAAAATGGGCTTCCCTGTATTTTGATTGCCAGCCAAGGTAACGCCAGGCAGATGGGGGTGGCAACCCGTAGCTGTCTGCTTTATCTGCACTGAGAATCAAAAATACCGCGTAGCACTACGTCATTTTTTTAATGATTTTTACAGTACTGTGATGTCAGGCAATCAAAATACAGGGAAGCCCATTTTTTTAGTTATTTAAATAAATAATTAAAAAAAATACGTGGGCTCCCGCTGCATTTTTTGTATTGGTAGCTAAGGGTAATCCAAGCAGCTACTGGCTGCTAACCCCCACTGCTTGGTGTTACCTTCACTGGCAATGGAAAATCCAGGGAAGCATTTTTTATCTTTTTTAAGTTTTTTGCTTTGCCCTTATTTTAATTATTTCATGAATTTCATGAAATAATAAAAAAAAAGAAACCAACAAGGGCTTCGTCCCATTTTTGTGTCCAGCCAGGTACAACTAGGCAGCTGGAGATTGGAATCCGAAGCACAGATTGGCCCAAGCTTTCTGGGCCCCTCCGCTGCGAATTGCAGTCGGCATCCGCCCCAGAAAATGGCACTTTGATAGAAGCGCCATCATCTGGCGCTGTATCCAACTCTTTCAGCGGCCCTGATGCTGGTTGGCTTGCTGGGTAATAAGGGGTTAATACTAGCTTTGTTTTACTAGCTAGTATTAAGCCAGAGATTCTTAATGTCAGGCAAGTTTGACCCAGCCATTAAGAATCTCCAACACAGGGTTAAAAAAAGACACCACACAGAGAAAAAATACTTTAATAGAAATAAATACACAGACACACTTCGAGACTCCATGTTTATTACTCCCTCTTACCCCTCCACGATCCTGGTCTTCTGTCTTCTTTCTCCTTCAACCCATGCAGCTCTGCTACATCAGACAGCACTGCATGGGAGGAAGATGCTCCTCCTCCCCCGTGCAGTCTAATCACTCAGTGAGTGAGCAGAGGCTGTGGGTTGTTAAGCGGTGACGTCACCGCTACCACCGTTGCAATAGTAACCTGACAGGCAGGTTACTATAACAACGGTGATCTCCGATCACCTGATTCCCGGCGCAGCTATTCACTGGATGTGGCATCCAGTCCCTGCATGTGAGCTGACTCTGTAAAGAGCGCCGACATGCAGGAACAGTGAGCTAAGCATGTGCCTGAGTATCTCGCCGGTACTCACCGAGTATACTGACTACGGAGATGCTCGGGCGAGCACCGCATACTGGCGACATGCACTGACAGGACCTAGCATGACGTCATAGCCATGTGACCAGTCTGTAGCCAGTGATATAATACACACATGAATTGTAACATGCTATGACATCACGAAAAGGTCCTATCATCAGTGCTGGTTACCGGGAGGACACAGCGATGATCGGAAGGAGAAGCGGCGGGAGACAGAGTCTGCAGGACGCGTCGTGGGACCTGTAAGTATAATGGCAATGTAATTATTAACTATATTAACTATATTATTAACTGTATGTGTATATGTATAATGTGTTTGTACGTGTTTGTGTTTGCCTGCCATTGTTTTCAATGGGGTTCGAAGGTGTATGTCGAACGTTCGTCGAACGTTCGACGAACACACACGCCGTTCGACAAACCGAACTCGAACACTAGGGGGGTGGCTCATCTCTAGAGAAGAATTTGGCCCAGAGGGGTCCCGCACTAGCAGTCTCAACATGTATCTACTCCAGGAGCCCCGTTAAGTCCTTCAGAGTGCTGTGCGTGAGCTCCAGTTGTAGGCAAACATTTCTGCGAGTCTCCCTTTCTAGGGCGGTGGCTGCAATATTCGAAACTTCAAGGACTGATGTTATAGACCTTCAGGGCGCCCCGTTGGACAATGACATATTTTTCCCATCAAATTTTGGTAGCACATTAAGTATGGTATGCTGTCTGCTGCCTCCATCTTGGTAACCATACCCTGCAGCGTAGTGTTGACCTAGAGATCACTGCAGTGCAGGATGCAATTACAGTACACAAGGCAAGATTGCAGAACTAAGGGTAGGCTTTATTAAAGGGAATATGTCATCAGGGTTTTGCAACTTAATTTGACAGCAGCTTAACGTAGGAGCAGAGATCATAATTCCAGCAGTGTTTCACTTACTTGGCTGCTTAGTGGAGTTTTGATAAAATCACTGTTTCATCAGCAGTTGATTATCATTAGAGGACTACTTGGTGTATTGCCATGTAGTCCAGCATATTCATGAGCTCTGTTTAACTGCTAGATCTGCAGCAGAGAAAACATTGATTTTTATAAAAATGGCCGAAAACAGCTCAGTAAGTAACACATCGCTAGAATCAGGATTGTTCTCAGATAACAGATTCCCTTTAACAGGCAGGGATTAAGCATTTGTGCAAGTGAACTTGGTAATTATTCTGGCAACAGGAAAGTTATTACACACAGCAAAACCTAGCTGGAGTGTGCCAACATTATGCTGCCCCAGCTATTAATAATTTCTAATAATCTTTAGTTTTATATAGCACCAAGATATTCCACAGCCCTTTACATACATCAGCAGCACACAAACTCTTTGCACATGTTGTTCTAGGAGGGATTTGAGCTCACGATTCCAACACTGCAAAGACTGCAGTGCTAACCACTGAGCTACCGTGCTACCCACTATTACAAAATTCACCACAACAATAAACTTGTCAGGCACAAACTGCGTTAGCCACCTACCTGGACTTCGCTACTCAAGGGTATTGCGATCTCGATACAGAGGTCAGCGCTACGCCCTATCAAGTGCACATACCAGACCAGTAAACACTGTCCGGTTGAGAGGGGAAAAACCCACTCCCAGGAGCTCGGTGCTGTGATGTACGTCAGTGCACAATTTACCTTGCAGAGCAGGAATTCACTTGGATTTGTGGCGCCCCTGACCTGGTCAGGCACCACTGAGTACTTCACCCATGCTGGGGCAGGACTTCCAGGTAATTTTAAAGGCTGGAATAGGGTGTGTACGCACAGACACATAGCAACCAGGTCTCCCTCACTTTAGTGGGGACCCTTGGGCAGACCCAAGAGGGGGCTTGCCTCCACATCTCATCTAGGGGTGTAGGGGAGGGGCTGGAAGCTAAGGTGGCAGCGGCTGTAAGGAAAATAGGAGGAGCTAGTCAGTCTGAGAGCAGTGGCGTAAGAAGAGGGTTGCTGGAGGAGAGACGTGCGCTGACACGCTAGTCAGACTCTGCACGTGTAGTAGCCGTTGGCGGGGGAGAACGGTTGCCAGCAAGTCGGTCAGAAAGACGCTGAGGAAGTCAGCTGGTCGAGTACGGAGACTCCTGGTGGCTAGGCATACACGGGGAACAGGTCCCTAGAGTAGATGTCCATTTATTGATCTGCTAAACCTGCCGGTGGGGGGAACCACAAGTCCCACACCAACCAACTAGAGTCCAAGCCTTAGCAGCAACGAGGGGGCCCATAAGGGGGATCGAGCCTGGAGCCATCTCCCTTGGTCCACGCTGCCGGCAAACAGTCAGAAAGGGGAGAAAAGGCAGTAGCGACTTCCCTGGATGAATCCCACGGTACTTCAAGTCAGGGGTTATCCGAAACAAGACGTGTGTTACAAGTTGAAAGACATCTTTGACTGAGACTGAGTTATTCTGGGACCTGTTGTTCTACACACACAAGCCCCTGGGGCCAACCGTACTCACGGGAGGCCACACCACCCGGCTGCAGACTCCATCAGCCCCAGACGCTCGTTAAACCTGCAGTGGCGGTCACCCATAACCCTGACCGCAAACCGTGAGTGGCATCACGACTCCCATGTAAATAAACCTGACATACCTGTGGCCAGAGATTCCAACAAGTGGAGACCCTGCGGTGTCCCTGGGGCGACCGCTGCAGGTGGGCGACACAGATTCACAAAGCTCAGGAACGTCTGGGTCCATTTCTCGCTCAGCGGTGACTAGCGCTCTCTTACGGTCTGGCTTGCTGTCTCTCTTGCCGCCGGCACTATATGTCTTCCCAAATTGCTGCTCTCGGACAGAACAAAGACAGCGTCTTTTTCACTTGCGGGCGACGGACAGGTGCTCAGGCCCGGGTCCGGCTTCCCCTCGAGCCACCGCTACGATTCCGCCCCAAGCATCTCGAGCAGCCCCCCTGCCGTGGTCTGTCCCTTGCCCCCAACAATAACACATCAAAATGGACCGCAAAATTTGTTCCCCAGTTTCTTCTGAGTGTGCTGATAACCCACATGTGGTCAGAAATTTCTGTTTGGACAAATGGGAAGGCCTGAAACAGAAGGAGCAATATATGAATTTTGGAACAGAAATTTGGCAGAAATAAATTGCAGGCACCATGTTGCATTTGCAGGACCCCTAAGGTCCATAAATGGCAGAAACCTCCCACAAGTGACCCCATTCTGCAAACTAGACCCCCTCAAGGATTTTATCTAGGGGTATAATGAGCATTTTGAACCCACATGTACTTCACAGAATTTGATAATACTAGGCCGTCATATTGAAAATGTTCATTTTTTTCACACAAATGTTGATTTAGCAGCAAATGTCTCACTTTTTCAAGAGGTAATATCAAAAAATGGACCTCACAGCTTGTTAGTCACTTTCATATGAGTGCAGGGATACCCTACATGTAGTCAGAAAGTTCTGTTTGGACAAATTGGAGGCCTCGGAACAGAAGGAGCAATATGTAAATTTTGTAAAGCAAATTTGGCTGAAAAAGATTGCGGGTACCATGTTGCATTTGTAGAGCCCCTAAGGTACCTAAACAGCAGAAAACCCCCACAAGTGACTCCATTTTGGAAACTAGATCACTCAAGGAAATTATCTAGATGTTTGGTGAGCACCTTGATCCCCCTGGTGCTTCACTGAAGTTTATAATGCTCAGCTATTAAAATAAAAAAAAAAAATTTTCATCCACAAAATTCACATGGTCACCGGTTTCATCACCATTATCTACATTGATAGAAATTGTAGGAATTGTACACATTTCTTTACAAACACTCCACAATTTAGGAGGTCAAAAATAATTGGACAAATAAACCAAACCCAAACAAAATATTTTTATTTTCAATATTTTGTTGCGAATCCTTTGGAGGCAATCACTGCCTTAAGTCTGGAACCCATGGACATCACCAAACGCTGGGTTTCCTCCTTCTTAATGCTTTGCCAGGCCTTTACAGCCGCAGCCTTCAGGTCTTGCTTGTTTGTGGGTCTTTCCGTCTTAAGTCTGGATTTGAGCAAGTGAAATGCATGCTCAATTGGGTTAAGATCTGGTGATTGACTTGGCCATTGCAGAATGTTCCACTTTTTTGCACTCATGAACTCCTGGGTAGCTTTGGCTGTATGCTTGGGGTCATTGTCCATCTGTACTATGAAGCGCCGTCCGATCAACTTTGCGGCATTTGGCTGAATCTGGGCTGAAAGTATATCCCGGTACACTTCAGAATTCATCCGGCTACTCTTGTCTGCTGTTATGTCATCAATAAACACAAGTGACCCAGTGCCATTGAAAGCCATGCATGCCCATGCCATCACGTTGCCTCCACCATGTTTTACAGAGGATGTGGTGTGCCTTGGATCATGTGCCGTTCCCTTTCTTCTCCAAACTTTTTTCTTCCCATCATTCTGGTACAGGTTGATCTTTGTCTCATCTGTCCATAGAATACTTTTCCAGAACTGAGCTGGCTTCATGAGGTGTTTTTCAGCAAATTTAACTCTGGCCTGTCTATTTTTGGAATTGATGAATGGTTTGCATCTAGATGTGAACCCTTTGTATTTACTTTCATGGAGTCTTCTCTTTACTGTTGACTTAGAGACAGATACACCTACTTCACTGAGAGTGTTCTGGACTTCTGTTGATGTTGTGAACGGGTTCTTCTTCACCAAAGAAAGTATGCGGCGATCATCCACCACTGTTGTCATCCGTGGACGCCCAGGCCTTTTTGAGTTCCCAAGCTCACCAGTCAATTCCTTTTTTCTCAGAATGTACCCGACTGTTGAATTTGCTACTCCAAGCATGTCTGCTATCTCTCTGATGGATTTTTTCTTTTTTTTCAGCCTCAGGATGTTCTGCTTCACCTCAATTGAGAGTTCCTTAGACCGCATGTTGTCTGGTCACAGCAACAGCTTCCAAATGCAAAACCACACACCTGTAATCAACCCCAGACCTTTTAACTACTTCATTGATTACTGGTTAACGAGGGAGACGCCTTCAGAGTTAATTGCAGCCCTTAGAGTCCCTTGTCCAATTACTTTTGGTCCCTTGAAAAAGAGGAGGCCATGCATTACAGAGCTATGATTCCTAAACCCTTTCTCCGATTTGGATGTGAAAACTCTCATATTGCAGCTGGGAGTGTGCACTTTCAGCCCATATTATATATATAATTGTATTTCTGAACATGTTTTTGTAAACAGCTAAAATAACAAAACTTGTGTCACTGTCCAAATATTTCTGGACCTAACTGTATAAAATGTATGGCATAGAGTTTTATAGTAGAAAATGTGATGTGTTATGTAATGTTGGTTTGATATTGTAATGTATGACATATAGTCATATAGCATTGTTGTTGTTGTCAGGTATAAGTATAAGAGGGATGAGTTTGATGAGCCAAAGTACAGAAAGTACAGAAGCCGGACACAAGTGGTTTACTCTATTTTACTGTACTGTCAGAGGATATGGATGGACATAAAAGTAGAAGCATGGGTCAAAATGATAGACCCCACACCAAAGTTTTAAATAAGCTTCTGACTAAACATCAAAATGAACACGTGTCGCCCAGGGATAGGGGGTACTCAGAGCCGGGCCAATGGGGTCGCTTCTAGAAGTATCACGGTGGCGTGACCCGGTCTGTGATCCCAGGCTCCACAACAAAAGGGCAATATGTAAAGGGGGATTGTCTGTGACGCCACCCGTGGGTTGCGGTGATGAGATGGTGGCACCGCTGCTGCCTCTGGGGACCGTGCCCGGGACTGATGGTGTGGGGCAGCAAGGTTGGATCCCCTCCACGGGTAGGGGAGTTGTAGTCCCGGGGCCCAATTGGGAGTTGTGGTGGTGGCAGGGAATGCAAGGAGCAGGAAACTCACAGTTCGGTTGTCTTGGATGTGTTGGATGAAGCTAGGCTGATGTGTGTGGTCAGAAAACACAGAGTCCTTTGTAAACCAACTTGCCAAATGGCCAGTGTCTTCGGGTCCCACACCCAGATGTACAGCCAGAGGCCCTTCCTTCCACACTCTCTGTCTGTCTCTCTCCTGTCTGGACTAGTCTGTTTGAACGGCCCCTGGATTGGGTCCCTCTCCCGGCACTGGCGGGCTACAACCCTGTCCCTGTCGCCTCAGGTTCCCTGCTGCCGGATCTCCGTCGCCTGTGGCCCTCACAGCCACCTAGTCCAGGAGTCCAGGGCTCCAACCCCAGCTACCATTTTCTCCGGGAAGCTGCAAGCCTCCCCTGTCAGCTTTCCACTGACTACAGCACAGCTGAACTAAATTCTGCTCTGTCACTTCCTTAACTCCTCTCGCCCCCTCCCTTTTCCTTGGGAGGATGTGAGTAGGGCCTGATTGGCTGGTGTACATCTGGGTGGGGGTTGTGTAGCTGCCAAGGAGGATTAACTCTTTCTGTGACTACCTGGTTTTATCAGTGCGTCACACACACACTATATATTAGACTCATAGATTACTCGTAAGACCCAACCAGACATAAATAAATTCAGATCTCAGACCAAAAGGCTCCTCTTTCTCACACAGTCCGTCCTCCCATGTCATTCTTCCATTCCACATGCTATTCCTCATACCCTCGTCCCCAATCACAAACTTCATCCCGTGTCATCCTCTGCATCACACGCATATCTCCCTATGATCCACCCTTCCAATGGTCCCTGTAGTCCCCACTGATTATGTAGTGCCCCTGTAGCCATCAGGGTGCTACAAGGTTCTACATCCACACCAGGATGCAGGGCCTACCCCCTTAGTGACCCAGAACCCGAGTGCCGGTAACTCCAAAAACCCAGGTAATCCCAGTTTTCCCCAACAATCCCCCATCTAGCTAGGCTGGGACCATGAATGTCCGCCTAGAGGTGGAGCCACTCCAGTCCACAAGTTGACCAGGTGGAAGGGGCAGACTGTGGAGAGTAGTCGGGAAAACAGGAAGTCAGTAGTCAGTCTAAGTCGAAGTCTAAAGCGGGGTTTACACGCTACGATATCATTAATGAATTATCGTCGGGGTCACGGTGTTTGTGACGCACATCCAGCTTCATTAACGAGATCGCAGTGTGTGACACTTTTGAGTGACATTAAACGATCGCACAAGCGGTCAAAATCGTTTGCCGCGGAGAGGTCGTCCTGAAACAAAAAATCGTTTAATGCTTATTAGCGATGCTGTTCCTCGTTCCTGCGGCACCACACATCGCTATGTGTGACACCGCAGGAGCGACGAACATCTCCTTACCTGCCTTCACCGGCAATGCGGAAGGAAGGAGGTGGGCGGGATGTTACGTCCCGCTCATCTCCGCCCGTTCGCTTCTATTGGATACCTGCCGTGTGACGTCGCTGTGAAGCCGCACAAACTGCCCCCTTAGAAAGGAGGCGATTCGCCGGCCAGAGCGACGTCGCAGCGATCACCACATATCAGCCGTATGATGGGGGAGGGTGCTATCACGCTCGACATCGCTAGCCGATGCTAGCAATGTCACAGCATGTAAACCCCGCTTAAGTCTAAGTGGGAACTGCAGTGACAGTGGAGGTCAAGAGGTGTGACTGAGCAACGTCCTGACTCGGGTTAACGGTGACCTGGTACCCAGGAGAGGTGGTTGCTGGTGGAGTATGGTGGAGTACTCCCGGAACTACGCACCAAGGGGGTACAGGACCCCAGGACAGGAAATAGCTTCAAGCTGACCTGTTAACACCTGCACAGCAAAGGGGACCATCAAGGACCTTGCTGACCCTAAAGAATCTGAAGACTCAGTAGCATAGGGAAAACTGGGGACAGGACCAGAGATTCCAACCCCACAGGGTTCACACTACCATCAAGCGGACAGAAGTGGACAAACCACAGACCAGGGACCCTCAGTGTTCCATACCATGGGGACCCACTTACCAGGGACAGGTGCAGGGGAAGAAGGTGCCAGAGAACCAGACTGGTACTGGAATGACGGGGACCTGGAGGGGAAACCAGCCGGCCTCGGGCAACCAGTTAACATCCAAGTGAGTAAACTAGTTGCACTGAATACATGTCTGGACTCCTTCTTCCGACGCCCACCGCACCATACACACGCTGGGGCAATAACTTACTTGCAGAGGGACTACCATACTAGCTGCTAATACCATCAGCACCAGTGGAGACATTTTGCAGCGGCGGCTCCCTACATATAGCCGTAACACCGCAAGTGGCGTCACGAATAAACTTTATTCACCAATCCCCTGTAAATATCCCCATTACAAAAAGGGAAATGGGTAACAGCCACCATCGTGACATTCCCAATCGAGACACTGCCCTGAACCGAGTACCCCATATCCCTGGGTGCTACAATTACACTGGTATACACTGATCTTGGTGCCAACGATGTCTGAACGGTTTTATATTAAGTTTATGGTGCAGATTAAGAATATGACTTCAGTTTTTCCTGAGTGGCTCTAGTTTCTGAGATATTTAATAATTAATTCATTAATTAATGCAACCCGATTGAAAAGCAAAAAGAAGAGAAAAAAATAGGACCCGCACACATTTTGTATTTAATATACAAGTGCGCAAATCCACTATGTGGCCAATATAGATCAATAGTGTTTAGGAACCATTCATACACCTTGACATTGTTGGATGGCTTTTGCACTCTTTGATCAAAAGTCTCTAAGTAACTTACATATTTAGCGTTATATAGCGTTTGTCCGTCTTAGAAGAGCCAGCTCACAGTGCGTCTCCAGCCCTCCACCCTGCACGTGTTTTGAATAAATGACATCCAGCACAGCGGACAGAGTGCGGTTTCTTTATACTCTCACTCTATCATCCATGGACTTTTCCTTGTATCGGGCACCCCGCTCCTGGACCTTTGGTTTTCCCAGGCTCTCCACCCAGGCACAGGTGATACCGCAGGCGATACTGCAGGTAACTTGCGGTGGTGCAGGACCTAACTTTCTGCTTTGCCATATTATACTTGCAGCTTCGTAATCTCCCACTCTCACCGCTGGCACCAGAGAATCCTGACAGCGTGCAGTGTGTGCACTGTGAGAATTCAGAAGTCTACAGTCATATATAGTGACACATAGAGTGACTGCAGACTCATCACAAACTTGTACATCCCCTTTAATACTCCTAACAGCATAAATAAAAACGTAACAACTAGTGATGAGCGAGTACTAAAAAGCTCGGGTGCTCGAAGCTCGGGCCGAGCCTCCCAAGATACTCGTGTACTCGGCCCGAGCAACGAGCCCAATGTTATCCTATGGGAGACCCGAGTATTTTTGTGAAATGACCACCGGCAGCATGTAGAAACCCTAAAAATGGCACAAAAGTCTCCGAAGAGTGCTCAAATGACATGGCAACAGCATGGGGAAGACCCCTTGAAGCATTTATCACTCAAAAGTCACAGCTGTGAACAATTTTGTCCGCGTTTTACGCCATTTTTACGGACTCACCAGAAAACCTTCCAAAATGACACCAAAATGAATTTTCATAGCGGAAATGTTAAGGGCACATACCCAATAGTGAGATAGAGCTAATGTATGTTACTTTTTGAGATCAATACATGAAAGATTTTACGTAAAACATTGTGTGGCACTCCGATGTCCCTGAGAAGAGACGTACATAAAGGCCTCTGAGTCTAATGTGCCCATTTTGAGGAACTGAGTCTTTGTAGTATTTTCCTTTGCCAGGGCAGTCCAAAATTTTGAGGTTCACCAATGACCCTGCATACATACGTGCATGAGGGCCTGTAAACCTGAAGTGCCCATTGGAAGGAAGTGGGTCTTTTGTATTATAGCCCTTTGGCAGGGCAGCCAAAAATTGGGAGGCTCCACGTTGTCCCTGGATAGAGACGTGCATGAGGGCCTGTTAACCTGAAGTGCCCATTGGAAGGAAGTGGGTCTTTTGTAGTATAGCCCTTTGGCAGGGCAGCCAAAAATTGGGAGGCTCCACGTTGTCCCTGGATAGAGACGTGCATGAGGGCCTGTTAACCTGAAGTGCCCATTGGAAGGAAGTGGGTCTTTTGTAGTATAGCCCTTTGGCAGGGCAGCCAAAAATTGGGAGGCTCCACGTTGTCCCTGGATAGAGACGTGCATGAGGGCCTGTTAACCTGAAGTGCCCATTGGAAGGAAGTGGGTCTTTTGTAGTATAGCCCTTTGGCAGGGCAGCCAAAAATTGGGAGGCTCCACGTTGTCCCTGGATAGAGACGTGCATGAGGGCCTGTTAACCTGAAGTGCCCATTGGAAGGAAGTGGGTCTATTGTAGTATAGCCCTTAGGCAGGGCAGCCAAAAATTGGGAGGCTCCACGTTGTCCCTGGATAGAGACGTGCATGATGGCCTGTAAACCTGAAGTGCCCATTGTAAGGAAGTGGGTGTATTATAGTATAGCCCTTAGGCAGGGCAGCCAAAAATTGGGAGGCTCCACCTTGTCCCTGGATAGAGACGTGCATGATGGCCTGTAAACCTGAAGTGCCCATTGTAAGGAAGTGGGTGTATTATAGTATAGCCCTTAGGCAGGGCAGCCAAAAATTGGGAGGCTCCACGTTGTCCCTGGATAGAGACGTGCATGATGGCCTGTAAACCTGAAGTGCCCATTGTAAGGAAGTGGGTCTATTGTAGTATAGCCCTTAGGCAGGGCAGCCAAAAATTGGGAGGCTCCACGTTGTCCCTGGATAGAGACGTGCATGAGGGCCTGTTAACCTGAAGTGCCCATTGGAAGGAAGTGGGTCTTTTGTAGTATAGCCCTTTGGCAGGGCAGCCAAAAATTGGGAGGCTCCACGTTGTCCCTGGATAGAGACGTGCATGAGGGCCTGTAAACCTGAAGTGCCCATTGGAAGGAAGTGGGTCTTTTGTAGTATAGCCCTTTGGCAGGGCAGCCAAAAATTGGGAGGCTCCACGTTGTCCCTGCATAGAGACGTGCATGAGGGCCTCAAAACATTGTTCCCATTGCAAAGGAGCGGGTCTCCTGTCGTTGTAATGTCCATTCTGCAAAGAATGGGCGAAAAAATTTACCACTGGGGGTATACCTGAAACAAAGGCCTAACTCTTGTAACGGTCATCATGGTGGCGCATGAGGAGAAGGAGGAGCAGTCCAGCGATTATCCAAAGTCCAGAAGTGTGTACCCATGGGTGACTGGAGGTACATGGCAAATTCCCGTTACAAACTTTAAATTCCGCTCTCATTTGCTGGTGGTGTGGTGAAGTCTGGCCCAATCCAACCCTTGTTCATCTTGATCAGAGTCAGCCTGTCAGCATTTTCAGTTGAAAGGCGGGTGCGTTTATCTGTAATGATTCCACCTGCGGCACTAAAAACACGCTCTGACAAAACGCTAGCGGCAGGGCAGGCCAGGACTTCCAAGGCGTAGAGAGCCAATTCATGCCATGTGTCCACCTTGGATACCCAATAATTGTAAGGCACAGAGGAATGTCGGAGTACAGTTGTTCGATCTGCAAGGTACTCCTTGAGCATCTGGGCAAACTTAGGATTTCTTGTGGCACTACCCCGCACCTCAGGGGCTGTGGTACGTGAGGGGCTGAGAAAACTGTCCCACATCTTAAAGACTGTTCCCCTACCTCTGGCGGATTGGACTTGTGCCTCTCTCGGCTGTACGCCTTGGTTGTCCACTGATTCCTGACCTATGCCGCTAGCGTTTTGTGAGGGGAATGCTTTGCCTACTTCCGTGACTATGGCCTTCCGGAACTGCTGCATTTTGGTTGACCTCTCCGCCTCGGGAATAAGAGACATAAAGTTCTCCTTGTAGCGTGGGTCTAACAGTGTTACCAACCAGTAATGATTGTCGGCCAAGATGTTCTTAACGCGAGGGTCACGAGACAGGCAGCTTACCATAAAGTCAGCCATGTGCGCCAGACTCTTAACAGCCAGGACTTCAGTAGCCTGACCAACACGTTGACTGAACATGCTGTCCTCCTCCTCCTCCTCCTCATCTACCCTGTCCTCTGGCCAGCCACGCTGAACCGAGGATATGACTGGTGTGCATGTCATATCCTCAATTTGGCCGGAGATTTGCTCCATGTCTTCATCCTCCTCCTCGTCATAGTCCTCCACTGCACGTTGTGATGAGACGAGGCTGGGCTGTGTGTTATCACCCACACCCACTACTGTTTCTTGCTGCAACTCATCGCGCTCCGCCTGCAATGCATCATGTTTGGTTTTGAGCAGAGACCGTTTTAGAAGGCAGAGTAGCGGTATGGTGACGCTAATAATGGCGTCATCACCACTCACCATCTTGGTGGAGTCCTCAAAGTTTTGGAGGATGGAACATAGGTCGGACATCCATCTCCACTCCTCAGGTGTTATGTGTGGAGTTTGACCCATTTCCCGACGGCTTAGGTGATGCAGGTACTCAACAACTGCCCTCTTTTGCTCACATATCCTGACCAACATGTGCAGAGTTGAATTCCAACGCGTGGGGACATCACACACCAGTCTGTGAGCCGGAAGATGCAAACTGTGCTGAAAGCCGGCAAGGCCGGCTGAAGCAGTAAGTGACTTTCGAAAATGTGCAGACAGGCGGCGAACTTTTACCAGCAGATCAGACAGCTCTGGGTATGACTTTAGAAACCGCTGAACCACGAGGTTGAGCACATGGGCCACGCATGGAACATGTGTCAGCTGGCCTCGCCTCAAAGCCGCCACCAGGTCCCGGCCATTGTCACACACGACCTTTCCTGGCTTTAGGTTCAGAGGTGTGAGCCAGTGATCTGCCTGCTGTTTCAGAGCTGTCCACAGCTCTTCTGCATTGTGGGGTTTGTCACCTATGCAGATTAGCTTCAGCACAGCCTGTTGCCGCTTCGCCGAGGCAGTGCTGCAGTGCTTCCAGCTTGGGACTGGTGTGGAGGGTACAGTGGATGAGGATGCGCAGGAGGAGGAGGAGGCTGAAGAGCATGACATTCCGGAGCTGTAGAGTGTGGGTGAAACACTGACTGAGGTAGGGCCTGCAAACCTTGGTGTGGGAAGGACGTGTTCCGTCCCTCGCTCAGACTGGGTCCCAGCTTCCACAATATTAACCCAGTGTGCCGTCAACGAGATGTAGCGGCCTTGCCCACAAGCACTTGTCCACGTGTCTGTGGTTAGGTGGACTTTGGGTGAAACAGCGTTGTTCAGGGCACGTGTGATGTTTTGTGACACGTGGTTATGCAACGCGGGGACGGCACACCGGGAGAAATAGTGGCGGCTGGGGACCGAGTAACGTGGGACAGCTGCCGCCATCAGGTCGCGGAATGCTTCTGTCTCCACCAGCCTAAAAGGCAACATTTCCAGCGCAAGCAGTCGCGAAATGTTAGCATTTAGAACTGTGGCATGTGGGGTGTTGGCAGTGTATTTGCGCCTGCGTTCAAAGGTTTGCTGAATGGATAACTGAACGCTGCGCTGGGACAAGGACGTGCTTGATGATGGTGTTATTTCTGCGTAGGCAACTGCAGGTGCAGGACCGGAGGAGGCTTGTTCGCAGGCAGCATGGACAGGGGATTGGCTCGCATGCACAACCAGCGAAGACGTAGCAGTGACATTAGCAAGCACTGCTCCTCGACTCTGTTGTACTTCCCACAAAGTCGGGTGCTTGGCTGACATGTGCCTGATCATGCTGGTGGTGGTCAGGCTGCTAGTTTTGGTACCCCTGCTGATGCTGGCACGGCAGGTGTTGCAAATGGCCTTTTTTGAATCATCTGGATCCAACTTAAAAAACTGCCAGACTCGGGAAGACCTAACATTTGTACAGGCACCTTGTGTCGTGTTGTTGTTCCGGGGAACGGTTGCCTGACTTCTGCCTGGAGCCACCACCCTGCTTCTTACTGCCTGTTGGGATGCTACGCCTCCCTCCCCCTGGGCACTGCTGTCCTCGCTCTGCATATCCTCCTGCCAGGTTGGGTCAGTTACTGGATCATCCACCACGTCGTCTTCCTCTTCCGCACCCTGCTCCTCCTCCTGACTTCCTGACAATTGTGTCTCATCATCGTCCACCCCTTGTTGAGACACGTTGCCAACTTCGTGAGAACGTGGCTGCTCAAATATTTGGCCATCTGTACATACGATCTCCTCATGACCCACTTCAACATGAGCTGGCGAGAGGCCAGAATGTGCGAATGGAAACGTGAACAGCTCTTCCGAGTGTCCAAGTGTGGGATCATTAATGTCCGAGGACGTGTACTCAGCCTTGTGGTAGGAAGGAGGATCAGGTTCTGAAATGTGCGGTGCAGTATCACGGCTACTGACACTTGACCGTGTGGAAGACAGAGTGTTTGTGGTGGTGCCAATCTGACTGGAAGCATTATCCGCTATCCAACTAACAACCTGTTGTCACTGGTCTTGGTTCAAGAGCGGTGTACTGCTGCGGTCCCCAAGAATTTGGGACAGGACGTGCGAGCGACTAGATGTGGCCCTTTGTTGTGGCAAAATTAGAGCTTGCCCACGACCTCGGCCTCTGCCTGCACCACCATCACGTCCACTTCCTTGTTCCTTGCCAACGCCCTTGCGCATTTTGCAATGCTGTGCTGACGTGTATTCACTAGACTTGGGCGTTATATCAAAGTTTGTGCAAATCGTGCACCTGTACGCTGCCACCGACAGGCACACACGTGCGGTTTTTAAATGCAAGCACGGACGCACTAAGAACCTAACACAGGTTTTAGGAGCAAAAATTAAGAACTCTGACACTATCAGCCACTGCTGACTGACGTGTATTATACACTACACTTGTGCGTTATATAATAGTTTGGTAAAAACGCACACAAGTGCACCTGTACGCTGCCACCGACAGGCACACACGTGCGGTTTTTAAATGCAAGCACGGACGCACTAAGAACCTAACACAGGTTTTAGGAGCAAAAATTAAGAACTCTGACACTATCAGCCACTGCTGACTGACGTGTATTATACACTACACTTGTGCGTTATATAATAGTTTGGTAAAAACGCACACAAGTGCACCTGTACGCTGCCACCGACAGGCACACACGTGCGGTTTTTAAATGCAAGCACGGGCGCACTAAGAACCTAACACAGGTTTTAGGAGCAAAAATTAAGAACTCTGACACTATCAGCCACTGCTGACTGACGTGTATTATACACTACACTTGTGCGTTATATAATAGTTTGGTAAAAACGCACACAAGTGCACCTGTACGCTGCCACCGACAGGCACACACGTGCGGTTTTTAAATGCAAGCACGGACGCACTAAGAACCTAACAGGTTTTAGGAGCGACAATTGCTGAGAAGTCTGACACTATCAGGACTGTTTTAGACTGTGTACACCAGCCCCAGATATGATGAAGGCTGGTATACGGTCACCACTAGGAATGGCTATATACCCTGCCTGCCTGCCTGTATACTGCTACAATAGTCCTGACAAGGACTCTTTTGGTCACTAGCCTGTATTCCAACCTGGCTATACCCTGCCTGTATACAGCAACAATAGTCCTGAGAAGGACTCTGCTACTGTACTCCGACCTGGCTATACCCTGCCTGCCTGTATACAACTAGAATAGTCCTGAGAAGGACTTTTGGTCACACTGTTTGCAGCCCTGCTACGGAAATAGCTAGAAAGGGCCGCAAACCTTTCCCTGAAGCAGCGACCCTCTCCCTGCACTGACTGTCTGGATAGCTGTGAGCAGAGCACAGCGCGCCCGCCGGTATAAAGGCTCGGTCACGCTGTGCAGGCCGGCCAATCACTGCAATTCCACAACTAACAGGGCTGTGGCATTGCAGTGGTCTGCCAGCCAATCCCTGCATGAGGGCTGGCTCTCAAAAGAGCGCCAACATGCAGAAATGAAGACCACGAGTACAGCACGAGTATCGCGAGATTACTCGGTCCCCGCCGAGTAGCCCGAGTACAGTGATACTCGTGCGAGTACCGAGTAGTAACAAGCATGCTCGCTCATCACTAGTAACAACCCTTAACTTGTCAGACGACACAAGCCTTTATTAAAGAGATTGTCCACTACTTTAACATTGATGGCCTTTCCTTAGGATATGTCACCAATGTCTGATTGGTCGGGATCCAGCACCTGGCGCCCCAGCCAATCGCCTGGACTAGATGCCGTACCAGTGGTGGCAGGTGGCCAGAAGTGCTCAGTTCTGATAGTGACATCGGCCTCCTATTAAAATCAATGAGGCGAATGTGCAGCACCCAGCCGCGGATAGTATCAGAGGACGGAGCAGATCCGGAAATAAGCATTTCCGGCCACCTGCACCAAGAACAGCTGATCAGTGGGGGTCCCTTTGTGCTCACATCAGAAGCAATGCGCAAGTGGGACCGAGGACTAATGATGAGACATAGTCAGTATTACAAATAAACATTTACATTCAGGTACCTTACAGATGATATTGTCTCTGAGTCTTTTCTTTCTATTCTTTATCTTGTCCTGATGCCATGATGAGTTTTCACATTCACATTTCGTCTCTGCAGATTTCCATCTTCTCCGGTCCTCTGCAACACATCCCAACACAATGCCCCTAACAATAGCAAAATGATTATAATGCTCCTATTTAAAAATATCTACACTACACTCTTCCCCTGAATAAATAATGGCCCCTCACTGTGTTCTCTGCACAAAATATGACCCACACACTGTCCCTCTTATGGTAAATGCCCCCCACACTGCCCTCTCCTTTCCATACAGAGCCCACTCTTCACACTGTCCTTTACACTGTGTCCCCTTATACTGCCCAGTCTTTATACTGTGCTCTCTCATCACACACCCCTCCACGCTATGGCCTCACAATGTACTCCCATTCCACCCCCTCTCCATACCGCCCCACCCACCACTACATAGTCTCTATTCTGTGCCCCCTCACATTTTTCTCATCCCTTACTGTCTCCTCACTACCTCCTGTGTGTCCATATACTTTTCCCCCTCACGCCCCATCCTGCCCATATGCTCCTCATACCATGTCACTCTTTATTCTGTATCTTTAAAATTTCTTTCTTGTTTGCTCCCAATACTGTGTCCGTATACATTCCCCCAATCGCTCCACATAATATGTCTGTATACATCACCCCTCACTCACTATACTATGTCTGTATACATTTCCCCTCACCCTGTGTCCCTATACTATGTCTGTTTACATCACCCCTCACCCTCTCTCCCTATACTATGTCTGTATACATCACCCCTCACCCTCTCTCCCTATACTATGTCTGTCTACATAACCCCTCTCCCTCTCTCCCCATACATCACCCCTCATCCTCCCTCTCCCCATACATCACCCCTCATCCTCTCTCTCCCTATACATCACCCCTCATCCTCCCCCCATACATCACCCCTCATCCTCTCTCTCCCCATACATCACCCCTCATCCTCTCTCTCTCTCCATACATCACCCCTCATCCTCTCTCTCCCCATACATCACCCCTCATCCTCTCTTTCTCCCCATACATCATCCCTCATCCTCTCTCTCCTCAAACATCACCCCTCATTCTCTCTCTCCCCATACATCACCCCTCATCCTGTCTCTCCCTATACATCACCTCTCATTCTCTCTCCCTATACATCACCCCTCATCCTCTCCTTATACTGTGTCCAAAGATACTTCCCCTTCCCCATCTTCTCTTCCCAGCATACTGTATCCATAGATAGTTCCCTCTCCCCACCCTCTCTCCCCCATACTGTGTCTATAGATACTGCCCTCTCCTCACCCTGTCCCCCCATAGTGTGTCCACTGATAGCACCCTCTCCCCACTCTCTGTCCCTCCATTCTGTGTGTATAGATACCTCCCCCCTCACTGTTCCTCCTTCGTGTCTTCAGCTCCACACTGGAGCACTTATTACCAGCGTTCTCTGCCGCCTCTGCGCTGCGGCCCTAAGTTTCGAGTCAGCAGTGTGATCATCTGACCTCATCACACTACAGACGCCGCTCTGACCCGGAAGTCAGCGCCAACGGTCACATCTTAAATTGTTCTCGCGTCTGACAGATACAAGGACAATTGATCAGTGGGAGCCACGCGCTGCACTCTAAGTCTCGGGTGTCAGCTTGACAGCCGAAACTCAGAATAGCCTGCGCCCACTACAAGGACGGCAAACGCAGCCCCCGGGGAGACTTTCCCAGCGGCACATCAGGCAGCCCGACAGCGCCCCCCTGAAGATGCCCCGCCAGCCTCTGGTTTGTAGCAATATTTCATGTATTCATTAATTGCAGTGTGCTGTCACAGCATGTATATATACAACGGAAAAGCATTCAGAATTGCAAAAATATTATTCATTTTGTTACACGTGGATGAAATATGGAAGAAGCTTCTCTTCTCTTGTCCAATAGGCTGTAATTTTAACTTAAGCCTTTATAAGATTTAGTTAATTAAGTCTGGGCACTAAAAGTTCAGATGATTGCTTGGATAGATTTAAGTTTCAAATTACATCATTGAGTTCTGTTATGGTTGCCGAGGAGCATGAAGATGTTGGTACATCAGATGTGGCAGCACGGAGGTGGTGGTAGCTCAGATGTGGCAACACGGAGACAGCGGTAGCAGACTCTAGGAAGAGACAAAGAAAGTGGGTACAGGTAACTGGTACTAGAACACTAGAAGCAGGACTAGACACAGTGACAGGTACCTGAGAACTAGCAACGCACTATGGATAGGCAACATTGCTCATGCGCCTCCATTGAGGGGAGGCCGTCTTAAATACCTTCAGGCTGATAGTTGACCTCAAGGATCACTTCTGGGTAATAGGACCCTGGCCCTTAAAGGGAACCAATCACCAGGATTTTCATATATAACCTAAGATATCACCTATGTGACCAGAAGGGGCGGGACCTCAGCCACCAAAGTTGGATACCAGGTCACCAAAGTAATGTGATTTTTAAATTCAGCACCCTCAAAATACCCTAAATCCATTAAAAAAAAAAACCTTGGCACCTGACTTTTTTTTTGTAGACCTGTTATCTTCCACCACAGTGTTTGCAGTGCTCACACAAGAAGCCTCCTAGGGTCCCTATTCTCGGCCTTTGAATAAATGATATCATGAAAACATCTGCATCTCTTCTACTTGCAGATTTGCTGTTATTTGCATATAGCCACAGCAGGAAGAATGAGATTCTGCACAAACTGCTGTACATTTTTTTTTTGCAAATTGCAGCAATACCAAAATATCCATGGTTTCCCCTGAGGCCCATTTCTTGCTTCAGGTGCCCAACAGTGGATTCTCAAGCTACTGGGTGGGCTAGTCTAAGTCTGGTCCCTAAATATAAGCACCAATTTTTCATGTTGTTGCGATTATCTCTTTGTATCTCTTTATAAATTTGTAAGCAATCACATTTCTGGAGACCACGCATATGATTTTCTAAACTTCTACCCCTCTAATCTTCCTCAAATGCTAAATTTCACGGTATAACTTTGATGTATAAGATCTAAGAATTCTTCTCAACCTCTCATGTAAATTAATTAATGTCTGGGCTTTGAGCTATATGAAAAAACAGAAGTCCATATCCACATTTTACACAGGATTTGCAGTGATTCTCCCTTCTGCTAAGGTGGAGCTGTTGCTGTGTAATGATTGATTAGGCATTAGTAGATGCTTGATGGTCCTTAAAACTGTCCCAAAAAATGGTCCTATATGCTAAACTCTGGGGTGTCAGGTAAGAGGGGCATGCCATAAACCTGAGAAGGTCTAATACTAACCTTTCTCAGTTATGGTCGTCAGTAATTAATATAAATATCAAGGTACAGTTCTTATATTTACTGTAAATCAGTAATTTAACAGAATATATTTACATTTCCATAGAGAACCGATGGACCTTGCTGCTTGTGAGGATCAAAAGTGGGGATCAATAATAGGGTAAAAAAACAACGCAAATCACAAAGGCCCATTTTGCCACTAAAATGCAGCCTTTGTGTTAAAACAAAAATTAACAAAAAAATAACACACGATTGGTATCTCCGTGTCCAGAATGACCCAATCTATAAAAATAAAATTCTCCATAATGCAGTTCTATGATTCTTGTTCCTACTCCTTCCATTCTGTTCATCTCTCCACTTTGAAGACTCTAGGACAATTGCTTTTTTCCTCTCGGCTTCCATTCTGCTTAACCCTCCGCTTTAAACCAAGCGCACGCGCTTTGAGTTCATTTCCACACTCCTGAACTGAAATTACCTTTTGGAGCATGCTTGGTGCAGTTTTTTCCCACAGTTTGAACTTGTTTCACCTCCCCACCAAGCTCAGTGTACCGGCGACCAGTATTTTTTAACTGTTTTTTTTACTGTTGCACTAACACTACATCAACTCTCATACAACTATTTTAAAAGTTGACATAGTTTATTTAATCCCTCAATACACACCTTCCTTCCTCCAATAAAATTATTTGTAAATATGATTTTCTATGTCTCTCTTCATTTAATAAGCACTAGTGTTGAGCGAGTAGTTAACTATTTGTACTCACTATGCTGTTAGCGATTACTGTACGCTACTTGCATATTCTTTAAGAGTAGTGGGCGCAATGTAAGTCAATGAGAAATACTCGCTAAGTAGCAAGTTAGCCGAAAGCCATACTATTCGCTACTCGCACGAAAATTACGGCTTTCGGGTTACTTGTTACTTTGCGAGTATTTCCCATTGACTTACATTGCGCCTGCTACTCATGACGACTATGTGAGTGGCGGACAGTACTCGCTAACAGCAGAGTGAGTACGAATAGTTAACTAATCGCTCCACAATAACGAGCACAATACTTTTAAATGTACCAACATATTTCCTTATCCATTTCATATGCTTTTTTCAACTTTTTCATTGCAAATTCGTGTAGCACTTGCTTGACCTTAAACACTTCTAGCTAGTAATGTTTAGTGTGCAATCCCAAAACACAACAATCACTCATAATTGATATTTATCTACAAATTAAATTTTATATTTATTGCATCACATATTTGATAATAAACAGTCTTCTTTTTATATATATATACATATACAGTGGCGCCTCGGTTAACGAGTAACCCAGTTAGCGAGTATTTCGCTATATGAGCAAAGCATGCTATAAATTTGTAACTCCGTTTATGAGCAAGCTTTGCTATATGAGCAAATACTCACTGCACACACTTCTGGTTCCGTACTTCTACCGCGCTCTAATTTGCTCTTGCAGTCCGCACAAACACACACAAACACCCACAAACACGCCCGCACACAAACATGTTATGCTCACCTTACCTTCCGTTCCATCGCCGGCCTCCCGGTCCTTGTAGTTCAGCGCTACAGGATGTGTATCAGGTAACCATCGCGACGATGGAGGAACTTCCGCTGTCAGCCGCTACTCAAAGGCAGCGCGCTGACCAATCAGAGGCAAGCGGCTCCTGCCTTTGACATCAGCGCTCTGGCAGCGGAAGTTCCGGCATCGGTCTTGATGGTTACCCGATACACATCCTGTACCGGTGAACTGCAAGAACCAGGAGGCTGTCGATAGAACGGAAGGTAAGGTGTGCACAATATGTGTGTGTGCGTGTGTGTTTGTGTGTTTGTGTGTGTCTGTGTGTGTTTGTGCATGTGTGGAATGGGACATTGAACAAGTTGTGGAACTAATTGTCTGCATTCCAAAGATTTCCTAAGGGAACTCTTGCTTTGCTAGAAGAGCAACTTGGTTAACAAGCAGCACACTCCCAGAATTGATTGTTCTCATTAACCAGGGTTCCAAGTATATATATATTCAGTGGGTACGGAAATTATTCAGAACCCTTTACATTTTTCACTCTGTTTCATTGCAACCATTTAGTAAATCCAAAAAAAGGTCATTTTTTTCTCCTTAATGTACACTCTGGTCCCCATCTTGACAGAAAAAAACAGTGATGTAGAAATATTTGCAAATTTATTAAACAAGAAAAACTGAAATATCACATGATCATAAGTATTCAGACCCTTTGCTCAGTATTAGTGGAAATGATGCAACAACTTTTTCACATCTGAATTTGGGGATCCTCTGCCATCCTTTTTGCAGATCCTCTCCAATTCCGTCAGGTTGGATGGTGAACGTTGGTGGACAGCAATTTTCAGGTCTCTCCAGAGATGCTCAGTTGGGTTTAGGTCAGGGCTCTGGCTGAGTCACAAAGTTGTTCTGAAGCCACTCCTTTGTTATTTTAGCTGTGTGCTTAGGGTTGTTGTCTTGTTGGAAGGTGAACCTTCAGCCAAGTCTGAGGTCCAGAGCACTCTGGAAGAGGTTTTCTTCCATGATATCACTGTACTTGGCCGCATTCATCTTTCCTTCAATTGCAACCAGTCATCCTGTCCCTGCAGTTGAAAAACACCCAGACAGCATGATGGTGCCACCACCATGTTTCACTGTTGGGATTGTATTGGGCAGGTTATGAGCAGTGTCTGGTTTTCTTTACACGTACCACTTATAATTATCACCAATAACTTCTATATTCATCTCATTAGACCAGAGAATCTTATTTCTCATAGTGTGGGAGTCCTTAATGTGTTTTTATGCAAACTGTATGCAGGCTTTCATATGTCTTGCACTGAGGAGAGGTTTCCTTCGGCCATCCTGCCATAAAGGCCTGAATGGTGGAGGGCTGCAGTGATCGTTGACTTTGTGCAACTTTCTCCCATCTATCTACTGCATCTCTGGAGCTCAGCCACAGTGATCTTGGGGTTCTTCTTTACCTCTCTCACCAAGGCTTTTTTCCCACGATTGCTTAGTTTGGCTGGATGACCAGGTCTCGGAAGAGTTCTGGTGGTCCCAAATGTCTTCCATTTAAGGATTATGGAGGCCACTGTGCTCTTAGGAACTTTGAATACTGCAGAAATTCTTTTGTAACATTGACCAGATCTGTGCATTGCAACAATTCTGTCTCTGAGGTCCTTGGGCAGTTCCTTTGACCTCATGATTCTCATTTGGTCTGACATGCGCTGTGGGCTGTGAGGTCTTATACAGACCGATGTGTGCCTCTCCAAATGAAGTTCTAGTAGTTTAATTAAACACAGCTGGACTCCAATGAAGGAGTAGAACCATCTCAAGGAAGATCACAAGGAAATGAACAGCATGTGACTTAAATATGAGGGTCTGAGCAAACGGTCTGAATTCTTAAGACCATGTAATATTTCAGTTTTTCTTGTTTAAAAATTGTGCAAAAAATTCTACATTTCTGTTTTTTTTCTGTCAACATGGGATGCAGAGTGTACATTTATGAGAAAAAAATGAACTTTTTTGAATTTACCAAATGGCTGAAATTAACCAAAGAGTGAAAAATTTAAAGGTCTGAATATTCAGATTGAATAATTCCTATAAAACTAATATTTTCCACCTACACCACTTTCTCACCTTCTGTTTCACATCAGCTATAGCACACTGTGCTTGCTTATCTATTTTATTTTCATCTCTTCTCCTAGGGTTCTAACCCATGCAATGCATTTTTATATAAACAATATGGGGTTTCTTTCTCTGCAAATTTCATTTTTCACAAAGAATCTTTGTATAAGTATTTTATTACTATTTATTTTTCAGACAATTGCAACTTTATTGTTTCTTATCACCTTAGCATGCACCATTTTTTTTTAAAGTGGGCAGTTACTTCTAACGAGCTGCCCCTATATATGTCTTGGCTGTGCAAATGCCCTGTTTATGATTTTTTCCTGAAGATGGAGAAAGTTTTCTCAAAAGACGTAAAAATAAAATAAAGAATCCTCTGAATTGTTCCTTACTTTGACAATGCAGCATTTAACCCCTTCTTATGTGATTTATCAAAAAAGAGTTCAAAGTGTTTCTGTCGGGGGTTTGGTCTGAATCACATTTTGGGGAGATTTACATGTAAACTCCGACTTAAGTGCTCAGTGTAAAACACATGAATGTGATTCCAGCATTATACTGAAAGCGATCAAAAAATGTTATGTACCCTAAAATGTTACCTCTTAGTTCTCTAATTTTTCACTGAAAATATAGAGGATTCCCATGTTATTGGTAGAACAAAGACTCTGGAAAAATTACGGCTCCCAGCCCCCAAACATAATACAGTGAAATATGTACTCCAAAATCTAAATGCTGATCTCCTTTTGAGTCCCATAATGCCTATACCGCAGTAAGCGACCACGTGTGTGTCATTATTGGAGTGGGGAGAGGCCAATTAACAATTTACAAGATGTCTCTCTCCAGAAGCAGAAACTTGGCACAATGTATGAGGACGCCTCAATATATGTGGGCACCATGTATGGGCACTAAACTGGCATATATAATTTTCCAGAAAGCTAAACCACAAAAAAAATGCTGAATTTTGTGGGGAAAATGTAATTCCTCTTTTTGTGGTTTAGATTTTAAATTTAGTATAGGGACTCACAAGCATGAGGACCCTTGACGTGGGTTGTGAGCATCCGTATTTTGGCCAAAATATCAACTAAAACCTCGTATATATCATATATATTTTTTTGCACTTATATCTTTAGACAGGATGCAGCCAGGCCCATTAATGTAGGCCTTATAAACTATGGTTTTTGTTTCTGTGTCGTGCCCTTATATAGTGCTGGGCAGTCCGCCTAGTCTAATAGTATGGGTGTCCTCAATAGGATATAAGCCAATCACCCTATCTATAGAGTGGCAGTGTGTGAATGGTTGCTCCATCAGTGTTTTGCACCTGTTGCCTCCATCTTTATTAAGGGGTTTTGCTGCATCCTGTGAGTACATTTGTTTCTGTGGCCTGGGCAGTAGTGATGGGCGAACCCCGATGGTTGTATTTAGAAGACTTGCCCAAGCTTTTTGTAACGTTCAAGTTCAGGTTCTGAGATAACGCGAACTTGCGTCCGAACACCGAACTTGGATTTTACATTTATGGGATGTGGCGGGGGGAAGTCTGTAAAATAAAGGATATAGTTAATAATAAACATTGTCATTATACTTACAGGTCCCGCGATGCGTCATGCAGACTCTGTCTCCCCGCCGCTTCTGCTTCCGGGTCCGATCAGTAACTTCCGGTGGTATTCACTGCACTGCTCATCACTTGGCAGTCTTTGGCTGTTTTCGGCCATGTTTGCAGTGACGTCAGGGTTCACCATGGACTCGGGTGAACCCTGACGTCACCTCGAACATGGCCGAAAACAGCCGATGACTGCCGAGTGACAAGCAGTGCAGTGCATATCGATTGAACTTTGACTATCACTGTCAGTGTCAGCCTGCTTCTTGCTCTGAAGAGACTGTCTGTACATAGCGATGAAGCAAAGCTGACATTACTGTCCCTGTGGACTACGTCGGGCTAAGGATTTTTTTTTATAATACAGATGGAATCTCTAAATGCTTTTTTGTTTTATTTCTAATAAAAAAAATTCTATGTGTTGTGTTTTTCTTTTTACTGTTTACTAGAAATGTATATATATATATATATATATATATATATATATAGTTGTATACATATGTATAGTTTTACATAGCGCTCCACTGTATTTTCGATTTTCAGCACAGATAAAGCGGACGGCTTCGGGCTGCCACCCCCATCTGCTGGGCTTTGCCTTGACTGGCAATCAAAATATAGGGAAGACCAATATTTTTTTTAAATTATTTAAAAAAATAAAAAAAAAAATATCTGTGGGCTCCCGCTGTATGTTGATCGCCAGTCAGATAAAACCAAGCAGCTGGGGGCTGGGATTCTCTTGGAAATGGCGCATTGTTTCTTAGCGCCATTTCAAGGCGTTTTACCCAGCTCGTCCAGTGGCCCTGATGTGGGTGGCATGCTGCATAGTAAAGGGGTTAATGCCAGCTTTGATTTCTCAGCTGGTACTAAGCCCGAAGTTCATGGTGTCATGCCAAATTAGACATGGCCACCATGAATTTCTAGTAAACAGTACAAAGAAAAACAAAAGACATAGAAATTTTTTTTTTATTAGAAATAAAACCAAAAAAACATTTAGAGACTCCATCTTTATTATAAAAAATCCTTACCCGATGTAGTTTACAGGTAGAGCAATGTCAGCTCTGTTTCATCGCTCTGTCCAGACAAGTGTCTATACAGAGCGAGAAGCAGGCTGACATTGAGGGTATGATTCCACTTGCATATGACTCGTGCAGCCTCGCATCGGTATCACCCCACACAGCCTGACACTCTCCTAACAGGAGCGCCTCAGCTGCATGGAAATACATGCAGCTGACAGGCTCCTGTCGAGAGAGTGTGCGCCATGTTGGGTGATGTGATGCGAGACTCGCACAGTAACAGTCAAAGTTCAATTAAGTCCATGGGTGAACCCTTACGTCAAAGCGAACATGGCCGAAAACAGCCAAAGACTGCTGAGTGACAAGCAGTGCAATGAATATCCCCAGAAGTTAACAGGACCTTCCATGACGTCATAGCCATGTGACCAGTCTGTACAGTTCAGGTTCGCCCATCACTACTGGGCAGGTAAACATTGTTGCCCTTTTTTGCTGTAAATTTTTCTCAATTTTCCAGAAAGCAAAGGCATGGCGTGGATGTTACAAAATAGTCACTGCAGCCGTAGATGAATTCATGGAGAGGTGCAATTTGTACATTGGTTCACTTTTGAGGTTTTTCTGCTTTTTTGGCATCTCCGGGGCTCTGAAAATTAAACATAGTGTCCAAATTTGAGTTCCAAAAATTAAATTATTTTCTGCGTTTTACATTTCCCCAAACATTAGTTTTGATTACATATGGGGTATCATTGTGTTCAGGAGAAATTGTGTAACAAAAAATGGGGTCAATTTTCTGTACCCCTTATGTAAATTATAACCCTGGTGCTAAAATAGTATTTTAGTGGAAAAAAAATGTCAGTTTTTAGTTTTACATCTAAATGTTATAAATAGTGATGAGCGAGTACTAAAAAGCTCGGGTGCTCGAAGCTCGGGCCGAGCCTCCCAAGATACTCGTGTACTCGGGCCGAGCAACGAGCCCAATGTTATCCTATGGGAGACCCGAGTATTTTTGTGAAATGACCCCCCGGCAGCATGGAGAAACCCTAAAAATGTCACAAAAGTCTCAGAAGAGTGCTCAAATGACATGGCAACAGCATGGGGAAGACCCCTTGAAGCATTTATCACTCAAAAGTCACAGCTGTGAACAATTTTGTCCGCGTTTTACGCCATTTTTACGGACTCACCAGAAAACCTTCCAAAATGACCCCAAAATGATTTTTCATGGCGGAAATGTTAAGGGCACATACCCAATAGTGAGATAGAGCTGGTGTATGTTACTTTTTGAGATTAATACATGAAAGATTTTACGTGAAAACATTGTGTGGCACTCCGATGTCCCTGAGAAGAGACGTACATGAAGGCCTCTTGAGTCTAATGTGCCCATTTTGAGGAAGTGAGTCTTTGTAGTATTTTCCTTTGCCAGGGCAGTCCAAAATTGTGAGGTTCACCAATGCCCCTGCATACAGACGTGCATGAGGGCCTGTAAACCTGAAGTGTCCATTGTCAGGAAGTGGGTGTATTATAGTATATGTCACGGCCGGGCGGTCGGGCAGACCCAGGAGGTGGATCCACTGGACCGAACTCGAAGATGGTGGTAGGGAGTCCGGCAGCTGAAGCACTGATGGGCAGCAGAACAGTCCGTGCAAGTGAAGGCAGCGGAGGAGTCCCTGGGACCACGGAGTCACAGATGGTAGTCCTGGTGACGTAGCTCAGGTTCGGAAGCCGAGATGATATCAGGCGGGGTCCGGAACCTCAGGAGCGAGATGACGGGTCACCGCAGGGATCCGAGATGGTACGGACTGTCAGATGGCAGACGGACAGTGTGCGGGGTTCAGGATACGGCTGACTGGATGGCGAGGCAGGTACGGCTCTACAAAGAGAGATAGGTGAGTACAGGCACATAAACACCAGGAGACCTGACTCCTAGCTCAGGGAACACGAAGATCAGGCCCCGCCCCCTTGGACAATAACCCCCTTTATACCCAGTACCTGTTCAACCTCATTTCCTGTTAATGGACGCTGGCCCTTTAAGAAAGGGTCAGTGACCGCGCGCGCGCCCTAACGCGCATGCGCGCCGCCCGGGTGCCAGAAGCCAGGGAAGGAGGCTGAGAGGAGGACGCAGGAGAGCCGGCCAGGTCCTGGGAAGCCGTCGGGCGCCGGGATCGGGGACCAGGGGGCCTGGGACGGACGGAATCCGGGGGCTGAGGAGCGGGCAGCGTGGCAGGTGAGCCGGGGAGCGGGGGTGAGGACCCGGGGAGCGTGACAGTACCCCCCCCCCCACGCCCCCCACCCCGCAACCGGGACATGAAGGCACGGATAAGAGGAGTGCCCACGTTCTCCCTGGGCTCCCAAGACCTATCCTCAGGACCATACCCTTCCCAGTCCACCAGGAAGAACTGCCGACCTCGTACGGTCTTCATGGCCACGATATCCCTTACCGCATAGATGTCGTCATCGGCAATAGGTGGAGGGGCCGGACTGGCAGCATCGGAGAAGGGACCAAGGATAACCGGCTTGAGCAGGGAGACGTGGAATGAGTTGGGTATCCTCATCGTGGCCGGGAGCTGTAGCTTGTAGGAAACCTCATTGATCTTGCTGAGGACTTTAAACGGCCCAATGTAGCGAGGACCCAGCTTGTATGATGGTATCTTCAGGCGGACGTACTGGGAAGCAAGCCAGACGAGGTCTCCGGGAGAGAAACACGGAGGGTCCAGACAGGGCCGGCTCCAGGTTTTTGTGGGCCCTGGGCGGAAGAGTCCCGGTGGGCCCCATCCACACGCAGACACACACATACGTACACATACATATACATATTTAAAGACAAACTCACAAAAATACGTATAGAACTGACATATCTATACAGTCATATACACTGACATACATAGATACACATCATACATGCATACAGACACACACAACACAACTCTGCTAGATACATACATACAGACACACACAGCTCTGCTGGATACATACACACATAGCTCTGCTACATACATACACACATAGCTCTGCTACATACATACACACATAGCTCTGCTACATACACTCATAGCTCTGCTACATACACACACAGCTCTGCTACATACATACACACATAGCTCTGCTACATACACACACAGCTCTGCTGGATACATACACACATAGCTCTGCTACATACATACACACATAGCTCTGCTACATACATACACACATAGCTCTGCTACATACATACACACATAGCTCTGCTACATACATACACACAGCTCTGCTACATACATACACACATAGCTCTGCTACATACATACACACATAGCTCTGCTACATACATACACACATAGCTCTGCTACATACATACACACATAGCTCTGCTACATACATACACACATAGCTCTGCTACATACATACATGAATCTGCTACATACATACACACATAGCTCTGCTACATACATACACACATAGCTCTGCTGCATACATACACACATAGCTCTGCTACACACATACATACACATAGCTCTGCTACATACATACATGAATCTGCTACATACATACACACATAGCTCTGCTACATACATACACACATAGCTCTGCTACATACATACACACACACATAGCTCTGCTACATACATAGCTCTGCTACATACATACATGAATCTGCTACATACATACACACATAGCTCTGCTACATACATACACAGCTCTGCTACATACATACACACATAGCTCTGCTACATACATACACAGCTCTGCTACATACATACACACATAGCTCTGCTACATACATACATGAATCTGCTACATACATACATAGCTCTGCTACATACATACATGAATCTGCTACATACATACACATATAGCTCTGCTACATACATACAGACATAGCTCTGCTACATACATACACAGCTCTGCTACATACATACACACATAGCTCTGCTACATACATACACAGCTCTGCTACATACATACACACATAGCTCTGCTACATACATACACAGCTCTGCTACATACATACACACATAGCTCTGCTACATACATACATGAATCTGCTACATACATACATAGCTCTGCTACATACATACATGAATCTGCTACATACATACATGAATCTGCTACATACATACACACATAGCTCTGCTACATACATACATGAATCTGCTACATACATACATAGCTCTGCTACATACATACATGAATCTGCTACATACATACACATATAGCTCTGCTACATACATACAGACATAGCTCTGCTACATACATACAGACACACACGTAGCTCTGTGGGGCCCACACACACAGCTCCAGGGGCCAGCACATACAGCACCGGGGGGCAGGGCATACACCTAAGGGGGGAGAAGCCCATACAGCTCCCCAGGGCCCATAAATCGGGGGCGGGGAGGGCACATACCTCTCAGGTCACGGTGGAGAGGGGGCCCACACAGCGCCGGAGAGGGGGCCCACACAGCGCCGGAGAGGGGGCCCACACAGCGCCGGAGAGGGGGCCCACACAGCGCCGGAGAGGGGGCCCACACAGCGCCGGAGAGAAGAGCTGTGCTGGGGGTCGCTGGCTGGCACTGCAACTCCTTCATCTGTGGGACTGAGCAGGCCGGTCGGTAGCTCCGCCCACAGATGAAGTTCAAACCAGGAAGTCTGCGCGCCTTAAAGGGACGGCGCTGCAGATTCCTGCCGAGGACTGCGGAACTCGGCCAAGGGGCACCAGAACTGACGAGGCCGAGTGGGCCCCCCCGGCTCTCCAGGGCCCCGGCATTTGCCCAGGTATGCCGCGTGCTGACGCCGGCCCTGGGTCCAGACGTCTCTTGTCGGCGTGTCTTTTCATCCGCAGGGAAGCACGCCCAAGGGACGATTTGACAGAGTCCCAAATGTTTGCAAAGTCACGGGCTACTGTATCTGCAGCAGGGACATCCGAAGAGGGGGATACAGGCAATGGGATGGAAGGCTGAAGCCCGTAAACAACATGGAAGGGAGAGCTGGAGGACGACTCACTGAAGTGGTGGTTGTGGGAGAATTCAGCCCAAGGTAGAAGGGCGGACCAGTCGTCATGATGGGCATTGACGTAGTGACGTAAGAAAGAGGTCAAGATTTGATTGACCCTCTCTACCTGGCCATTAGACTGAGGATGGTATGCAGATGAAAAGTCCAGAGTCACTCCCAGATGGTTACAGAGAGCCCTCCAGAAGCGGGAAGTGAACTGAGTTCCTCTGTCTGATACGATGTGTAATGGAAAGCCATGCAAGCGGAAGATGTGTTGTATATAGGCGTCCGCGAGTTCCTGAGCAGAGGGCAGTCCAGCCATAGGGACGAAATGGGCCATTTTAGAGAACCGGTCCACCACGACCCATATGACTGTGTGTCCGGAGGATAATGGCAAGTCCGTAATAAAGTCCATAGCTATGTGTTGCCACGGAACGGAGGGTATCGGTAGAGGCAGAAGACGGCCATAGGGCAGGTGTTTGGGCGTCTTGTTCCTGGCACAAGAGGAGCAGGCAGAGACAAAGGCGGCGACGTCAGTGCGAAGGGATGGCCACCAGTAATGGCGTACAATCGCACCCCATGTTCTCTTCTGGCCTGCATGGCCGGCTGTTTTTGAGGCATGACCCCAGTGTAACACTTTTAGCCTGTCGGTCTCCGAGACATAGGTCTTCCCGGGTGGTATTTGGGCCAGAGTGACGGGAGCCACCGGAACAATCTTGCTAGGAGGGATGATAGGTTGGGTAGTCTCTTCCTCCTGCTCCATGGGCATAAGGGACCTAGACAAGGCATCGGCGCGTACATTCTTGTCCGCGGGTCGGAAGTGGAGCTGGAAGTCAAACCTGGCAAAGAATAAGGACCACCTGGCTTGCCGTGGGTTCAGTCGCTGAGCGAACCGCAGGTATTCCAGGTTCTTGTGGTCCGTGTAGATGGTCACGGGGTACACTGCTCCTTCCAGGAGGTAACGCCACTCCTCCAGAGCTAGTTTGACCGCCAATAATTCTCGGTCACCGATGGTGTAATTCCGTTCAGGTGCTGAGAAGCTCTTAGAAAAGAAACCGCAAGTCACCATCTTCCCGGAGGAGGACTTTTGCATGAGCACTGCTCCGGCTCCTGAGGAGGAGGCATCCACCTCCAAGGTGAACTGGCGGTTTAACTCTGGTCGGTGGAGTACAGGAGAGGAGGCGAAAGCTCGCTTCAAAGAGCAAAACGCGGCGTCGGCCGCAGGTGACCAGTCCTTTGGTTTAGCCTCCTTTTTGGTCAAAGCGGAGAGAGGAGCAGTCAGGGCGGAGAAGTGCGGGATAAACTGGCGGTAGTAGTTGGCGAATCCCAGGAACCGTTGGATTGCCTTCAGTCCAGAAGGAGGAGGCCAGTTGAGTATGGAGGAGACCTTCTTTGGATCCATCTGCAACCCAGTACCCGAGATGATGTATCCCAGGAAAGGAAGAGAAGACTGCTCAAAGACGCACTTCTCATATTTGGCGTAGAGACGATTCTCTCTCAGTCTTTGTAGAACCAGCTTTACGTTCTCTCTGTGGGTCTGGAGGTCCGGAGAGAAGACAAGGATGTCATCCAGATAAACTACTACACAGAGGTAGAGGAGGTCCCGGAAAATGTCGTTCACCAGTTCTTGGAATACGGCAGGAGCGTTACACAGACCGAAGGGCATCACGCAGTATTCGTAGTGCCCGTCGCGAGTATTAAATGCGGTCTTCCATTCGTCCCCAGAGCGGATACGAACTAGGTTGTAGGCACCCCGAAGATCCAGTTTGGTGAACACACGGGCTCCTCTGAGCCGGTCGAACAATTCGGGGATGAGCGGTAGGGGGTACTTGTTTTTTATGGTGATCTGATTCAAGCCCCGGTAGTCAATGCATGGGCGAAGGTCACCCTCTTTCTTCTTAACGAAGAAGAAGCCTGCTCCCGCAGGAGAGGAGGATCTCCGGATGAATCCCTTTGCCAGGCTTTCCGTGATGTATGTGGACATGGCCCTGGTTTCAGCTGGAGACAACGGATATATCCGTCCTCGAGGTGGTGTTGTTCCTGGGAGCAGGTCGATGGCGCAATCGTAGGGACGGTGTGGCGGAAGTACCTCAGACTCCTTCTTGTCAAAGACGTCTGCGAAGGACCAATAGGCCGAGGGCAGTTCCGGTAGGTTCTCTGGAGCCGGGGGACGTCGGATTGGTTGTAGAGACTTTAGACATCTCTCATGACAGGCAGAGCCCCAACGAGTGATTTCGCCAGTACCCCAGCTGACTGATGGTTCGTGTGTCCGCAACCAAGGAAGTCCCAGCAGGATTTGATGGGACATGTGTGGAAGGACGTAGAGAGCGATGTTCTCGGTGTGCAGAGCACCTATACGCAATTCCACCGGCTTGGTGATCCAGGAGATGGTATCAGAGAGGGGTCTCCCATCCACCGAGGCAATCACTAGGGGCTTATCGAGTGGAGTAACAGGCAGCTGGTACTTGTCCACCGTGGCCTGCTGGATAAAATTGCCTGCTGCTCCGGAGTCGAGGTATGCCTCAGCCGTGAAGCGCGTCTCTCCTGTTGACACTTGTACCGTCCACATAACTGGGTCTGAGAGAGTCCCAGCACCTAGGGTGGCCTCTCCTACCAACCCTAGGCTTTGGAGTTTCCCGGCCTTTCCGGACAGGAGCGTAAGAGATGAGTGCCCTCTCCGCAGTAAAAGCAGAGGCCTTTGGCGAGCCGCTCTGCTCTACGTTGGTCAGACTGTCGTACTCGGTCAACCTGCATGGGCTCGTGGACAGGAATCCCAGCTGTTGATGAGTGAGGCACAGAGGACTTCTGTGGAGGAGGGGAGTGCCGTACTGCACGTCTCTCACGATACAGCTCTTTGGAGCGTTCCTGGAAACGAATGTCCACTCGAGTGGCTAGGGCAATCAGGGCATCTAGGGTGGAGGGCACGTCACGACCCGCCAACTCATCCTTGATGCGACTCGAGAGTCCTTCCCAGAAGGCGGCTGTCAGGGCCTCATTATTCCACCCGAGTTCAGAAGCCAAAGTACGGAAACGGATGGCATATTGGCCCACCGTCAGTGTTCCTTGACGTAGGCGGAGGAGGGATGAAGCAGACGCAGAGGCGCGTCCCGGCTCGTCGAAGGTGCTGCGAAAGGCCTGCAGGAAGTCTTGAAGGTTCTTGGTCATGGGGTCCTCCTTCTCCCACAAGGGGTTCATCCACGCCAGCGCCTCGCCCTCCAGATGAGACATTATAAAGGCGACCTTGGCTTGGTCAGAGGCGAACAGATGTGGCAGCTGCGTGAAATGAAGGGAACACTAGTTTATGAAGCCCCTGCAGGTCTTGGGATCTCCAGCATAACGAGGTGGTGACGCCAAACGGAGACGGGAAGCATCTGAAGGGGCTGCCACTGGTGCGGGAGCCATGGCTTGCCTAGCTGGGGACCTGGGTGCCGCAGGCGTCATTGATGCTTGTAACGTGTACAGGCGGGTGTCCACGGAGGTCATAAATTGCAACATGCGGGTCTGGACTTCATGCTGACGTTGGAGTTCCTCTTGCAAGGCCGCTAGTGCTGCAGCGGGATCCATGGCCTGATCTTACTGTCACGGCCGGGCGGTCGGGCAGACCCAGGAGGTGGATCCACTGGACCGAACTCGAAGATGGTGGTAGGGAGTCCGGCAGCTGAAGCACTGATGGGCAGCAGAACAGTCCGTGCAAGTGAAGGCAGCGGAGGAGTCCCTGGGACCACGGAGTCACAGATGGTAGTCCTGGTGACGTAGCTCAGGTTCGGAAGCCGAGATGATATCAGGCGGGGTCCGGAACCTCAGGAGCGAGATGACGGGTCACCGCAGGGATCCGAGATGGTACGGACTGTCAGATGGCAGACGGACAGTGTGCGGGGTTCAGGATACGGCTGACTGGATGGCGAGGCAGGTACGGCTCTACAAAGAGAGATAGGTGAGTACAGGCACATAAACACCAGGAGACCTGACTCCTAGCTCAGGGAACACGAAGATCAGGCCCCGCCCCCTTGGACAATAACCCCCTTTATACCCAGTACCTGTTCAACCTCATTTCCTGTTAATGGACGCTGGCCCTTTAAGAAAGGGTCAGTGACCGCGCGCGCGCCCTAACGCGCATGCGCGCCGCCCGGGTGCCAGAAGCCAGGGAAGGAGGCTGAGAGGAGGACGCAGGAGAGCCGGCCAGGTCCTGGGAAGCCGTCGGGCGCCGGGATCGGGGACCAGGGGGCCTGGGACGGACGGAATCCGGGGGCTGAGGAGCGGGCAGCGTGGCAGGTGAGCCGGGGAGCGGGGGTGAGGACCCGGGGAGCGTGACAGTATAGCCCTTAGGCAGGGCAGCCAAAAATTGGGAGGCTCCACATTGTCCCTGGATAGAGACGTGCATGATGGCCTGTAAACCTGAAGTGCCCATTGTAAGGAAGTGGGTCTATTGTAGTATAGCCCTTAGGCAGGGCAGCCAAAAATTGGGAGGCTCCACGTTGTCCCTGGATAGAGACGTGCATGAGGGCCTGTAAACCTGAAGTGCCCATTGGAAGGAAGTGGGTGTATTATAGTATAGCCCTTAGGCAGGGCAGCCAAAAATTGGGAGGCTCCACGTTGTCCCTGGGTAGAGACGTGCATGAGGGCCTCAAAACATTAAGTGTCCATTGTCAGGAAGTGGGTGTATTATAGTATAGCCCTTAGGCAGGGCAGCCAAAAATTGGGAGGCTCCACATTGTCCCTGGATAGAGACGTGCATGATGGCCTGTAAACCTGAAGTGCCCATTGGAAGGAAGTGGGTGTATTATAGTATAGCCCTTAGGCAGGGCAGCCAAAAATTGGGAGGCTCCACGTTGTCCCTGGGTAGAGACGTGCATGAGGGCCTCAAAACATTAAGTGTCCATTGTCAGGAAGTGGGTGTATTATAGTATAGCCCTTAGGCAGGGCAGCCAAAAATTGGGAGGCTCCACATTGTCCCTGGATAGAGACGTGCATGATGGCCTGTAAACCTGAAGTGCCCATTGTAAGGAAGTGGGTCTATTGTAGTATAGCCCTTAGGCAGGGCAGCCAAAAATTGGGAGGCTCCACGTTGTCACTGGATAGAGACGTGCATGATGGCCTGTAAACCTGAAGTGCCCATTGTAAGGAAGTGGGTCTATTGTAGTATAGCCCTTAGGCAGGGCAGCCAAAAATTGGGAGGCTCCACGTTGTCCCTGGATAGAGACCTGTTAGGTTCTTAGTGCCTCCGTGCTTGCATTTAAAAAACGCACGTGTGTGCCTGTTGGTGGCAGCTTTCCGCTGCATTTGTGTGAGTTTTGCAAAAACTTGGATATAACGCACAAGTCTAGTGAATACACATCAGCACAGCATTGCAAAATGCGCAAGGGCGTTGTCAACGAACAAGGAAGTGGACGTGATGGTGGTGCAGGCAGAGACCGAGGTTGTGTGCAAGCTCTAATTTCGCCACAACAAAGGGCCACATCTAGTCGCTCGCACGTCCTGTCCCAAATTCTTGGGGACTGCTGCAGTACACCGCTCTTGAACCAAGACCAGTGTCAACAGGTTGTTAGTTGGATAGCGGATAATGCTTCCAGTCAGATTGGCACCACCACAAACACTCTGTCTTCCACACGGTCAAGTGTCAGTAGCCGTGATACTGCACCGCACATTTCAGAACCTGATCCTCCTTCCTACCACCAGGCCGAGTACACGTCCACGGACATCACTGATCCCACACTTGGACACTCGGAAGAGCTGTTCGTTCACGTTTCCATTCACAAATTCTGGCCTCTCGCCAGCTCCTGTTGAAGTGGGCCATGACGAGATTGTATGTACAGATGCCCAAATATTTGAGCAGCCACGTTCTCACGAAGTTGGCAACGTGTCTCAACAAGGGGTGGACGATGATGAGACACAATTGTCAGGAAGTCAGGAGGAGGAGCAGGGTGCGGAAGAGGAAGACGACGTGGTGGATGATCCAGTAACTGACCCAACCTGGCAGGAGGATATGCAGAGCGAGGACAGCAGTGCACAGGGGGAGGGAGGCGTAGCATCCCAACAGGCAGTAAGAAGCAGAGTGGTGGCCCCAGGCAGACGTCAGGCAACTGTTCCCCGGAACAACACGACACAAGGTGCCTGTACAAATGTTAGGTCTTCCCGAGTCTGGCTGTAATACTATTGTATGTATTGAGGATTTCGATTGCGTTAGGGCAATGACAACCAGAGACGAGTTCTTGGTGCAATACGTTTATAATATGCAACCAGCAAATATGTACATAAACGGAACAAAAGCACAGTAGAACATAAATACAGGAAATACCTTCCAGGGACGGAGCGAAAGGGAATTCCCGGGACCGCGCACCGGACTCCCCCAGGGAGACCACCAAGAGCGAACCCCTATACAGGGACTGTCTGGCAATCACCCCAGAAGCCCTAAATGCGCAGCAGCCGGGACACAAAAGGGCAATAGGTAAGTCCAAAAATGTCCGTACGTGATGTGAGTCCAGAGTGGTATTAAACGGAAGGAACCGGGCAGAAGTGCCGACCAAAGACGGCAAACGGAGTCCGGGCACAGCTAGATGATACCAGATGAAGTCCAGAGTCGGTGTCGGTTGTTTTCCAAGAGGATCCGAATAACAATCAGGAACCAAAAGCTGCAGGGCAGGAGCACACAGGAAGCAGTATACTCAGGCACTGGACTAAGCTTTAGGGGCGGCTTTTAAACAGATGGACAGGAAGTAGGGCAACAGAACAGAAAACTCCATGTTAACAAAGGGCAAGCTCTTTCAAAAGAAAACTGGAAAACCCGGAACTCTGACACTGGCAGTTTTTTAAGTTGGCTCCAGATGATTCTAAAAAGGCCATTTGCAACACCTGCCATGCCAGCATCAGCAGGGGTACCAAAACTAGCAGCCTGACCACCAGCAGCATGATCAGGCACATGTCAGCCAAGCACCCGACTTTGTGGGAAGTACAACAGAGTCCAGGAGCAGTGCTTGCTGATGTCACTGCTACGTCTTCGCTGGTTGTGCATGCGAGCCAATCCCCTGTCCATGCTGCCTGCGAACAAGCCTCCTCCACTCCTGCACCTGCAGTTGCCTACGCAGAAAGAACACCATCATCAAGCACGTCCTTGTCCCAGCGCAGCGTTCAGTTATCCATTCAGCAAACCTTTGAACGCAGGCGCAAATACACTGCCAACACCCCACATGCCACAGTTCTAAATGCTAACATTTCGCGACTGCTTGCGCTGGAAATGTTGCCTTTTAGGCTGGTTGAGACAGAAGCATTCCGCAACCTGATGGTGGCAGCTGTCCCACGTTACTCGGTCCACAGTCGCCACTATTTCTCCCGGTGTGCCGTCCCCGCATTGCATAACCACGTGTCACAAAACATCACACGTGCCCTGAACAACGCTGTTTCAGCCAAAGTCCACCTAACCACAGACACGTGGACAAGTGCATGTGGGCAAGGCCGCTACATCTCGTTGACGTCACACTGGGTTAATATTGTGCAAGCTGGGACCCAGTCTGAGCGAGGGACGGAACACGTCCTTCACAAAACAAGTTTTGCAGGCCCTACCTCAGTCAGGGTTTCACACACACTCTACAGCTCCGGAATGTCATGCTCCTCAGCCTCCTCCTCCTCCTGCGCATCCTGATCCACTTTACCCTCCACACCAGTCCCAAGCTGGAAGTGTCGCGGGCGGAGGAGGGGACGGTGCGCTCTCCCACTGCCCGGGTCCGGCTGACGCAGCTCTACGGCTGCTGCTGCTCGTTGGCTCGAGCGATGGCCGGATCCCGGGGACTCGAGCGGCGCTACTCGCCCGTGAGTGAAAAGGGGTGGTTTGGGTTTTGGGGATATTGTCCGTGACGCCACCCACGGTTGTGGTGATTGTGTGGACACCACCGCTGCTCTGGACGGGGATCCCGGGAGCCTGTGACAGGGAGCAGCTTTGTTGTTATTTCTCCCCTCCGTGGGTAGGGGGGTTGGTTGTCCCGGGGCCTGGTGATGGGGTAGAGATGGATGACAGGCGGGTTGCGGGGCCTGATGAAGTGCAGGGTCGCAGGGGCAGCGCTGTGCCGCACGGCACGGAGGTACTCACTCAGCCCAATGATGATGACACAGTTCACGGTAAAACAAGTGGCTGGATGGACGGGTCACTCGGACGGCTGCGGTTGTTCCTCCCTGCAGGTTAGTGATGACTGTCTCTCCCTGCACCTAAGTTAAGTGTTGGTAGTGATGGTTTCCCAACGGTAACCCGCTCCCCGACCTGGATATGGGCCGGAGGAGCCCCTTTTGCCCACAGGCGCTGGCCCTGGGAGACGGTTGCCCTTGGCGGTGGCGGTGTCTCCCCTTCACGGTTGGACTGTTGCCTTCTATCTGGACTTGGCTGTTTGGAAACCCTGAGGTCCCCTTCACTAACGGATTTGGCAAATTCACGGCGACACCAAGCCTTGCCGGGATCCGAAAGTCCTCTGCCAATGGTGCTGGCTTCTCTTTGTATACCGGTCCGGTACGGCCGGGTCACCACCCGTCCACGGTCCTTACGGCAAACTCCAATCGGCCTCCACTGCAGACGGTCACCACATCCTGCCAACCTTGCTGTCCTGTCCGGGCCACACACCCGGACCAACTTCAGGCTCTTTGCTGTCACTTTTCTCCTCTCTACTACTTTCCTCCTTCCACTTCCTTAGCTTAACTCTCACTGCCTGTGTTTTCCCTCCTCCTCGGTGGGTGGAGACCAACCGCCTGGCTCCACACCCTGGTGTGGACAACAGCCCCTGGGGAAGGCAACAAGGATTTTGTGTTTTGACTATGATATGCCTGCAGGGAGTGTGGGGTGGTTAAGTGTTGTGCTCTGTGGCCCCTGGCTTGTCCAGGGCGACACAGAAGCACTGCAGCACTGCCTCGGCGAAGCGGCAACAGGCAGTGCTGAAGCTAATCTGCATAGGTGACAACAAACCCCACAATGCAGAAGAGGTGTGGACAGCTCTGAAACAGAAGGCAGATCACTGGCTCACAACTCTGAACCTAAAGCCAGGAAAGGTCGTGTGTGACAATGGCCGGAACCTGGTGGCGGCTTTGAGGCGAGGCCAGCTGACACATGTTCCATGCGTGGCCCATGTGCTCAACCTCGTGGTTCAGCGGTTTCTAAAGTCATACTCAGAGCTGTCTGATCTGCTGGTAAAAGTTCGCCGCCTGTCTGCACATTTTCGAAAGTCACCTACTGCTTCAGCCGGCCTTGCCGGCTTAAGACGCCGTTTGCATCTTCCGGCACACAGACTGGTGTGTGATGTCCCCACGCGTTGGAATTCAACTCTGCACAAGTTGGTCAGGATATGTGAGCAGAAGAGGGCAGTTGTTGAGTACCTGCATCACCTAAGCCGTCGGGAAATGGGTCAAACTCCACACATAACACCTGAGGAGTGGAGATGGATGTCCGACCTATGCACCATCCGCCAAAACTTTGAGGACTCCACCAAGATGGTGAGCGGCGATGACGACATTATTAGCGTCACCATACCGCTTCTCTGCCTTCTAAAATGGTCTCTGCTCAAAAAACAACCATGATGCATTGCAGGCGGAGCGCGATGAGTTTGAGCAAGAAACAGTAGTGGGTGTGGGTGATAACACACAGCCCAGCCTCGTCTCATCACAACGTGCAGTGGAGGACTATGACGAGGAGGAGGATGAAGACATGGAGCAACTCTCTGGCCAAATTGAGGATATGACATGCAGTCATATCCTCGGTTCAGCGTGGCTGGCCAGAGGACAGGATAGATGATGAGGAGGAGGAGGAGGAGGACAGCATGTTCAGTCATCGTGTTGGTCAGGATACTGAAGTGATGGCTGTTAAGAGTCTGGCACACATGGCTGACTTTATGGTAAGCTGCCTGTCTCGTGACCCTCACGTTAAGAACATCTTGGCCGACAATCATTACTGGTTGGTAACACTGTTAGACCCACGCTAAAAGGAGAACTTTATGTCTCTTATTCCCGAGGCGGAGAGGTCAGGCAAAATGCAGCAGTTCCAGAAGGCCATAGTCACGGAAGTAGGCAAAGCATTCCCCTCACAAAACGCTAGCGGCATAGGTCAGGAATCAGTGGACAACCAAGGCGTACAGCCGAGAGGGGCACAAGTCCAATCCGCCAGAGGTAGGGGAACAGTCTTTAAGATGTGGGACAGTTTTCTCAGCCCCTCACATACCACAGCCCCTGAGGTGAGGGGTAGTGCCACAAGAAATCCTAAGTTTGGCCAGATGCTCAAGGAGTACCTTGCAGATCAAACAACTGTACTCCGACATTCCTCTGTGCCTTACAATTAATGTGTATCCAAGCTGGACACGTGGCATGAATTGGCTCTTAGTCTCTACGCCTTGGAAGTCCTGGCCTGCCCTGCCGCTAGCGTTTTGTCAGAGCGTGTTTTTAGTGCCGCAGGTGGAATCATTACAGATAAACGCACCCGCCTGTCAACTGTAAATGCTGACAGGCTGACTCTGATCAAGATGAACAAGGGTTGGATTTGGCCAGACTTCACCACACACCAACAGCAAATGACAGCGGAATTTAAAGTTTGTAACGGGAATTTGCCATGTACCTCCACTCACCCATGGTAACACACTTCTGGACTTTGGCTAATCGCTGGACTGCTCCTCCTTCTCCTCATGCGCCATCATGGTGACCGTTACAATAGTTAAGCCGTTGTTTCAGGTATACCCCCAGTGGTAAATTTTTTCGCCCATTCTTTCTGAATGGGCATTACAACGACAGGAGACCCGCTCCTTTGCAATGGGAACAATGTTTTGAGGCCCTCATGCACATCTCTATCCAGGGACAATGTGGAGCCTCCAAATTTTTGGCTGCCCTGCCTAAGGGCTATACTACAATAGACCCACTTCCTTACAATGGGCACTTCATGTTTACAGGCCATCATGCACGTCTCTATCCAGGGACAATATGGAGCCTGACGCTGCCACCGACAGACACAAACGTGCTGTTTTTAAATGCAAGCACGGACGCAATAAGAACCTAACTGGTTTTTAGGAGCGACAATTACTGAGAAGTCTGACACTATCAGACACTGCTGACTGACGTGTATTATACACTAGACTTGTGCGTTATATAATAGTTTGTGCAAAACGCGCACCTGTACGCTGCCACCGACAGACACACACGTGCTGTTTTTAAATGCAAGCACGGACGCAATAAGAACCTAACTGGTTTTTAGGAGCGACAATTACTGAGAAGTCTGACTCTATCAGACACTGCTGACTGACGTGTATTATACACTAGACTTGAGCGTTATATAATAGTTTGTGCAAAACGCGCACCTGTACGCTGCCACCGACAGACACACACGTGCTGTTTTTAAATGCAAGCACGGACGCAATAAGAACCTAACTGGTTTTTAGGAGCGGCAATTACTGAGAAGTCTGACTCTATCAGACACTGCTGACTGACGTGTATTATACACTAGACTTGTGCGTTATATAATAGTTTGTGCAAAACGCGCACCTGTACGCTGCCACCGACAGACACACACGTGCTGTTTTTAAATGCAAGCACGGACGCAATAAGAACCTAACTGGTTTTTAGGAGCGACAATTACTGAGAAGTCTGACTCTATCAGACACTGCTGACTGACGTGTATTATACACTAGACTTGTGCGTTATATAATAGTTTGTGCAAAACGCGCACCTGTACGCTGCCACCGACAGACACACACGTGCTGTTTTTAAATGCAAGCACGGACGCAATAAGAACCTAACTGGTTTTTAGGAGCGACAATTACTGAGAAGTCTGACACTATCAGACACTGCTGACTGACGTATATTATACACTAGACTTGTGCGTTATATAATAGTTTGTGCAAAACGCGCACCTGTACGCTGCCACCGACAGACACACACGTGCTGTTTTTAAATGCAAGCACGGACGCAATAAGAACCTAACTGGTTTTTAGGAGCGACAATTACTGAGAAGTCTGACACTATCTGGACTGTTTTAGACTGTGTACACCAGCCCCAGATATGATGAAGGCTGGTATACGGTCACGACTAGGAATGGCTATATACCCTGCCTGCCTGCCTGCCTGTATACTGCTACAATAGTCCTGACAAGGACTCTTCTGGTCACTAGCCTGTATTCCGACCTGGCTATACCCTGCCTGTATATAGCAACAATAGTCCTGAGAAGGACTCTGCTACTGTACTCCGACCTGGCTATACCCTGCCTGACTGTATACAACTAGAATAGTCCTGAGAAGGACTTTTGGTCACACTGTTTGCAGCCCTGCTCCGGAACTAACTATAAAGGGCCGCAAAGCTTTCCCTGAATCAGCGACACTCTCCCTGCACTGACTGTCTGGATAGTTGTGAGCAGAGCACAGCGCGCCGGCCGGTATAAAGGCTCGGTCACGCTGTGCAGGCCGGCCAATCACTGCAATTCCACAACTAACAGGGCTGTGGCATTGCAGTGGTCTGCCAGCCAATCCCTGCATGAGGGCTGGCTCTCAAAAGAGCGCCAACATGCAGAAATGAAGACCACGAGTACAGCACGAGTATCGCGAGATTACTCGGTCCCTGCCGAGCAGCCCGAGTACAGCGATACTCGTGCGAGTACCGAGTAGTTACAAGCATGCTCGCTCATCACTAGTTATAAAGTTTTGTGAATCCTCTGTAGGTTAAAAATGCTAAGTACACCTCTAGGTGAATGCCAAACTGGCATCACGTTTGGGGGGGTTTCTCCTGATTTGGAATAAAAGTGGCTCTGCAAATGGAACATGGCATTCACAATCTGTTCCAGATAAATAAACACTCCAAAAATTAAATGACACACTTTCCTTTCCGAACCTTGCCATGTGCCCAAACAGCAGTTTTTGGCCATTTTGATCATTGTGTTCGAGAGAAATGGCCTAACAAATTTTGGGGTCCATTTTCTCCTCTTATCTATTTTGAAATATGGGGCTAAAACAACATTTTAGTGGGAAAAAAAATGTAATTTTTGTTTTCACATCCACATTTAAAAAAAGTCTGTGAAGCACTTATGGGTTGAAGATACTCAACACACCCCCAGATTAATTCCTTGATTGGTTTAGTTTCTAAAAGGGAGTTTGAACTGTTTAGGTGCCTTAGGGGCTCTGCAAATGTGACATGGTACCCACAATCTAGTTAAGAGAAATTTGTGTTCCAAAGTTCAAATGGTGCTGCTTGTGAGCACTACCATGCTTGGGTGCTCGGTAATCATAACGAGCAGTCAGATGCTCGGGTACCAAATATAATGAAAGTCAATTATTCTCTGTACATGAGATGAGACCGTACAAGCATCCAACTGCTCGTTACCAGTACCGAGCACCCGATCATGGTAGTGCTCGTTCATCACTAATTACTACATAAAATGACACTGGTCAGATTTAAAAATGTTTTGGTCTGGACATTAAGGTCAAAATTGTCTTGGTCACTAAGAGGTTAAAATCTAACTCCCTTTCCCCGCTGGTATTTAAAGTGTATTGATAGTTTCCGTAATAAAGAATCCTGAAATGATTTAAAACATTTCGCAGAAAGATTTTTTTGACATGCACTTTTTGAAGCTACATTTACTGATGTTTTTAAAAGGGTATTCTCAAGGTGTCTCTTGAGTAGTTCAGAGCAATGCAGTTTCTTTACTTCCTGATCTCTGGCAGGGTGGGCTGTCTTTCTTGAGTGACAGCTCTTTTGAGTAGAATTGTAGTATTAGTAGAATGTGAAAGCTCTGCACAAGTTCTGCTATAGCCCATTTAGTTATCATTGATTTGTTCTACACTGTTATCACTGTCATTAAACAGAGATAACAGGGTATTTGACCAGGCACACAGCTCTGGACAGCCCAAAGCAGAACCAATATGAGAAAACCTGCTGTGAAAGCTGCATCTGGTATATTATAAGTGTAAAGGGGGCTTTACACGCAACAACATCGCTAATGAGATGTCGTTGGTGTCACGGATTTCGTGACGCACATCCAGCTTCGTTAGCGACATCGTTGCGTGTGAAATGTACGAACGACCGCTACCAATCAAAAATACTCACCTAATCGTTGTTCGTTGACATGTCGTTCAAATCCCAAATTTCGTTGCTGGTGCAGGACACAGGTTGTTCGTCGTTCCTGAGTCAACACACATCGCTACGTGTGACACCCCAGGAACGACGAACAACAACGTACCTGCGTCCTCTGGCAATGAGGTGGGCGTGTCTTTCCTTCGGCTGCTCTCTGCCCCTCCGCTTCTATTGGCTGCCTGCTGTGTGACGTCACTGTGACGCTGCACGAACTGCCCCCTTAGAAAAGAGGCAGTTTGCCGCCCACAGCGACGACGCTAGGAAGGTAAGTATGTGTGATGGGTGTTTGCGATATTGTGCGCCATGGGCAGCGATTTGCCCGGGACGCACAAACGACAGGGCGGGTGCTTTCATGAGCGACATCGCTAGCGATGTCGCTGCGTGTAAAACAGCCTTATCTCTTTAGAAGATAAGAGAGAAAGGAGGGAGGTGAACAGCTAACTGCTGTATAGAAATCAATGGGCTGGAGAGACCTAACTGGCATGTTAATTGTTGATCACTCTTCTGGAATATGAGAAATGTACTTTAGACTATGCTTTAGAGGCCCAGTTCTATGGAAACCAGCTCTACACTACAAAAGATAACATTTCTCATTACAGGAGAATTAAAGCAGATAGAAAAAGCAAGTCAATTGCAAACTTGCTTATTTTCATGCTGAATAACTAATTAAAGCAATTTTAAAAAAATGATAATGCCTCTTTAATAGCGTTTTAATAAAGATAATGAACTTTATAGATGTGCTGAACTAATAGGACTTTTTTGCAGTACAGTAAATTTCATTGAGATTTGCCACATGCCAATGAACATTACAGTTGATCTTTAGCTACAGACTGCAAATTGCCATATTTTAAGCAACAGTACCGGCAGTGATAGTTTATACCCTGTCACCAAGGAGCTATAATAATCTAAAAGATGTTTAGTATAGCAAATATGTGCAAATCCTTTTCAATTCTGTCAGTTGCTCCTCAGCAATGAATTTTATTCCAGAATACAGGTTGAGTGACAGAAACCTTAGTGAGAACAATTATGTTTTAATTTTTGGTGAAAGATGCAGTTTCACTACCCAGATGTTTTGTATACATATAATCACACCAGCCAATTATAGGATTAAATTCATTTTTCAGATGTTTACATGCACCTCATATACCCCACATTAGAAACTGTCGGTCTGATCTGAGGTCATGATCTTGAACAAAGGAATTGTATTTTATTGTGTCAATCAAAAAGAAACCAGTACTGATGATTTCAGAAACTGATTTCTATTTCCTATTGTAATTTCACATAATCAGATACTGAATGAGAACACTCTGATGAGACATAAAGGGAATGCTGATTGTAGCAGGGTTTTGAATTGCACTTCAACAACACATATGGAAAAAATTACATTTTAATGGAGGTGCAATAGTGAATCCCTTTATCAACAGAACACAATACCGTACTCCATCTACTAGTCTAGCTATCCTTGAACCTGGCAGGTAGGATTGCACATTTTAGCTGAATATACGAATGGAAGGAATATGTATTGGAATTCTATTAATTATTCTGATTAAATAATAGCAATAAATGAGAGAGAACAGTGCCAGAAATTCTGAGACCTGGGTCTCTAACCTAGCGAAGCAGCTACTTCTTTTTGAGTGTTTTCTCTGTGCTTGTGAAAACATGAGCATTTTATTGCAATTAATTTATAAAGTGCTATTCACATTTGGCAAAAGAAACATAACATGAAATACATTTTAAGGTGAGTGACTTTTGCCTTGATCCCTTCTGGTACTTTTTTCCTCTTAAAGAAGAACTAGAAAATGCTCCTAGTACTCTAAGGCTATGTGCGCACGTTGCGTAATTGCATGCAGTTACGCTGCGATCTGCACTGCAGCGTAACTGCATGCGTCCTGCGTCCCCTGCACAAGCTATGGAGATTGTGCAGGAGACGTGCGCATGTGGCGTATTAGAGCGCAGCGCTTCGGCTGCTGCCCGAAGCGCGCGTTCTAAGAGGTGACATGTCACTTCTTTCGTGCGCTCTGCCTGCAGGTCCCGCTCTGTCTATGGGAGGGGCTGCAGTCAGAGCGCATGAATTCGGCTTTTTTTCTTCATTACGGACTGTTTCTGCAGCGATTTGAAGCGCACGTGTGCTGTTCAAATCGCTGCAGAAATTTCTGGAGGGACAGTACACAACGTGCGCACATAGCCTAAGGGCTCGTGCAGATGACTGTATCTTCGGTCCAATTGCTATCCATTAATGATGAGCAAGCCCTAAAATACAGGTCCTATGATTGGAAGGGCTCAACTTGAATAACAAGTTTAATAGACGTCAATGGGGAACAAAAGCAGTTTTCCAGAATACCCTATCATGAGGACTGGGGGACAGGGAAATCTCTGAAATGGATGGAAACAGCATGCTGAAGTCACCTGGATACCCTGATCGCTGCTGGGAACTAAATAAATAAATAATGAATTAAAAAAAATGATGTAGGGTTCCCTCCATTTTGATAACCAGCTAAGGTAAAGCAGATAGCTGGGGCCTGATATTACCAGCCTGGGAAAGCCCATGTATATTGGCCCCTTCCCAGTCTAAAAATACCAGCCTGCAGCCGCCCCACATTTGGAACTTCCATTAGAGGTGACAATTCTGGCACTTTGCCTGGCTGTTCCAGATTGCCCTGGTGCGGTGGTAATTGGGTAATATTTTTTGAGGCTGATGTCAGCTGTGTAATATCAGCTGGTATCAAGCCCTAATGTTAATAATGGAGAGGTGTCTACTATCAGACACCCCAATTACTAACCCAGTAATAAAAAAGCAAAACACACAGTCATGAAAATAGTTTATTTGAATAAAGACTCATCTATATTATCCCTCGTTCACCAATATTTATTATCAAAAATGTTCCCATGAAGCTTCCTTTGTAGTCCAAGATCCACGAATGCAGTTCTAGCGACTGTGAATAGCAGCAAAATACAGCCATTCATAGGCGCTGGGTACTGAGACAATGCTCATCAGAGCTGCCTGCTCAACGCTGCGGTCAGCAAGAACCAACGGTTCTGATGGAAGTTGTTTCGCTACCTGGGCGCCTGTGAATAGCTGTACTTTACTGCTATTCAAAGTCACTGGAGCTGCATTCGTGGATCGTGGACTTGAATGGGAACATTTTAAATAATAAACTGGTGAACAATGGATAGTGTGAGGAGGTTTTTATGCAAATAAACCTTTTTTTCCGATGTGTCTATTTTTCTTTTAACTTACTAGGTTAGTAGTGGAAGTGTCTGATAGGCATCTCTCCATTACTAACCCCTGGGCTTGATGCCAGCTGACATTACATAGCTGACATCAACTCCAAAATATATTATCCCGATTGACACCACACCAGGACAATTGGGAAGAGTCGGGCACAGTACCCGAATTGGTATATCTAGTGGTTAGGCTAGGCTAGGTTATAGTTATGGGGTTCATGAATTAGTATGTAACAGAGGGTATGTGATTATAATCTGAAAGAAGTGGTGGCTGATAACTGCATGGTGGGGGTATGGTATAATCTAGGTGGGGGGATTATTATACTACACTGCAAAAGTGTATGGATTTATAATTGGTGGTGAAGAGGGGGATGTTGCACATATTGTATTGATAATACCACCATACTGATTATTAAATGCAGGGCCGTGAAGTCGGTAAGCCAAACCTCCGACTCCAACTCTTTAATTTCCCTGATTCTGATTTCGACTCCAACTTTGACTCCACAACTACGACTACGACTCCCTCAAATAAGACTCATTTGTGATAAATGTACTGTAGTAAAATGGTAACATTAGGATTTTAATCATTATTATGATACAATAATCAAGCTGTTTAGATAGAACATAAAATATATTTATTGGAATGCAAGTTGAGAACACAAAAAACTTTAATAAATTGTAAATATGCAATACACTATGCAGTAAGTGGGGGAAAAAAAACAGTTTTCAACAAAAATGTACTGAATAACATTTAGGCAGTCTATGAATTTGTTCTGAGAAATGGTATCGCCTCCATCAGATCCTCCTTCATAGATGACCTCAAATCTGACTTAATTATTTTAAGGCTAGAGAACAACCTCTACACACTAACTTGGGTTGGTGGCAAAGCGGTGACCACATGGGCAACATCTCTAACAATCTGTGGGTCTAAAGGAATTGCCTCATGCACAGTCAGTTTTGATGAATGGTTGAACTCCTCTACTTCTTTGATTTCAGGTGAAAAAATTTGCTGTAATCTGGTCAATCTGTTTGCTATGGGAGTAGAATCTTTTTTTTTCCTACAGCAACGCTTTGCTGCTCCATGTCATCCAAATAATTTTCAAAATTAAACTCCTCATCCGATGAGGCTGAAGATTTGGTGGCAGTAGCACTGGCAGGATCCAAGTCCTCTTGCTCTTGGCAGTCCTGTAGCCTACTCATCCTAACTGCTATCTCTGTCAGAGATTCTTTTCCTTTAGTAAGCTGTTGATCATCCAGCAATATACGATGAGTTGAACCCACATATACAGTTGCCAGAAGAATCTTATTTTCTAATAGCAGTGTCTTTCTTCCTTTGATTGAAGCAGCAATGCCATCTGTGATTAAAAAAAACTCCTCTTTGGGACAAGCAAAACAGCAAGTTCTCCAACTCCTTTATGAAAATGCCAGAGGTAAATCCTCAGGTCGTACTTTTTTAGTCACTGTAAAAGGGTAGTGAAGCAATTCCTTCAATTTAGCCCCCTGTGTCCTTTGACCTTTATTTGGTGTTACCTAAGGGTTGGCTGTATCTACAAGAAAGGGTTTCAGCTCAAGCAATCGCTCAATCATTAAATAAGTGCTGCACCACCGAGTGTCTTGATCAACAATTGCTCATTTTCCAGCAAGTCTCTTCAAGATGTAATCAATTATAGGGGTTCTGGCAGCAAAAAACAATTTCCTCAATTTGCCAATCAGAGGTTCCAGCATATCCCTCTTGCAGACTATCTCTTATTGCAAGCTACAGCATGTGCACAACACAACACAGCGCATGTGTTAAATAGGAGAGAGATCTGAAGCAGCTTCAACAAGATCATCTAATTCTAAAGGATCATTTTGCTGTTTATTGAAAGTTTAGACTTGCTTTAAGAAGAACTCACCTTAATCCTACTTTCCTGCTCACTCTAGTCTCTAGCAGCTCTGAGATGATTGCAAGTATTCTTTGTGTCTTTGTTTTTTCCCTTATCTGTAGGGGAGTAGCTTCACTACTTATATCATGTAGCTGAAGTGCAACACAGATTTAGCTCAACTAAAAGTCTTGATCCATTAATCAGGAATAGAAAAGACATTTATAGGACATTTCATAACTTTCCCAAATTCTTACAAAAAATATTCACCCCATACTGCATTGAACCACGGTACTCAATTTATTATACATTTTAGGAGTCAGAGTCGGTCCATTTTATTCTAACTCCGACTCCACTAAAATGAACACCGACTCTGGCTCCACAGTCCTGGTTAAAGGGGTTGTCCAGCTTTGAGGTTAAAGTCTATGTGACTTCAATTTTCTGAATCCTCACAGTGGGTTATGTCAGGATTCTGTGCTGCCCGGAGCCGGTCATCATATTACCGCAAGTATTTGATTTCTACACCTCTGGCACATTTGGACTAAACATACTTGGTGTTGTTAAATCTACTTGTATTGAGTGAGGCTGTGAATGTGTAGTCAGCACTTCATACTTGCAGTCACAAGGCTCCCAGAGAATCCTCACTTCCCGCGATGTGCACTATGAGGATATAGAAGTCTGCAGTCACATAGTGTGACTGCAGACTTTAACTTCAAACCAGTAATATTGCCCCTTCTTTGCCATACATAGTAAAAGAACCCTCCAAATGTGTCCCACACAATAACATTGTCCCCTCTGTGCCCCTACACAGTTATAATGTTCCAACTGTACTTCCTTGTAGTAAGAATGCTTCAAAATGCCTCCTTACAGTTACAGTATATACATCCCATGGAAATAATGTCATTTGTGCTGCCTTACAAATAATAATAATAATAATGCTCCCCTGTGCCCCATTACAATTATACATCACCCTATAGAAATAATGTCCCACTGTGCCTCCTTATAATAATAATAACAAGGCTTCCCTGTGCCTGCTTTCAGCTCAGCTTTGCTGCACCATGCACTAGTAATTTCCCGTTCTGCTTCTTATAATAATTCCCCTGTGCCTCCTTTAATAATACTCCCCTTTAACTCTTTATAATAATGACCCTGTAACATCTTTATAATAATAAAATCACCTCTGTGTTTCTTATAATAATAATGCCTCCATGATTATCCTATAGATAACAATCCCCATTGTGCCTCCTTATAAAAATTACCCTTGTGTTTCTTTATTGCAGATGAGCAGAGGCACAGAAATAGCAGGGGGTGCATATCAAAAGTCCTGACACAAAAGGGGAATATCACTCAACTTTTTAAGAAGCAGAGGTTATGTACTGAAGTGATTCCATAAAAAAGAGCTTCCTCCACAACTACCACAAAAAACTTCAAGCTGCCATTGATGTTATAGGGGGCAATACACAGTATTAAGAACTGGGGTATGTGAACTTTTGATCAGGGTCATTTGGATGTTTTCGGTTGTCATGATTTAAAAAGAGAACACAGTAGTTTGACAAAATGGCTTCGCCCAACCACTAACCATGAGTGGAAAATAAGTTTTTGTGTTACCATTCATATTCTCTGAAAAAAAGACCAAGAAAGCAAAAAATCTGCCAGGGGCATGTAAACTTTTGAGCACAACTGCATACAGTGTGATGTTCATCACAGCCCCGTAAATCAATTATGATGTCCCCCACAGTTCCCTGTACAGTATGATGGTGGCCACACCCACCCCATACAGTATGATGGTCACCACAGCCTCCCACGCAGTTTAATGTCCCCATAGGCCTCCACACAGTATTATGGTCCTCCCACAGATGCACAACATAATGTAATGTCCACCACAGCCACCCCACACTGTATAATATCCACCACAGTCAACCCACATTGTGTATTATAAACTACAACCACCCTACACAGTATTATAGAGCCCCCACACACAATATGATGATCTCCCACAGCCACAATACAGTATGATGGCCTCCCTACTGATCTCTCTTTAGTATGATGGTCCCTCAAACAGCCTCCCTATTGTATGTTGTCCCCTCCATAGTATGATGGTCCCCCAAGAGCCCCCTATATTGTATGATTGTCACCTGACAGCCCCCTTTATAGTATGATGATCCACCTCACAGCCTCCTATATAGTATGATGGTCCACCTCACAACCTTCTATATAGTATGATGGTTTCTCAGAGCACCTTGAAAAATAACAATCCTTACACACACCTAATCCAAATTTCTCGTCCTTCACAGCCACTGTTTCCTTTTCTATACTGTCGCTCAGTGGATGCTGGCAACGCGATGCAGTGATGTCATCACGCCACTGACATATGTGGCGCCAGCTACCATCAGGCCGCAAGCAGTGAAGAAGCCCGTAGCCTGCTGGGATAAGTGATGCAGCCGGCAGTACTGTGCACCTTCACAACTGTTAACAGCATCGGCATCTTAAGGATTCCAATACTGTTAATAGTGTGGCGCCCCTGAGGCTTCCGTCGCCACAGGTCATTGCACCCCATCCAGCGGTGTGATGCCCCATTCTGGGAGAGGAAGAGAGTGAACTCCGGTCCCCTGGTAAATCCACACTACACCCATTGTTAGGTACATACTGGGACCAGGGAAAGTGGCAGGCAACCCTCCCATGCTGCATGCTGAGAGGCGCCGTAAGACCCATCCCTGCTCCCATAGGGTGGTAGCTTAGCAACTGGGGAGGTGGGAGGAGCCATCTGAGAGCAGACACAGAGAGGAAGGTCAAGTTTAGTCAGTCTACCTCAGGGAGTGAGAGAGTGAGCATGTAGTTGGAGAAGAAGAACGAGAGAAAGGAGGGAGGAGGAGTCCTGCTGGAGGCAGGCAAGGAGGAGAAAAGAAAGAAAGAAAGAAGGAAAGAAAGCTCCAAGTCAGACAGGAGCAGAGAACCAGAAGGAGATGCTTCCTGGTGAAGACCCTGGGACCCAGAGGTCCAGGTGACACCACGTAGAAGACAGAAGGAGTCGCAGGGCCACGGGTAGTCCTAGAGGTACCACGAGCAGTCCTAGAGGTACCACGGAGAGGGCCTAGAGGCGCCACGGGTAGTTGTAGGCTACGGTGGCCTGTTCCACAGTAACATCGGTGGAGGGATCAAGCTGCGACAGGGGACGGTCCCTAGAGACTGGAGGAGTGCAAAATCATCTCCAAACAGTAAAAACCGAGGCCCAGGGACGTTGTAAGCTCCCAGGGCCAGAACCCATAGCAGACTTCCAGAAAAGGGGTAATCAGCCGACAGGTGACCCCCCAGCCTGGAGGCTGTAGTGGAGGCCAAGCCAGGTCCATCCTAACAAAGGCAAGGCTAAGGAAGACAGCAGAAGAAAGAGACACTAAGAGAAGGGCACCGGCTTTCACTCTCTGAATCACCCAGAAACGGCGGAGGTCCCTGACAGTGGTCCCAGCAGTCCAAGGGGTCCTACAGAGCTCTGACAAGAACTGTGAGTAAAGAACCTGAACTGCACCCTTGGAGTGGTCTCTGTTATTTCAGCTGCATAGACATTCACAAGCACCAACTGTGCCCCGGGCATTGCTCCACCTGTGGGGAGCCGTACTACCATTGCTGCCATAATATCATCCCGGAGGCCTCACACAGCAGCGGCGGCTTATTAGCCGCATACCACAGGTGGCGTCACGAACACAACCATTAACAAGCAAGCCACATATTTTACTGACACCCACCAGGGCCACGGAGCCGGGCCCAGCCACCACTGACTACCACCGGACTAGTCCGGCCCGGCACCGGGTGTCCCATAGCCCTGGGGTGGGCGAGTCAATTTTGGCGTCACGAACCGCCATTAGCGCTGCTGAGAGCGGGAAGAAGGGGGGCGTGTCAGAAGAAAGGGCGCGAAGAGAAGCCCCGCCCCCTTGTCCAAGAAAAGAGCGTGAAGCGGTGCCCGCCATAGAAGGCGGAAGAAGAAGAAATGGCGACCAGATAAGCTGGCCGGCTGGCAGAGAGAGTCTAAATGCCAGACCAGCAGATAAAGACAATGTACCTTATCGCAAACGGAGTGATGCCGGTCGTGATGGGCTGGGCGCCAGTCTGGCGCCAGATGCTAGTGCAGCCTCCGGCCCCGCCTCCGAGAAGGGAAAGAGAGCAGCCAAGTGGCGTGGTCGAGCACCCGAGCAGTGTCCCAGGCAGCATTCCCCAGGTCGGAAGTATGGCGGAGGAGCTGCAGCAAGGTGCACCAGGGACCGGAAGAGTGGATCCCGAGCTGGACCTGCTGAGAGAAGAAATGCGAGTCCTGGCCCGGAGGCTGAGTAGTGTGGAAGTGGAGGCGGACCGGCAGAAAGAAACGCCGAGGGTGCCGGAGGATCTGGAGCGGTGGATGGATGCCGCGGAGCGGAAGCAGGGTGAGCAACCAGAAACCCCGTCCAGTCCGGACCCAGGGCCCCGCCAAGCGCCCCCGCTTAGCCCCTTCACTGACCCCCTGGCCTTCCCAGCCCACCCCGCGGACGCCCGGTGGGGCACCGGAGGCCTGCCTGAGACCCCCGCAGACGGAGCCTGGGGAGGGGTGAACCCTGAACAACTAGCGGGCCCCCTGCCGAGTCCCCCTGTGAGCCTCCTGGGAATGGCATCCCCGGGAGTGAATTGGGACGCAGCGCCCATTGAAAGCAGGGGACTGCAGCGGCCGCTGCTCCCCAATGAAACTCCCCTGGCCAGCGAGCTGACGTGCCGGAGGCTGGTGGTAGTGTACCAGAGGGAGCGGGAACTCCGGGAGGAGAAACGGAGGGCCCGAGAAGCCGCTAATCTGGCCTCCAAAGAAGAGGTCAGGAAGGCCCTGAAGGGATCCGAGGGCCCAGTGCGAAGGGGCCTAGTAGTGGACTTCAGACAAGCTGGTGGCTGGGGCTTCATAAGGGAGCCCGGTCTGGGCAAGGACGTGTTTGTGGCCCGGAGAGACATAGAGGAGCACCTGCCCAGGGGCCACCCAGGGCGCGATGCCAAGCCGGGTGATGTGGTGGAGTATACACGGCTGATGGGGGACCGTGGATGGTACGCGCTGCATGTACATATCCTGCGGGAAGAAGCGGCCCCAGAAGAGCCAGAGTGGCGCCGCACAGTGCAAGAGCGCAGCATCTCCCCTAGCAGCAGCACCACCTCAAGGCAGACCCAGGCCACAGAACTGAGCAGAGGTCCTGCGACAGCCACTCAGGAGACGCAGACCAGGATCTCCATGGCCTACATGCTGCCCAGGGCCCTGCCAAAGAGGGACCCCAAGGACCCCAGCAAAGAAGAGTAAGAGTAAAGATGAAGAGATGCTGAACTGTATATAGCCCCTGACTGCCCCTCATTCTTTTCAAAGATGACACCCTTTCCTGCTGTACTGCCCCTCATGCTTTTTGAAGACGTCACCCCCCATGTTTATGTGTACCGGGCCACTGAACTGGAATGTGGGCCCCGGTGAATGTGTATGTGTCTTATGTAACCAGGCCATTGGACTTAATGGCTGGTTGATTTTGTCCCATTGTTGTTTGATTGAAAGAAACGAACTGCCGGGCTACTGGACTTGTTGTAGCCGAAAATGTATATAGTTGCACCCGTTGTGCCCCCTACCAGAATTATGGGGGAAGTGCCCAAACTGTGCAATGAACTGAAAGTGCACACATAGTTTCTTTATAAGAAGTTTGCAACGTTAAAGTAATTGTGCCTCCCATAAAGGGAAGAAATGTTTTATTGTTCTATGTTATTGCATACCAAAAATGTTTTGCAGTTCTTCCACATGTTTTTGTTGTTTTTCAGCCCGAGGACGTGCTGGGATTTGCTGTGGGGGAGTGTGGCGCCCCTGAGTCTTCCGTCGCCACAGGTCATTGCACCCCATCCAGCGGTGTGATGCCCCATTCTGGGAGAGGAAGAGAGTGAACTCCGGTCCCCTGGTAAATCCACACTACACCCATTGTTAGGTACATACTGGGACCAGGGAAAGTGGCAGGCAACCCTCCCATGCTGCATGCTGAGAGGGGCCGTAAGACCCATCCCTGCTCCCATAGGGTGGTAGCTTAGCAACTGGGGAGGTGGGAGGAGCCATCTGAGAGCAGACACAGAGAGGAAGGTCAAGTTTAGTCAGTCTACCTCAGGGAGTGAGAGAGTGAGCATGTAGTTGGAGAAGAAGAACGAGAGAAAGGAGGGAGGAGGAGTCCTGCTGGAGGCAGGCAAGGAGGAGAAAAGAAAGAAAGAAAGAAGGAAAGAAAGCTCCAAGTCAGACAGGAGCAGAGAACCAGAAGGAGACGCTTCCTGGTGAAGACCCTGGAACCCAGAGGTCCAGGTGACACCACGTAGAAGACAGAAGGAGTCGCAGGGCCACGGGTAGTCCTAGAGGTACCACGAGCAGTCCTAGAGGTACCACGGAGAGGGCCTAGAGGCGCAACGGGTAGTTGTAGGCTACGGTGGCCTGTTCCACAGTAACATTGGTGGAGGGATCAAGCTGCGACAGGGGACGGTCCCTAGAGACTGGAGGAGTGCAAAATCATCTCCAAACAGTAAAAACCGAGGCCCAGGGACATTGTAAGCTCCCAGGGCCAGAACCCATAGCAGACTTCCAGAAAAGGGGTAATCAGCCGACAGGTGACCCCCCAGCCTGGAGGCTGTAGTGGAGGCCAAGCCAGGTCCATCCTAACAAAGGCAAGGCTAAGGAAGACAGCAGAAGAAAGAGACACTAAGAGAAGGGCACCGGCTTTCACTCTCTGAATCACCCAGAAACGGCGGAGGTCCCTGACAGTGGTCCCAGCAGTCCAAGGGGTCCTACAGAGCTCTGACAAGAACTGTGAGTAAAGAACCTGAACTGCACCCTTGGAGTGGTCTCTGTTATTTCAGCTGCATAGACATTCACAAGCACCAACTGTGCCCCGGGCATTGCTCCACCTGTGGGGAGCCGTACTACCATTGCTGCCATAATATCATCCCGGAGGCCTCACACAGCAGCGGCGGCTTATTAGCCGCATACCACAGGTGGCGTCACGAACACAACCATTAACAAGCAAGCCACATATTTTACTGACACCCACCAGGGCCACGGAGCCGGGCCCAGCCACCACTGACTACCACCGGACTAGTCCGGCCCGGCACCGGGTGTCCCATAGCCCTGGGGTGGGCGAGTCAATAGCGCAGCTGAAATTTGACTCCTAGCTGTACAGGCCCATCTGGTATTCGCCCGAATTGCCAGTTGGCCAGTCCAGCCTTGTCCTAGCTTGTTATACCCTTTGATAAACCTATGATGAGATGAGGATCATGTTGTGATGTAAAAATAAAAAAAGGCTCTAACTTAAATAAAACACAAATGCCAGAATGCAAAACACTCTTTATTTATCGTCCTTTATATTTCACTACAATTATGTAACATTTTATGGTTAAAAAAAAATAAATTAAAAAGTCACAAAAATATGTTGTTTTTCTATGAAACACTACATGAAAACCAGACGCAGAGTACAACTTAGATTTTACACATAGATCTTAAATATTATAAAGGAAATAAGTATTTTGTTACTTTTTCCCATGGGAGAGGTAGCAAATAATGTGTTGTTTAAATAAAAACTTTTACAATATTTCATGCTATACTTAAATGGTACCTATTGTTTCAGGAGACTTTTCAGAATAAGCTGTCTTGAGTGTACATGTGCTTAACCTACTCGTGGCTGGGCCGTCGACTGTCGTGGTCACAGGCGGCCTAGCCCGGCTCCGTTGCCCCGAGGCATACAGAAAATGGCATGGGAGAGATGATGGGGTAGTAGTGAGGTGTTGTTGTGCCGCCACCTGTGGTACGTGGCCAAGGAATGGGCCGCCGCTGCTGTCGCTGTCTTCCAGAGCTGATGGTAGTAGCAGCCAGGGATGGTATCGCTCTCCACAGGTAGAGCGGGCCCCTGGGAGGATGATGAGGAAAGTAGTAATGGTGGCGGGGAGAGGCAGTACCTATAATAAAGAGTCAGAGTCAATAGCTGAGTTCCAGGTTGTTTACTCACTTTTGTACGATGCCACTCACCCAGGTAATACCGGTCACTTGCTATGATGGGTTCCGTCAAACCCAAATCCCTTTAGACATCAGTCCTGTTTTGTGTTCGGTGGGATTCTCCTTGTAACGCCTGTCTGTGGATCCCCTGGCTTGAAGCTACGAGGGGACCCTGGGTTTCACGAGATGTACTCTTGTCCCTATCTGCAGGTGCTGCGGTTCCGATGTGGGGTACGGCTTGAAGCGAGGCCCCGGATCCTATATGTCACTGTGCTGTCGGATAGCTTGAAACTTTCCCCGTCCAGGCAGATTCTGGAAAACCAATGTGAAGTATGATCTTCTCTTGGGTCCTGCTGCCCTGTGTTGTATCGGTTCCAAGGGGAGCAGGTTCACTCTCCCCACATCTGCTCCGCTGATCTCCTGCTGGAGAACTTCATAACTGTTGTGTTGGCTCCTGACTCCACCTGCTGGCTGCTCCTCCACCCTCCCAGGTTCTAAGTTAGTGGGACTAGGGCCCCTGTTGAGTGGCCCCAGTGGGAACAGGGCAAACTGGTGTGTATTTTGGTGTGTAATGTGGTGAAACCTGGACTGACCTCCTCAGGAACGGGGTTTAGCATTACACCGAAATTTGGGTGCAATACAGTCTATAGACTGTGAGCCCTCACGGGCAGGGTCCTCTCTACTCCTATACCAGTCTGTTATGTACTGTTAATGATTGTTGTACGTATAACCTGTTTCACTGTAAAGTGCCATGGAGTAAATGGCGCTATAAAAATAAATAATAATAATAATACTCTGTGGCGATTGAAGCCCCAGGGGCGCCACATATACATAAGGGAAACCAGTATTTCTGGCCATTACATGACTTGTATTTTGCATATATCAATGATTCTCCACTGGTAGACACAGGTCTACAATTATTAAAACTAATGTAGTTTGCAGCAAATCTTTGGTGTACTCATTCAAATTCAGCCACTACATAAGTATAAAATGTGAAATCTTATGCTACTTTCACACATCAGTTTATTGCCTTCAGGCACAAAAAGGTTTGTGCCTGATGCAACGGAACCATTGCAGATTGTGGTAAAACTGATGCGACAGATCCAGTAAAAAACCAGATCCGCTGTAGCAGTTTGTACCGAGAATCCAGCTGTGGCCGCGGATAACCTGAGTGACGTCACCGCTGACCGCGCGACTCACTTCAGTTGCTCCGTGGAGCTCACAGCGAGCTGCGGTGCTCTACGGCTGCTCCTGTCAGCTTCCGATGTAGCAGAGCTGAAAGCATCGTGGTACCTCGTGTGGATTACGCCAGACCTGTAGGAGTACTTGGGGATTAATAAAGTGGTGAAAGAGGGTTTTTTTTGTCTTTTATTTCAAATAAAGGATTTTTCGTTTTTTGTGTTTATTTACTTTTACTATAGTTTAGTGATGGGGGTGTCTCATAGACACCTGCCATCACTAAGCAAGGACTTAGTGGCAGCTATGGGCTGCTGCCATTAACTCCTTACTCTGATTGCCACCGCACCAGGGCAATTTAGGAAGAGCTGGGTAGAGTCCCGGGACTGTCGCATCTAATGGATGCAGCAATTCCGGGCAGCTGCTGGCTGATATTTTTAGGCTGGGGGGCTCCCCACAATATGGGGCTCCCCAGCCTGAGAATACCAGCCCTCAGCTTTACCTTGGCTGGTATCAAAATTGAGGGGACCGCACGCCGTTTTTTTTTATAAATTATTTATACATTTATTTTACTGCAAGATATAGACCTGCCCACCAGCGGTTATGATTGGTTGCAGTGAGACAGCTGTCACTCAGCATGGGGGCTCGACTGACTGCAACCAATATTAGGTGCCGGTGGGCGGGGGAAGCAGTGAATACGAGATGGAATAATGAGCAGCTCCCATTTTCAAAGCAGGAGAAGCCGCGGGAACTTTGTGACAGCTGTGCAGCGCCACAACGCGCTGGTGATTGGTGATCGGTGAGTATGAGAGGGGGCGTGAGAGGGAGAGACCGACCGACTGACAGAGAAAGAGAGAGACCAACATCGACAGAGAGAGAGAGAGAGACCGACAGACAGAGAGAGACTGACAGACAGAGAGAGAGATTTTCTAACCAGAAAGGAATTTACACATCTGAGCATGTTCAGTTAACAAAACTGGATCCGTCGGTAGAATGCGTTTTTTTTGCCGGTGTCTGTAGGCTTTCATTGTACAAAACAAAGCACGGCGCCGGATCTGGCGCAGTGTGGTTTTTTGCCGGTGACAAAAACGTTCCCTTGTGCGTCTTTTTCGGCAGCCGGATACAGAAATTTTGCCGGACCCGATGCACGCCGGATGAAACGTGATGCCATGTGGCAAAATCCGGTGCCAATACGACGATGACGATGACGAAAAAAACGAAACCGACAGCAACAGAGGCCAGATCTAGTTTTTCCGCAAATTGCCAGATTGTGCCTGACTGCAAAAACTGGATGTGTGAAAGAGGCCTTAATGAGAAATTTGGTACACATTATACCAATGCAACTTTTCTTGATCACTGACTTTAAATAAATGTCAGCTTTTTGGGGGCTTTGTGCATCACTGATGTCGGCTGTCAGGCTGAGATCAGGACCCGCAGAGTGCTGCAAGTACATGGATTCCAGTGCAGAATGCTAGTTCTGAATGTAGACATTATCGGTTCCCACTGGCGGACAAAGACAGAAAAGGGCTACTGTACAAGAACAATATATGTGCTTTTTTCATCCAACAAACTCATCAAAATTGACAATTCCATCTGCTTTGGAGGTAGAAATGGGCCCCCTAACCTCCTTGGCCCTTGTGCGGTTGCACAGGCTGCACTAATGATATGTCTGACCCTGTTGAGACTTGACTGGTTAAGGTCGCACTGATGTTAACACTGTGCTATCTTCTACATGTCGTGATCAATTGCGATCGCGTAATATAGAACTTTTGTGAGAGGGAGGGGACTCCAGCCTCTCATCCGTCCGTCATCCCATGACATGATCACGGGGGAGCCGTGGGTTGTCATGGCAGCCTGAGGTCAAGTGATGACCTCCAGGTATGCAATGTACATTGGCCTGTTAGACCCAGTCAGAATCAGAGTCTAACAGGCAGTCAGCCTGAAGCCTGCATTACACGTTTCAATATGTCATGCGATCGCATTTGCGATCGCTCCGGCCCCCATCATTTGTGTGGCATGAGCAATTTCTTGCCCGTGTCGTGCAATGCTGTAACCCCCATCACAAGTACTTACCTTCCAAATGACCTCGCTGTGGGCGGCGAACATCCACTTCTTGAAGGGGGAGGGACGTTCGGCGTCACAGCGACTTCACACAGCGGCCGGCCAATAGAAGCGGAGGGGCGGAGATGAGCGGGACGTAAACATAATGCCCACTTCCTTCCTTCAGCATTGCCGGCGGCCGCAGGTAAGCTGTGTTCATTGTTCCCGGGGTGTCATACGGAGCGATGTGTGCTGCCCCAGGAACAATGAACAGGATGTTCGATTTTTAGAAAATGAGCGACGTGTCAGCGATGAACGAGAAGGTGAGTATTTCTGTTCGTTCATAGCTGTCACTAACGAGGCCAGATGTGCGTCACTTACGACGCGACCCCACCGACATCTCGTTAGATATATCGTAGCGTGTAAAGCCCGCTTTACACTGACAGATGCAATGCATTGCCCTGCAGAGGGACTAAGTAAAAAAAAAAAAAAAAAAATGAATTGTAAAATATTTTTAAAAATTACTAAATATAAAAAAAAAATTAAAAATATTATACCAATAAATATGTAAAATCCAATCTATAAAACTGCCATGCTATTTAACCTTTCAGTGAATAGGGTAAAAAAGTGGCAAAAAAACAATGCATTTTCATCATAATGCCAAAAAAAGATGAATAAAACGTGATCAAACTGTCAAATGCAAATAAAAATGGTATCTCTGAAAACATCTCATCCTCCATAAAACATGCCACCACACAGAGCAGTCAGCAAAAAAAATAAAAGTTTCAATTCTCAGAATAGAGAGATGCAAAACATTTTTTTTTGCTATAAAATTGTTTTTATTGTGTAAAAGAGACAAAACATACAAAAATTATATGAATGTGGTATTACTGCTATCGTACTTCATCGAAGAGTAAAGCCATCTTTATATATATATATATAAATTTATATATAAGATATATAAAAAAATTATTGAGATGAACTTTTGTTTTTGACCAAATACTTATTTTCCACCATAATTTGCAAAAAAAATCTTGTCAAATCAGACAACGTGATTTTCTGGATTTGTTTTGTTGAGGTGAGACTACAATGGGTCTCAGGCAAAGAGGAGGGGAGCCAGCACTGCTTATGAATGGCATGCAACAATTAAAAAATAAAAAGTATAATATTCACAAATTCATTCCTACTGTAACAATTCAATGAGATTTTTTGCAAATGATTGATCAATGATTTGAGCCCCCCTGCCCCGTCACGGCAAATCTCTATAGGGGGGTCCCTACACTATGTTGTAAATTATTATCGTACCATAAGGTCTCATCATATAATGAGCAGGACCATATAAGAACACCACCTACCCGAGACATGTCTGAACCGCTCCCATGCTGCAAGGACTGACAACTGCGAATAAAGGCAGCCCAGGTGCCAGTGTGTGTGGCAGAACCACACACACCAGCAGAATGTCAGAACTGACCCTCACAGTGCCAGACCAGCAAACATGGATGAGGACGGAACAGGCTCAGGCAGGTGGTGCTTAAATAATGATGCCTGTTGAACAGGGGGCGGTGGCTGTGTGTGAACAGGCACCAACATGAATTTTGATGGCAACAGAAGGAATTTGCAAACCACACTGAGCGTGCACGGCAAGGTGGCGGTCAACCGCCGACCGGTTAAACGCAAAGAGGAGGGGAGCAAGCACTGCTTATGAATGGCATGCAACAATAAGAAAATTGAGACTACAATGGGTCTCAGGTCTGACTGCCGTGTTTAAATTATAATGTCATGTGTGCACACGAGAAAGGATAACAGATTTGAGATCGGTTATGAGCTTTCTTCCATGACCAGCGCCAAAGAATTCTGCTCGTTTATTTTTCTTACAAAGCCTTTATAGTTCTAGAGGAGTAAAGGGTGTAGACAAAATCAAATATCGCAGGTCAGGCTCAGGACGTATAGGAATTTGCATAGTCTCTGCTGGATTGGTCAGTCCATACATTGAGAATTCTCCATTGTGTACATCATCATGGGCGTTGGCTAGGATGTAGGAGCCATCTTTAAAGCTACATATGCTAGTATATTGTATTTCAGGAAAATCACTGAATATATATATATATATATATATATATATATATATATATATATATATATATATATACAGTGCCTACAAGTAGTATTCAACCCCCTGCAGATTTAGCAGGTTTACACATTCGGAATTAACTTGGCATTGTGACATTTGGACTGTAGATCAGCCTGGAAGTGTGAAATGCACTGCAGCAAAAAAGAATGTTATTTCTTTTTTTATTTTTTTTTTAAATTGTGAAAAGTTTATTCAGAGGGTCATTTATTATTCAACCCCTCAAACCACAAGAATTCTGTTTGGTTCCCCTAAAGTATTAAGAAGTATTTCAGGCACAAAGAACAATGAGCTTCACAGTTTGGATTAATTATCTCTTTTTCCAGCCTTTTCTGACTAATTAAGACCCTCCCCAAACTTGTGAACAGCACTCATACTTGGTCAACATGGGAAAGACAAAGGAGCATTCCAAGGCCATCAGAGACAAGATCGTGGAGGGTCACAAGGCTGGCAAGGGGTACAAAACCCTTTCCAAGGAGTTGGGCCTACCTGTCTCCACTGTTGGGAGCATCATCCGGAAGTGGAAGGCTTATGGAACTACTGTTAGCCTTCCACGGCCTGGACAGCCTTTGAAAGTTTCCACCCGTGCCGAGGCCAGGCTTGTCCGAAGAGTCAAGGCTAACCCAAGGACAACAAGGAAGGAGCTCCGGGAAGATCTCATGGCAGTGGGGACATTGGTTTCAGTCAATACCATAAGTAACGTACTCCACCGCAATGGTCTCCGTTCCAGACGAGCCCGTAAGGTACCTTTACTTTCAAAGCGTCATGTCAAGGCTCATCTACAGTTTTCTCATGATCACTTGGAGGACTCTGAGACAGACTGGTTCAAGGTTCTCTGGTCTGATGAGACCAAGATCGAGATCTTTGGTGCCAATCACACACGTGACGTTTGGAGACTGGATGGCACTGCATACGACCCCAAGAATACCATCCCTACAGTCAAGCATGGTGGTGGCAGCATCATGCTGTAGGGCTGTTTCTCAGCCAAGGGGCCTGGCCATCTGGTCCGCATCTATGGGAAGATGGATAGCACAGCCTACCTGGAGATTTTGGCCAAGAGCCTCCGCTCCTCCATCAAGGATCTTAAGATGGGTCGTCATTTCATCTTCCAACAAGACAACGACCCAAAGCACACAGCCAAGAAAACCAAGGCCTAGTTCAAGAGGGAAAAAATCAAGGTGTTGCAGTGGCCTAGTCAGTCTCCTGACCTTAACCCAATTGAAAACTTGTGGAAGGAGCTCAAGATTAAAGTCCACATGAGACACCCAAAGAACCTAGATAACTTGGAGAAGATCTGCATGGAGGAGTGGGCCAAGATAACTCCAGAGACCTGTGCCGGCCTGATCAGGTCTTATAAAAGACGATTATTAGCTGTAATTGCAAACAAGGGTTATTCCACAAAATATTAAACCTAGGGGTTGAATAATAATTGACCCACACTTTTATGTTGAAAATGTATTAAAATTTAACTGAGCAACATAACTTGTTGGTTTGTAAGATTTATGCATCTGTTAATAAATCCTGCTCTTGTTTGAAGTTTGCAGGCTCTAACTTATTTGCATCTTATCAAACCTGCTAAATCTGCAGGGGGTTGAATACTACTTGTAGGCACTGTATATATATAATGTGTGTGTGTGTGTGTGTGTGTATGTGTGTGTTAGTGAAAAAGAAAAGCATTCATAAATATGTGTGTTAGGTTACATCAACTAAACTACATACCTGAGTCTATGGAATGGCTGAATTAAGTATTTCAGTTTACTCAATTCTTACCCTCAACAGTTTTCTCATTTTGTCTCTCATAGTTGTGGTCTACCTATTATGTCAATTACAGGCCTCTCTGATCTTTTTAAGTAGGAGAACTTGAACAATTGGTGACTGACTGAATACTTTTTTCCCCACTATATACCACAAGGTGAACGGTGTAAGAGAAAAAGAAAACAATAATTCTTGAATTGCTGTTTTTTGTTCATTCTGCCTCCTGAAAATAAGAATAGAAAGTAATCAAAAAAATGTTATGTACCTGAAAATGACAGAAAGTAAAACTTCAACTCATTCCACAAAAAAAAAGCCCTCCCTTGACTCTGTCAGCAGAAATATAGAAACATTATAGCTCTCAAAATATGGCAATGTAAAAACTCCATCTTCATATATTGTGCCGGTGTTCGGTAGACAATTATCACAACTACCACCCATCAATGAGAAGGGTGGTAAGTGATTATTTTTTTTATTTTAGCCCATACTGTGTTGGGAGGCTCTGTGAAGGCATCTGACTGTATGTGTGGTACCGTGGGGGTATCACACTGTGTGAGTGACACTGTGTGTGGCTATAATATACTGTAGCATACATCTCAACTTTTGAAGAACAGAAAGAGGTACAAATTCTGCGGCACACCCTTAGCCACACCCCAAACCATACCCATTTGGCAGTCAGGGGTGTTCAGCAGATGGCCTGGACTGTTCATTTATTCATAGCAGCCAAAACTTTCTCATATTTATATAAGGGTCACTATATGACACGTGTTCACCTGTTGCATAAATCCTGTGTTTTTTGTTTTCTGCCGCTGCCCACACCAAATTATACAATAACAATCTTCTCTGATTATTGCATTTTTGCTTCATTTTTATAGCTTTTCCCCATTATTTCATGCATTTTGGTGCAGATATGCAGCTGCATTTTTACGTGTTTTTATAGTACAGAAAAGCTCTGATTTTGCTCTTAAAAAAGTAACTGCAGTTTTTTCCATGTGTTTTTTAAGCTTCACATTGAAACCTCTAGAGAAAAAAACCTCCAAAACAGCAGAGTTCAGCGGCATTTTTTCATGAAATCACATCCACTTTTCTTGGCAGTTAAACACAGCAGAATTTATGTGCAAAAAACCCCCAAAAAACAGTAAAAAATGCTGCATTTATGCTACATGTGGACATGGACTAAATGTCCAAACAAAGTGGATGTGATTTCATGAAAAAACATCGCTGAACTGTGCAGTTTTGGTGTTTTTTTTTCTCTTTAGGCTTTTTTGTGGAGCCTGAAAAAACCACAAGCGAAAAAAACAGTGCCATTATATTTGTTAAACGCAGAATCAAAGCTTTACTGTATTATTAAAATAGCATTAAAAGCTGGATTCACATCTACACCAAACATGTATAAATTATCTGGAAAACGCATAAAAATGCAGCAAACACGCAATAATCAGAAAGGATTGTTATAGCGTTGCGTGGTGCTGACACCTGCAGATAAAACAGCATTTAAGCTACGTGTGAACATGACCCCAGCATTACATTTTTATGGGTTTTAATAGAGAAAAATAATCAATTGCATCATGTTTTTACACCATTTACCGATCCCCATAAATAATCTGATCGCTGTGCTGTTCGGGTCGTTACAATTACAGGGACACCAAATATGTTATTTGCTGATTTATATTGTGATGTTTATTATATTATAAATAAAGCACAATAAAAATTACATAAAATTCTAATTTTTTTTAAATTATTTTTAGGAATTTTATTACAAGAAAAAAATATATATTTTCCTCTCCCTCCAGAATACAGGAATACAGGACACAGAGACAATCTCTATGTCCAGTGTAATCAGCTGTGGAGGAAGAGGCTGCAATGCAGGTTCAGGTACATAAAATCCTCCCTTTGACATCTTCAGAGCTTGTGGCTCAACAGCTAGGGCTCTAGAACACATGTTTGAAAGTTGCTGGCTTGATTCCAAGTGGGGGTGAAAATAAAGATTTCTTTCTCATTTTTTTATAGTAGTTTTATAGGAACAAAATAATCTGACTTTTTCTTTAGCTACACAGAGACACAGTATATATCTAAATATATTTCTATATAACTGAATAATTTACTTCTGGTTTCTCTGCCTGCAACACAGGTCAAAATTACTAAATCCTGCTAGACTTCTCATGACAGGCAGTGGCTCAATGATAGAGCTGCTGCTTATGGACAAAAAGTTCACAAGACCATGAGGTCAAGTCCTGTTTGGAAATCAGAGCAGATTATAATTTAATTTATGCACTGAACTGAGAGGAGCAGCCAGGCAAGAGCTGTGAACAGCGGGAATGTGGGAGAGATCCCTCAAATCGGGACAGTCCCGCTGAATCCATGATGGTTGGGAGGTATGTTGTATGAGAGACCCAGCAAGGGAGTTTCATGATGTATGAGTGGTGCAAAAGTGTCATTATAATGTATAAGGCCCTGTGCGCATATGGTCTTTTTTTGCTGCAGAAAAGGTGCAGTTCTTGTTTATAACCTTCCTGCAGTCCTTCCCCAGCAAAATCTATGGGAAATCCAAAATGTTGTGTGCACACTGCCTTTTTTTTCCCTACAGGTTTTGCTGCAAAATTTCTTCAGCAAAAAGAAGTAGCATGTCACTTCTTTTCCGCAGGTACCTACGGTTTTGCCATAGATAATGGTTAAAAAACGCAGGGACCAACCCTCGGAAAAACCGCACCAAAACCACACAAACTGCATGCGGATTTTGGGTATGTTTTTGGTGCGTTTTTTTTTTGTGCCACGGGTGCTGAATTCTGCCAGAGGGTGTGGATTTTACTTAAGAAACATTTTCCCAGTGCGCACAGACCCTAACGGTCATTGTATGGACATCATACTTTGTGGGGAAATCATAAAGTGTGAAGAACACTGTGTGGATATTATAATGTATAAGGGGTACAGTAGGGGGAATCATAATGTGAGGAATTTGGGGGACTTGCGCCAGAGAGGGTATCATAGTGTGGGACATCATAATATGTAAGGAGGCATAGTGGAGACATTAATGTAAGTGGAATGCACTGAGGGGGCATCATAATGTATGAGGCACAATGTGGGGGCATCATATTTCATGGGGCTAAGAACTATAGGTGCAACATATTGTGTATGGGGGGTGCTGTCATGGGCATTATACTGTCTGGAGGGGCATTGGGAGTGAGAAGTAATGCACAAATTATGCCAAAAAATGTAATTATTTTCAGTTTTCTATAACTCTCCAGTGTCACACAGTGAATTGTACACCAGAGTTGTCCTTTGAATTATGAATCACGAGGATGTGGTCATCTAGTAACTCAGAATACATTTCTAATAGACGTGTAGGCAGACAGAAGTAAGAAATTATGGCAGCAGCATAAATATTCATTACATAGAGGACTATGCAAGTTTCCCCCACCCCGATATTTTTTCTTTAAGTGGAAATTGAACAGTGAAATTATTCATTAGATACATAAAATATCTAGATACAATGTTATGCTGTTGTCTTTGAATATATATTCTTTAATCTGTTTTTATGCCCATAATTAAAAAATGATTTTCTTATCTTCCGAGGTACAGTGGCAGGAGCAAGATTTTTGGTTAGTAAGTTCATTTGCCTAGAGTTCCTAGCGGCTGCGGTATGTTTTCTGCACAACCTAAAGCAAAATATATGAAACATACCTATTTATCATCTCCTTGGGTTCCAGCCAACTTTTTATTACGCCCTACCTGGAGTAATATAATGTCTGTTCTGATTTACACGTTAAATATGATACATTTACTCTTAGATGCCAGTAGGCAACATTTTCCTTCACAGGAGACTAGTACCCAGTGATTTAAAAGTAACAGCTATTTCAAACTAATGGCTAATGTCATAGGGTTAACTTATCGGCTTTGCAAGCCAAGACAATCCTTAACAAATAATAATACAGAATTCAAGCACAGCTGGAACGGTAATTAACCCAAATCAGAAAGGCTACTCTCCTAGAGACACAATTAGTCAAGATAGGATTTTGGATTATATGAAGGATAGCTAAAAGCCTAGACCTCCATCAGCACTTCCCTGTGCATTGACAGTATGAGTTCCAGAGGATCAGAGCCCTGCAGTTCTCATTAACATTTTCTTTATTAGATATTAACATAGCTGAATACCATTAACTTGTACAACTGATGCTGTAACTGAGCAACCAATCTTCAGAATTGCAGAATTATTTCCCATTAAATAATGAGTAAAATCAATTACTTGGCTACATTAGGAACAGATCAATGGAGCAAATAGTCTGTTCGATAGCAATAATCTGATAAACGTAAGTAGCAAAGTAAAAAAAAAAAAAAAAGATCAATTATGCCCAACACGATAGGTTCTAGAGGGTGTTAGTCTAAGGTGACCCCAAAGGTCTTAGGTGCCTCCTGTAGCAATCTTCATCTTCTCTGCGTTTATATATTCACACATCACTGGTAACAGTGATCTAATAGGAGACTACCATTAGATCATTATTACTAGTTGCCTGTATATCAGGGCAAAAGAAATAAGTCATGTATTCCCTGCCAACTAAACATGAGCGATCATTTTGCAGAGGATCGTATTCGAGTTTCACATGAATTCAAAATTTTGAGATTTGTTTTATGGCTCACAAAAAAAAATACCCGCCACCATTTCCCACACTGCTGTAGCATTAGAGAGCAGTTTAATGTCATTTTGCATTGTTGCACCCATAATGTCCTGCAGGTATGAAAACTTACTGACTATTATACCTTGTACTGAGGTGACCAGTACCTGGGCCATCACAGATCATTGGTTCCCTGTGGAGCACAGTTTGAATGGCGAAGTCGTTTTACATCTCTAGAGTCACTGGGTAAGTCTCTTATGTAGTGTGTAAGCTCTTATGGTCAGCAAGATCTTCTCCCTCTCTTCTGCAAATTAAAGTGTAAGCTCTTATGGTCATAGGGGTTCTCTCTCTCTCTCTCTCATCTCCACCACATATATTCTCTAAGCAATTTCAAGCTTTCTAGTACTGAGATTCAGACAAATTTATTTACTGCAAATCAACTTTTGGGGGAAAATACTTTGAAATCTGCAAATTCGAATTTAAAGGGAGCCAATCACCCCGATTTTAGTATATAAGCTAAAGCCAGTGCTGTACTGGCACTATCAGGCTGATTCTATATGTGACGCCCTGACAAAATCAGGTTGTCACAGAAGACTGCATCCATCTTCCAGATGCAGGACTCTCTCCTCCTTGTCCTACCAACACAACCCCACACACAGGTTCAAACACCAGCCACAAAGCCTAGTCACCCCCCAAGGACAATAGGGACACACCAGTCGGCGGGGCCAGGCAGATGGTGATGCCCACCTAGGGGTCCTGAGGTGTCAGGGGAGGGAACAAGTTAGTCTCACTCAGACAGAGAAAAAGACAGATTAGTCTGGACAGAGGAAGTGAGAGGAGTGAAGTGTTAGTCGGTGGTTGTAGCTCCCGGACTACCGGACTACCTGAGCTGACTAGGTGGCACACGGCAGAGCAGGGCCACAGGCGATGGAGATCCGGTCGCCGGAGACCTTAAATGGACAGGGGTAGGGTTGTAGCCCGCCGGTGCCGACAGCCGGCATCCGGTCCGGAGGCCGTGCAGTCGGGGTACCTGGATCACAGGGTGAGGACAGCTGCAAGCACCTTATCAATTAGCCAGCAGGGGACAGGGTTCCAGATCTTGTCCCACGAGTAGCCCAGATAGAGCGAGATGGAAGCCCAATGCGGGGGATAGGGCGTCTGCAAGTGCCTGCAAAAATCCCAAGAATCAGATCTCGCGGGCGACAGCTCCCACAGCAAAGACACTGGGAGTGGACTTTTCTCGTTCCATGCGGAGTAGTCAACACACGGGACACCAAACTAGAGTGCAGGAAGAAGGGCCCCTGTTCTGTTCACTGGTGTGCGGGACCCGAGCACACCCCTCCGGAGGCTACCGATATCCGGCACTTGTTCTACTACTTGGACTCTGTGTGACTTATTCAAAAACTGTGAGTACACCAGTATCATCCGGTCCAGTCTGCAGACTGTGCCCCAGCACTCTACTCCACCAGCACCTGGGCCCCGGGACAACTCTTCCCCCTACCCGTGGAGGGGATACGATCCTGCTGCCCCACTGCATCAGCCCCAGGTGCCCCATACCAAGGCAGCGGCGGTGTCACCAACTATCACCACAACCCACGGGTGGGGTCACTGACAAACTCTCCCCTGTAAATAACCCTTTATTACGTTGTGGGCGGCGGGCTGCTACAAGAGCCCCAGATCCGGCTGCCACTCGAGCCACAGCCACGATCCCGGATCCGAGCGTCTCGAGTATCTCCCCACTGGCCATGGCCTGTGCCCCCTCCCGCGACAAATCCATACCTGTAGTGGTCAGCTCGGATGTTTAGGTTTTGAAATCTAAAAAAAGTAAAGTTTATAAAATGAGCTGCTACTTAAGTGACAGCAGCAAACTAGCAGATAATATATTCATAGTTATCCCCTCCCCCTGTTTGAATTAGCATAAGTATGATATAAATGATTCACTTTGTCTCTAGCAGGACCTGTGTGAGGTCATACCCATCTTGGCTAAGAAAGCTGGATGCCAGGTCACATGGGTATGACCTCACACAGGTCCTGCTTGAGACAAAGTGAATTGTTTATATCATACTTATGCTAATTCAAACAGGGGGAGAGGATAATTATGAATATATTATCTGCTCCTTTGCTGTCTTTATAGGATTTAGAATGCTAAATGTACACATACATATACATTCATCTGACCAACATGAGAGGGGGTCCAGGTCCAAATTTTGCATCAAGGCCCATCAAACTCTAGTTATGCCACTGGCAGGAAGACCGAATCACTTCCATTGTATGTACTGTGGTGCTACATTGGGTTGTGCTAAACCGAGCAAGGCCTGTACGAACAAGAATAACCCAGGTGAACATGGAAAAAGTGTGTCTAATGGTGCTCTGTATTACTGAAACATATGAGAAGTTGTGTATCTGCTATCTCATGGACATAGTTGTTAGCAAACGACTGTCAAGTAAATCTACATTGTTTATAAAGAACTGGTGTGCCACCCCTGCAGCGGATCGAACCGCTCGGGTCCGGGGGTGGTGATTAGTTGTGGCTCGAAGGTCTCCGGACCCAGGGGCTAGGGGCCACACTCAAATGGAAAAGGGGATATTTACAGGGGAATTGGTGTAGTTTGTGATGCCACCCGTGGTGTATGGTAATTGGGAGTACCGCTGCTGCCGTTGGGAGTACCCGGGGTGATGAAATGGGGCAGCAAGGTGACGTTACCCTCCACAGGTAGGGGTAGGCCCCGGGACTCTGGATGGTGATACGGGGTGCAGTACAGGGGTCAGTCGGGTACTCACTCAGCAATGAAGCAGACGCTGACAATAGGGTAAACCAAGTCTCTGACTGTCGCTGTCACTTGAGGGGAGCTCGTCTGGGTCCCGTCCCCTGCAGCAATGCCTGGTGGTCCGTGATGTGCCTCCTGGCACAAATTTAGAGTGTCCTTTGTAGCCTGTTAGCTTGGAGCTTTCCGGGCTCCGCTCACCACTGTGGCTAAGTGAGGGAGCCTGCTCTCAGGGGCTCACGCTTGGGATTTCAGTGGGCCGCTTGTTTGGGAAAGCCCTATCCCCTTTGCTGTGCTAGGGCCCCCGATCTCTGAGCTTCGTGGAACAGTCCATAAAGGCCCTGGCCTCCGCAGATTAATTGCCAGGTCCCCTGAAGCTTCTCCTCGACCTAGGGTCTGTGTACCCCGATGTGCCTTTGGTCGCAGACCGGTTATAGGACCAGGCTGCTGACCGTCCTCCAAGACGGGTCCCAGGCACCTAGCCTCAATTCGTTGCGACCAGCGGTCAGACTCCTCTAGGTCCAGACAACCGTCTGCGACCTAGTCTGTTTCTCCCCTGGGAGCTCCAACTCCCAACTTCCTCAGAGCTCCTCACAGCTCGAGGGCTACCACTGAACTGACTTGACACCTCCCACCTCCCTGTCTGACCCCTAGGTGGGCGGCCCTATTCCTGCTTAAGCAGCCCACTGGTGTGCCTGACAGGTGTGGTGCAAAGTGTATCTAGGATTTGTGAATGCTGGTGGAGGCAGTACTAGAGGTTGGAGACCCAGAACCATGGGGGATTGAATCCTGCACTAAGAGAAAGAGCGTGCAGAACCCTGTGACGACCTGAATAGTCCAGGGCGTCACACTGGTAGTCTCTCTTCTTGAATAAGTTGACATCTGGTTCTAGCCAGCCGAAGCTATAGGAACCATGCGGCTTGCAAGGGCGTATTGCCCTTATGACAAAAGTCCATGCACATAGCCAGGACCCCATCTTCCATGTGGAAGAGTGTTGGGGCGCTAGCGAACAGCACCTCACCCTCAACTACTGCCCCACTTTGACAGCAAAATATCTCCTTCATATAACCAGGAGCATATACAGTGGGTACGGAAAATATTCAGACCCCTTTAAATTTTTCACCCTTTGTTTCATTACAGCCATTTGGTAAATTCAAAAGAGTTCATTTTTTTTCCTCATTAATGTACACTCTGCACCCCATCTTGACAGAAAAAAACAGATGTAGAAATGTTTGCAAATTTATAACAAGAAAAACTGAAATATCATGTGGTCATAAGTATTCAGACCCTTTGCTCAGTATTAAGTAGAAGCACCCTTTTGAGTTAGTACAGCGATGAGTCTTCTTGGGAATGATGCAACAAGTTTTTCACACCTGGATTTGGGGATCCTCTGCCATTCTTCCTTGCAGACCCTCTCCAGTTCCGTCAGTTTGGATAGTGAACGTTGGAGTACAGCCATTTTCAGGTCTCTCCAGAAATGCTCAGTTGGATTTAGGTCAGGGCTCTAACTGGGTCAGTCATGAATGGTCCCAGTTGTTCTGAAGCTACTCCTTTGTTATTTTAGCTGTGTGCTTAGGGTCATTGTCTTGTTGGAAGGTGAACCTTCGGCCAAGTCTGAGGTCCAGAGCACTCTGGAAGAGGTTTTTCTCCCAGGATCTCTCTGTACTGGGCCACATTCATCTTTCCTTCAATAATAACCAGTCGTCCTGTCCCTGCAGCTTAAAAACACCCCCATAGCATGATGCTGCCACCACCATGTTTCACTGTTGAGATTGTATTGGGCAGGTGATCAGCAGTGCGTGGTTTTCTGCACACATATTGCTTAGAATTATCACCAAAAGTTCTATCTTTGTCTCATCAGACCAGAGAATCTTATTTCTCATAGTCTGTAAGTCCTTCAAGTGTTTTTTTTTTTTTTGCAAACTCTATGTGGCTTTCATATGTCTTGCACTGAGTAGAGGCTTCCATTGGGCCACTCTGCCATAAAGGCCCGAACTGGTGGATGTTTGCAGTGATAGTTGACTTTGTGGAACTTTCTCCCATCTCCCTAATGCATCTCTGGAGCTCAGACACAGTGATCTTGGGGTTCTTCTTAACCTCTCTGACCAAGGCTCTTTTCCCACGATTGCTCAGTTTGACTGGACAGCCAGGTCTAAGAAGAGTTCTGGTGGTCCCAAACTTCTTCCATTTAAGGATTATGGAGGCCACTGTGCTCTTAGGAACCTTGAGTACCGCAGAATTTGTTTTGTAACCTTGATCAGATCTGTGCCTTGCTACAATGCTGTCTCTGAGTTCCTTGGGCAGTTCCTTTTGACCTCATGATTCTCATTTGATCTGACATTCACTGTGAGGTCTTATATAGACAGATGTGTGCCTTTCCAAATTAAGTCCTATCAGTTTAATAAAACACAGCTGGACTCCAATGAAGGAGTAGAACCATCTCAAGGAGGATCACAAGGAAATGGACAGCATGTGACTTAAATATGAGTGTCTGAGCAAAGGGTCTGAATACTTATGATCATGTGATATTTCAGTTTTTCTTGTTTAAAAAATTTGCAAACATTTCTACATTTCTGTTTTTTTTCTGTTAAGATGGGGTGCAGAGTGTACATTAATGAGAAAAAATGCACTTTTTTGAATTTACCAAATGGCTGCAATGAAACAAAGAGTGAAAAATTTAAAGGGGTCTGAATACTTTCTTTACCCACTGTATACTTATGATGGGGCACCATAGCAAAAGTCATAAGTGGGCTGCCCATCACCCTCCCTCCCAAAAAAAAAAAAAAATAGCAGCAACACCCGTGTGTTGGCACAGACTCAGAAGGGCATGCCTCCAGACTTTTAAGTCACCACTCCATCTTTTTTTAATGCACCACTGGAGTGGTGCTTTAAATCTCAGTCCCTGACCCCTGTCATATTCTCACCTTCCGGCGGCTTCCCCTTCTATTGTCGCTGCTCCGTTCGATCTCGGTGATTTGTGACCTGCCGACATTTTCAGTGCTTTATACAGCACGCTGGAGATCACAAATCAATGAATCTCTCTAAGAGTCTCATTCTGGCCTTATTTTGGCCTTGTTGTGGCTCTCATAGAGATTCAATGACACTTTGTGACGTAACTTCTCTTGTCTGGCTATTCAGAAATTACTGTCACAAGATGGCGCTGTGGGACTGGAGCAATGTCGGTTGAAGGTGAAGATGCCAGAAGGTGAGGATATGAGAGGACGGAGGCAGGGGCTTAAATTTAAAGCGCCACCATAGTGCTGAAAAAAAATGTTGCAGTGATACTTTAAAGACAGGGAGAAGAAAATATATTGTGGCACAAACACAGTAATTATGCCCCTACTGATGCCCCTAAGGCTAAGTGCACACATTGCAGGTTTGGTTGCATATGTCGCGGGCGGCGGGGTGCTGCGCTCGCTAACGCTCGGGTCTGGCGCTGCTGCTGCTCGGTGGCTCGAGCGGTGGGCCGGATCCGGGGACTCGAGCGGCGCTCCTCGCCCATGAGTGAAAAGGGGATGGTTTGGTTTGGGGATTTAGTCCGTGACGCCACCCACGGGTTGTGGTGAAGATGGGCACCACTGCTGCTGGTGACGGGGATCCCGGGAGTGATGGTAGGGAGCAGCTGGGATGTTGTTTTCCCCCTCCGTGGGTAGGGGTTGGTGGTCCCGGGGCCCGGTGGTGTGATGGGGAGGCAGGGTTGGTGAAGTGCAGGGTTGCAGGGACAGCGCGGCACGGTGCCGGATGGCACGGGTGTACTCACTCAGCAAAAGATGCACAAAGTCTCCGGTAAACCAAACGGCTGGATGGACGGGTCCCACAGCCGGCTGCTGTGTCTCTCCCCGGACAGGTGATGGCGGCTGTCTCTCCCTGCACCTTTGTGTACTGTCTTGACTACGATGGGTCCCCAACGGTAGTCCGCTCCCCGGTGTATGGATGCCGGAGGAGCCAGTTTTGCCCGCAGGTGCTGGCCATTGGGTCTCTAGCCGTTGGCGGTGGCTGTATACCCTCACGGTGCAGACGGTTGCCTTCTAACAGGTCTTTGGTTGTTAGGAAACCCCTGGGGTTCCTGTCACACTCGGATTTGACTGTTGACGGCGGCTCCAAGCCTAGTCGGGGTCCGATGGCCCTGCCTGTGTGTGCTAGCTTCACTTCGCTCCCTGGTCGGTACCTGTGGGCCACCGCCCGACCCCGGTCCTACGGTTCCACGTTGATCCACCACTCCTGCAGACGGCCAATACCGTCTGCCAACCTTGTTGTCAGTGCCTGGGCCACAAACCCAGACAGTCTCCACTTTACTCCTTTCACTTCAACCTCCTAAACTGTTCTGACTTCCTTTTCCTGCCTCCAGGCCTGTGAACTCCTCGGTGGGTGGGGCCAACTGCCTGGCTCTGCCCCACCTGGTGTGGACATCAGACCCTGGAGGGAGGCAACAAGGGTTTTGTGTCTGACTAATGTTACTGTCTGGGGTGGTGGCGGTGTGTGTGTGTTACCTGTGACGACCTGACTAGTCCAGGGCGCCACACATACAATCTGCATGTTCTAGCAAGAAAAACGCAGCGGGAAAAAAAAGAGCGTTTTTGCCACATTTTTTTTGCTGTGATTTCTTTTATGTGTTTTTTTCATTGCTTTCAATGGTAAAACAGGAAAAAATGCTGAAAGAATTAACATGGGGCAGATTTTTTTCTGCAACAAAATCTGCAATTAAAAAATCCTGAACGTCTACACAGCACTTCGATACAGGTAAAATATATCTTTGTACCGTGTTAGCCAGTAGAGATAAAAAATTGTTTAAAAGAACTGAAGTCCTCAGTGGTTGATACGGTTTCATGGCTAACTGAAAAGATGGTAATAATTGCAAGCTTTCGAGACTACTCAGGTCTCTTCATCAGGCATGGTATAACACAAAATCTGAAGAGTCACATATTTATACACAACAGGACATAGAATAGTGCAGTAAAAAAAAAAAAAAAACAACCAAGTTATATGAGAATTCTCAAACAAATTGCTGGCATCAGGGATATCCTTGCAGATTTCTGCAAAAAAAATGCTTCAAAAGTGCACCGTGTACACATAGCCAAAGTGTTCTTAATCACTATGATACCTCTTTTTTGTCCCCCATAGAGTATGATGTCCACAAAAATGTTTCCACCATTGTATGGTACCCCATTGTGATTTTCTCCACACAAAGTACCCCCGCACAAGAAAAAAAAATTATCCTACCATAATGCCTTGAGATAATATCCTGTACAGAGGCGGTGCATGGATGTAGTGCGGATCAGTGTATCCGGCAGAGTAACACTAAAAGAAAGGAAGGGGACTACCAGCAGCCACAGGAAATGCCGCATGAAAATAATCGAAATAAAAATGTAAATTTTATTGGTCCATTTAAGGTATAATATAAAAGCAAAAGCATTATAGACGCACATGGTGCATCTGACGCAAAACATGTCAGCGGCATAATGTGTGTCTGTACTGCTTTTATTAAATATGATATTTTAATCGGACCAATAAAATTAGTATTTTATATAGATTTTTTTCATGCGGTATTTCCTGTGGATGCTGGTGTGCCGCCCCCAAGCCAGCAGCCGGGCTGCTCGGATCCGGATCCGCGGTGACTCGAGAGGCGTCTGGACCTGGGGGTCGTGCGGCCACTCAAATGAAGGGGGTATTTATAGGGGATTATGCTTAGAGTTTGTGACGCCACCCGTGGTGTGTGGTAATGTGGAGTACCACCGCTGTAGTTGGGCGTACCCGGGGGCAATGGAGTGGGGCAGCCGGATGTTAGAACCCTCCACGGGTAGGGGGAATGCCCCGAGACTCGGTGATGGTGTTCGGGGAGTACCGTGGGGAGTGAAGGGGTTTTTTTTCGTACTCACTCAGTCCATAAAGCTGATACCGACAACTAGATAAACCAAAGTTCTGGACACCGCTGCCGTTGAGGGGAGCTAGTTTGGGTCCCGTCCCCGATGGTGCTGCCTGGTGATCTGTGACCTTCCTCCTGGCATTTAGTTCACTTCTTGGTTGGCCCCGGTAGCATAAAACTAGTCGGATCCCGCTCCCCAGTGTGGCTAACTATGGGAGCTTGCTCTCAGGGTTCACGCTTGGGATTTTCTGGACCGTTTTTGTGGAAAGTCCTATCCTCCTCGTTGCACTAATACCCCAATTTTGGAGCGGGTGGAGAGCGGATCTTGAAGGCTCCGTTCTCGTCAGGTAAATTGTCAGGTTGCCTGAAGCTACTCTCTGACCTAGGGTCCACGCACCCCGTCGTGCCCTGGTCCCAGCCCAGTGATGGTACAAGGCCGCCGGCTGTCCTCCTCGACATTTCCATGCCCTTTGTCACGATCCCCTGCAACCGGGGGTCCAGCTCCTACTAGGCCCAGACCGCCGTCTGCCACCTAGTTGCGTCCAAGGAGCCCGGCTCCTGACCTTCTCTCCTTCACTCTCTCAACTCAACTCAACTGACTTGACACTGACACTCCTGACCTTCCCTTAACCAACCCCTCCAAGTGGGCGATTCCACTCAGGCCGTCTACTGGTGTGTCTGGTGGGTGTGGTGCTGACTGTTGTTCGCAACACCGTGTAGTTGGGGACCCATAACCAAGGAGGAGGTGGATATTGCACAGAAGGGCAGATTGCACAATGCCCTGTGACGACTCGATAGTCCAGGGCGTCACATTTCCAGTACTGAACTCCTATGACAGCCAGTGACATATCAGTGAGTGACAGGACTCTTGTTCCCTGACTTACAGTGCAGAGTCTCCGTGTTTTCTACGTAATGTAGCATCATAATTTCTTCCTTGCTTCCTGCTTCTGATAACTCTTACAAGAAGGCAGAGACCTGTGTGAAGGTGCATCTGACAGAATAAAATTAACTGTTCTTTCACACGTCCGTGTAAGACACACACGTTGTGCACTGTCTGTGATGTAGGTACGTATGTGTGTGGGTGTGTCCGTGTGTGTTCAGCGTGTGCTGTCAGTATGCTATCTGTGTGACATCCCCATAGCGCACAGACACCATTAACTTCTATACTCACCTGCCACTGCTGTCTCCGGCGCTGCTGATGCTTCCGGGTCCGCGGTGCAGTGAATATTCATGAGCATAATGAGCAAGCCCAGAAGTAATTGACAGAAGCGCCAAAGAAGGCAGCGCTGGAGACCGGTAAGTATAGAAAATAATTTAATTTTAAAAGACACGTGTTTTCTTCAGTACGTGTCACATGGATCACGTCAGTGGGCGGGCTGTATGACATCAGTGCTGCTAGAGGAAAACAGACATGTCAACGTGTCGAGCACACGGACACGTGTGTGCTCCACATGGACACAGGATCCCTGTCAAATCACAGACGTGTGTGTAAGCCCATTGATTATAATGGGTCTATGTGTGTCCATGTCCCGGGATGTTTGAAAATGGACGTCACACGTACCGAAAACACGGACATGTGAAAGAGGCCTTACTCCCATTAGAGCCATTAGTGAAAACATTGATGTAAATGCTCGCTTTTATCCATAGGTCTTATCAAATAAAAAACAGTCATGCTGTAAGAGCAAAATGAAACTTTTTTTTTAAACATATCTACCACTATTATAGAGGATTGCTAAAATTAAATAATTTATTGGCAATGATACAGTGTATAGCCTAGTAAGTTACATTTTTTTGACCCAAGCATGTATATTTTAGAGCAGGGATCTCAAGCTCAGCTGGGTGTATGGGCCGTATATAGAAAAAAAAAATTGAGAGGGGCCGCATTCTTTGCAGGACAAAGTGACATTTTTAATGAATTCATATTTTTTTTCTATACATCTTTGGATCACTTTTTTTGAATATTTTTGTTTGTTTATTATAATAAACCTGCACATTTTTTGTTTAGTTAAGTTTATATATAGAAAAGCATTTTTAATTGCAAAAAAAATCATGCTTTATTTTGAATTTTATCACCTTCCTGTAATATTGTTTTAAAATTAGCAGTATCATATAGTAATCTTAGCCAACATCTTGTAGTAATGTGTTACATTGGTGTGCCCTGTAGTAAGGTGCTCATCCTTGTGGTATTGTGCCCAGTAGTATTGTGCCCATTCTTGTAGTATTGTGCCCATCCGTGTTGTATTGTGCCCTGTAGTATTGTGCCCATCCTTGTGCCCTGTAGTATTGTGCCCAGTAGTATTGTGCTCATCCTTGTAGTATTGTGCCCAGTAGTATTGTGTCCATGCTTGTAGTATTGTGGCCATCCTTGTGGTATTGTGCCCAGTAGTATTGTACCCAGTAGACAGTGTAATTCAGCTCACCAATACAGGGGAAATTCTTAGAGGAGAATCCGGACGGTGCTCACTGGAAGAAGGAGGCTGAAGGCAATCAGGGTGGATCCCGGCACAAAAACGTCCATTTCAGAAGTATAATATAAAACTTCACATTTATTGGAAAAATCAAAACAGCATAAAATTAATTCCTCCGATCAACGCACTTCAGACGCGATCGTCCTTAGTCATGATCATCATGGGATACAACTGATAGCATTTATATACACATAGTCAAAGGAAATGACGACTTTTTGAATAAATTATGCAAACGAGCAAGAAAGAAAACACGATCACATGAATTATTTCAAGAAAAAATGTAGGAGAGACTAGTACATTAATAAAAATACAATAAATACGTCCTTTTATTTAGTCCTGAGGGGAAAGTTGGATTCATTTGAAAAATAAATAAAGCTTCCTGATAATGAAGTAAACAAATTCTATCTCCACCTCTGTTGGTAGTAAAAACTTTTTTGAGAGCATGAACTTCAAGATGATTAGGATTGCCCTGATGTACCGACCTAACATGCTGGGAAACACTAGAGGGGGTGTGGGTGGAAATATGTTTGGCATCATACAGATGCTCTGCGATTCTGGTGCGTAACGCACGACTTGTACACCCAATATATTGGAGCTGGCAAGCTCTACAGGTAATCGCATAGATAACAAAATCATCTCCGCAATTAAGGAATTGATTATTAGTGTGAGTTTTGCTGGTGGTAGTGGCAGTAAACGTTTTTTTATTAGACATGAAAGGGAATAATCCACAAAATTTGCTCCCACAACGATAAGAGTCTGTGGTGGAGATCCAACTACGATGTGAAGATTTTTTTAAAGTATTTTTGGTATAATCCGTAGGAGAAATAGTAGCTCCCAGAGTAAGGCCCCTCTTAGACACAAAATTCACCCCAGGACTAAGGCTTTTTCTAGTAATCTCATTTGAAAATAAAACTGGCAAATACTTTTTGACTAATTTCACAATTTGTTGATAGTTAATACTATAATTGGTAGAAAAAGTAACTCGAGAAAAAGCAGAAAAATTGTTACCAGACTCATTGCAATAAGCCAGATACTCATTTCTATCATGTAAATCAACTTTGTTTTTGGCACGTTCCAGGGTGGCAAAAGAGAAACCCCTGTCTTTGAAACGTTTCTAAATAAGGCTAGTTTCCCACTTGCGTTGAATGGCATCCATTGCATTGCGTTGTGTGACGGATTGGAGTCATCAAAAATATCACACTGGACATTCCATTGTGCCAACGTAAAAATTACAGTAGTAAACAACTGCTTTACCTCTTGTAAAATGTATAACCTAATGGTTAGTTATCAAGGATAATGAATCTAAGTAATGACATGAGCTTACTTGGGTATGTATAATATATCTGCTACGATCATCTATTAACTGCACTACTTGTGCTTCTGGATATTCAGCTTAGTACAATTAACCCAATGCAAGTACTCCCGTGGCGTAAATCGCCGTTTCCTGAATTGTGATTCATTACAATTCTATGTGCAGCGTTTACTAACCTGAAAGTTGTGATGGCTGGCTTGGATGTCCTTTATCCCAACGCACGTTTCCCACTTCTTCAGGGGATATGTGTGAGGCACACGTCCCCTGAAGAAGTGGGAAACGCGCGTCGGGATAAAGAACATCCAAGCCAGCCATCACAACTGTCAGGTTAGTAAACGATGCACATAGAATATAAATTAATAACAATTCAGGAAACGGCGATTTACGCCACGGGAGTACTTACATTGGGTTAATTATACTAAGCTGAATATCCAGAAGCACAAGTAGTGCAGTTAATAGATGATCGTAGCAGATATATTATACATACCCAAGTAAGCTCATGTCATTACTTAGATTCATTATCCTTGATAACTAACCATTAGGTTATACATTTTACAAGAGGTAAAGCAGCTGTTTACTACTGTAATTTTTACGTTGGCACAATGGAATGTCCAGTGTGATATTTTTGATGACTCCATGATATGCATATATGGTTGTAAAAGATATTTTATCATTCAATTTAATAAAGTCGATTTTTGAAGGTTATGCACCGTCCCAAATGGTTCTTTGTGATAATATAGATAATTGGTGTGATCCCTTGATACAGGGGCTATTATATTAGGACAAATTATGCAAATTGTACTCAGCCTTGTAGTATTGTGCCCAGTAGTATTGTGCTCATTCTTGTAGAATTGTGTCCAGTAGTATTGTACCTATCCTTGTAGTATTGTGCTCATCCTTGTGGTATTGTGTCCAGTAGTATTGTACCCATCCTTGTGGTATTGTGCCCAGTAGTATTGTGCTCATACTTGTAGTATTGTGCTCAGTAGTATTATGCCCATCCTTGTAGTATTGTGCCCTGTAGTTTTGTGCTCATCCTTGTGGTATTGTGCTCATCCTTATAATATTGTGCCCATCCTTGTGCCCTGTAGTATTGTGCCCATCCTTGTAGTATTGTGCCCATTCTTGTGCCCTATATTATTGTGCTCATCCTTGTGGTATTGTTCCCATCCTTGTCATATTGTGCCCAGTAGTATTGTGCCCATCCTTGTAGTATTATGCCCTGTAGTATTGTGCCCACTAGTATTGTGCCCATCCTTGTAGTATTGTGCCCTGTAGCATTGTGCCCAGTAGTATTGTGCCCATCCTTGTGGTATTGTGCCTAGTTGTATTGTGCCAATCCTTTAGTAATACGCTAAAAAAAAAAAATTCCACACCTTTCCTCTGTTCCCTGTCTGCCCACGATCAACGTTTGCAGCGCTTTGGGTGCAGCATGTTTAAGCTGCGGCCAAAACGTTGTGAAGTACAGTACAAGCAGAATGGACGGGATTTCTAAAAATCCAATGCCCACTGTACTTGTGCGACCAACAGTATAAACTGACCTGTGGTGCAGCTTGCAGAGGCCGCAGCATGTGAATTTATGCGGCGGAGTCACATTCCCTCCCTAGGGAGAACACAGCGAGGAGACTGCAGCGCTCCGAACCATGATCGCGCATACGGGCAGCTGTGGTCTCCTAAGGAGGAGACTTGAGGCCCTGCAGGTCAGGACCTGCCACGTCCAGCACATACTTGCTTGCTGCGGTCCGCAGACCCCGTGATGAATGCAGCTCTATGCCCGGGCGCCGGCAGGACTTTACTACAGTGGAATCATTTGCTGTGTCATGCAAAGGAGCTGTCTGCATTATGCCAATGGCTACCGCTGGCCAATCAGATGCATCTGATTGGTGGGCAGCAGCCATTCGAATGTATAACGCAGACAGCTGCTCTGCGTGACACCGCAAATGTTGCCACTGTAGTAAAGTCCTGCCGGCGCCGGCCCCGCGCATAGAGCTGCGATCTTCACGAGGTCTGCGGACCGCAACAAGCAGCCTCGAGGGCCGCATGTGGGCCGCGTGTTTGAGACTTCTGTTTTTGAGCCTACAGCCAATGACACTCCTATTTATAAACTCTCGTTACCTGTCATATCATCAATGTTTTCATTATTTTACACGTTTTGCAAAAGGAAATTCATGATACCAATACCTGTGCTCTCTCCTGTTGTAATTTAGGCATGTTCAGAAGCTGAAATACATCCTGACTTTCTAGCTTCCCCCTCCACCCTCGTCTGCCTCCATCCATCTTCCTACTAATATCCTGTGGCTAATGCCTTACTAATTGCAATGTGTCACTTCTGCCGGTAACAATTCATTGTTAAACAAAATTACACTTCACAGTTCTGCTTTTTTCTTCTCTCCTTGGGTCACATTACAAAGCTTATAAAGTCTTAACATTCGATTGCTCTCTAGACTTTAGTATGCCAAGTAAAAAACTGACAAGGTAAGTATATGCTCAAACAACATGTTCATGTAATCTCCCATCTTTACATAGTTCACATGTAGCAACCACATTTCAATTACTTCTCACATAACACTTGCGTCTCCGTAGGAGGGAAGACACTGCGTCTAGAGTGCAGTGTCTCCGGATCTTGGGAACAGGCCCTAAAAATTAAGAGCTGCCTGATGACCCTCCAAAAATTAAGCGTGAGGGCAGCCTGATGATCCTGTTAAAATTTGGAGTGAGGGCCGCATGATGACCCTGTTGATATTCTAATGATGGCGTCCCTGCACTGCTCTGCGTATTCATGCTGTCAAGGATGCCGATGTATTCACCGCCGCAGCCACCGACATGTTGCTCCGGCTACTGCTCCAGACCTCGCTGAGGTATCCAGCCTCCAGGGCATTGCGCGTTCTTCTGTCCATCTGTGTAGGGCACACACACACTCCGTTTCTTGTGGGGCATATCAGTAATATTGAGCTGGATGCACCCTGACTGCTAAGCCCGGTCTGAAGGGGTTAATTCTTCCTTCCCATGCCCGAACCGTCCGCCCCCTTGTCCGTGTCCAATCCCAGTGTTTTCTCCTCCAGTCTCCCATATAAAATCCCCCTTATTTCCTGGTTCGGTCTCTCCTCATCCGTGAGACCTGGAAGCTGCTGTGCTGCTGGTTACCCAGACACAGCAGTAATTCTGGTGAGAGATGGCCGACGCGCTCGCTGCAGCGATTAGGGACAGGATCGGGAGGGAAGGGGACGCATGGCTTACCTCCATCCTAGCTGAGATGCGTCCTCTCCCTCCTGAGGCTCGGGCGGTTATCTCCGGCGGCAGGCGATCCGCTCGGCGTACACGCCCGCCGGAGCGCCTGAGTCCATCCACAATGACGTCATGGGGCATGCGCACTCGTGCGCGCGCCTCGCGACAAGCTCCGCCCACTTCCTCCCAGCTCCCGACCGCGGCTGCCGCACGCCGACTCTGTCCCTCCGGTAACGCGGACCCGCGGTCGGCAGCTGGTAACCCCTGCCACCCTGAACCACCACTATTCTACTTGCCACCAACTATGGGAGGTCATCATAGCTGCAGCTCCTCATCCATAGAGGAGACTGCAGACGCTGTGCCCCCACTGCCTCCTCCCCCTCCCACCCAGCCTTCACAAACAGCACAGGCAAACATTGTTCCAAGCCAACCTGCTTTATGTGCTGGGGCAGTAATAAGCCCTTCAGCACACATTAACCCCCAGATGCTGGTCTTGCCACCCATTATGCAGGGATCTGCGGGTGCGCAGCCAGCTGTGTCTGCCCACCCCCCATCTGATCTGTTCCCACTAGTACACACTTCACAGGCCCCCATGGTTGCTTTGGAACAGATGAATGCTGAAGCTCTGGCCCGCGGTCGTAGCCACCGCGGCCGCCGCGAACGCTCAGCAACACATTCATCTGCGTCATCGCACACCCCCGAGCGATACGAGCGCCCTGCTAGGTCGCATGGAGCACATAGGCATTCCCGCCGTTCCAGGTCCTCTCGGAGGAGCCACCGCTCTCGCTCATCGAAGTGGCGCTCTCCTTCCGCCTCATCAGTTTCTTCAGACGCCTCCGTCGTGCCTCATGGGCATCATCGCCGACGTCACCATCACCCGCAGAGGGAGTCGGTTCCTCCCACAGCGCGTTCGCAGCCCGTGGAATTCGTTGATCCACCACTGGAGCCTTATGTCGCCCCTATTCAGGATGCTGGTGAGTACCACTACTCTGGGGCATGTGGGGACAGTGCGGGTATGCCAGCAGCCCTTAAAGCACTTTTGGCAAATTTGCAGCCTGCGGCGGGGGGAAAAATACTAGTTAACCCTTCATTTAATGCTCAAATTTCAAACCAACCTGACCCACCCCCCTCCCTCCTTCCCCCCCCTCCACGCGCGGATATTCACAGAGACGCTTTTTTCTGTGGCGTTACCCCTTTGGGATCCCACTTGAGCGAGGAGACTGTTCAAAAAATATGGGCCAATGACTATATTGATATATGGTCCTTGGTTTCCACCGATCAACATACAGTTGATAAAGAGCGGCGATCAGCGGATCGTCCTTTTGAAAGGAGGCCAAAAGTAGCCAGGTCTATGAATAACTGGCTGCAAGCATTTTGTGTTATGGGATGCGTAATGGGTCAGAAGCACCCCGAGCGCTGTTCCGAGTTGTTCATTTATCTTGACCATCCGCAAAATTGCCTCCAAAAACATCCAGCATGCCGGATAAGGACGCCAGTGAGCGTCCTCGCGATGGGGCCGTGGCTTGACCAGTATCCCAATAAAGAGGCGGCGGCCCAGCTGCGTTTTGGTTTTACTTTCGGTTTTTTCATCCCTTTTAATTTTTGTAGGGACCCCTCGTTTGCTCAGAACCTAAAATCGGCTACTGAGTTTCATCATGTGTTACTACAGAAGTTGGAAAGCGAATTGTCAGCAGGCAGGATTCGAGGCCCATTTTCTTCACCCCCCTTTTTCAACTTAAGGGTTTCTCCTTTGGGTGTTGTTCCCAAAAAGGAACCGGGCAAATTTCGCCTGATTCAGCATTTGTTCTACCCCAAAGGATCATCAGTAAATGATGGCATATCTGAAGCAGATGCCACCGTGACTTACGTGTCTTTTGATAGCGCGGTTTCGCTAGTTCGACAGGCCGGAAGGGGCGCGTTGATGGCAAAATCTGACATTGAGTCGGCCTTTCGCCTCCTCCCCGTTCACCCCGACTGTCACCATTTACTAGGCTGGTTCGTTGATGGCTCTTATTATTACGACACGTGCCTGCCCATGGGTTGTTCGATTTCCTGCTATTATTTCGAACTTTTCAGTTCATTTTTGGAGTGGGTGGTGAGATGGGAGTCTGGCTCCCATTCCATCACTCACTACTTGGATGATTTTCTTTTTGTAGGACCAGGTGATTCCTCACAATGTCAATTTTTGTTGGATAATTTCTGCCGGCTCATGGAAAAATTTGGCGTTCCCTTATCACAAGGAAAAACAGTTGGTCCGGTTTCAACGCTATCCTTTTTTGGGATTGAAATCGATTCTGAGGCCATGATTTTTCGCCTCCCATCTGACAAAGTTTCTGCATTACTTTCATTGCTCAAGGGTTTTCGTTCAGTTCGTAGCGTTACTTTACGCCAAATGCAATCTTTACTGGGCCTTCTGGTGTTTGCATGCCGTGTCATGCCTATGGGACGTATTTTTTCTCGTCGCCTGGCCCTTGCCACCAGGGGTGTCAGGCTCCCCCACCACCGGATTCGGATCTCGGCACCGCTGCGCGCTGATTTGATTGTTTGGACTGAGTTTATCTCTCAGTACAACGGTCATACATGCTTTCAGGAGGAGGAAATAACTAATGAGGAGCTATCCCTTTTCTCTGATGCCTCTGGGTCACTTGGTTTTGGAGTGATTTTTGATGACCAGTGGTGTGCTGAACGATGGCCAGATTCCTGGCATGCCTTAGGCTGGGTTTCCAACTTAACCTTGCTTGAGCTTTTTCCCATAGTGGCGGCTGTCGCTATTTGGGGAACTGTTCTACGGAATAAGCGCATTTTGTTTTGGACTGACAATATGAGTGTAGTTCATGCAATTAACCATTTGTCTTCCTCATCCCCCCGGTCATAAAATTACTCAGGTCATTAGTCCTTAGATGTTTGGAACTTAACATCTGGTTTCGTGCCCGTCATGTCCCTGGTTTTCGCAATTCCGCTGCTGATGCTCTTTCTCGTTTTCATTTACAGAAATTCCGAGAGCTTTGCCCTCACGCTCAGCCGGACAGCTTGCCCTGCCCTGTCAGTATGTGGAACCTCCTTCTCAGCAACTGATTCCGTTGGTGAGAGCTTCCGTGGCTCCTGCGACGTGGCAAGCTTATGGTAAGGCATGGTCGGAATGGCTGAATTTTGCGGGGCACCCCCCGATTGACAGTTCAGAACCTGCCCGTTTGGCAGCTACAGTTCGGTACTTGATAGATTTGCGTGATTCTGGTTTTTCTGGGTCCGTGGCCCGGAATCGTTTAACTGGCATCGCCTTCCATTTCAAGCTTCGCGGCTGGTCGGACGTCACAAAATCTTTTATCAGTCGGGCCGTTCGTGGTTGGTGTCGGTTGACCCCCCACCAGGAGCATAGACGGCCCATTTCTTTTGAACTGTTGGCTCGCCTCATTGGGGCCGTCCATAATTTTTGCTCATCCCCCTTTGAATCCGCCCTTTTCGCGGTTTCCTTTGGATTGGCCTTTTTTGGCGTTTTGCGAATTGGTGAGCTTTTGTCCTTGTCGAAGCACCATCCCGGTGGCCTCCGGCACAATGATGTTACAGTTTGCAATGGGGGTTTGCGTATCCGCATCCGTAAGTCCAAAACGGACCCATCTGGCAGGGGCTCTTGGATCCCCTTATTCGCTATCCCTGGCCCTGTCTGCCCCATTGTTTTGGTAAACAACTATCTAGCTCTGGTGTGTCCTTCTTATCTCACGAGGATGGTTCACCACTCACAAAGTTCCAGTTTTTGGCCCTCTTTCTTAAATGCCTGCGATCGTTTGGCTTGAAGCCTACTGATTTTGGTACACACTCCTTTCGGATAGGTGCGGCTACCGAGGCCGCGAGAGCTGGTTTGTCCAATTCCGAGATTCAGCGCATTGGTAGATGGCGTTCTTCTTGCTTTGCGCGCTACGTTCGACCTGATTTATTGCTTTACTAATTCTGTTTCTTTCCATAGGCGGTGCACAGCCGGCGGTGTGGCTGTTGGGCCACTCATATATTTTTTGGGCTGGCCAGAGAGCGGCGTATCGTCCGGGTGGAAGGCATCTCGGCTTTTGTGGCCTCGACGTGCATTGGAGGGGCATCAGAGGCCTGATGTGGCCGCAGGTTCTCCCGGAGGTAGTCGGCATCGCTCAAGTTGCTGCGTCCCCGGTGATTCTTCTCATACACGCCGGGGGCAATGATCTTTGTTTCTACCAGCTTGCAGAGCTCCTGACTACTATGAGGTCTGACGTGGATAAATTCCACGGTTTCTTTCCCGAGCTGGTTCTCATTTGGTCAGAAGTAATTCCCCGCGTTGCATGGCAGGGGGCTCGCGACGCAGCAGCGGTTGAGCGGTCACGCCGTACTTTGAACGCGAGAATGTCCCGTTTCATCCGCTTTAAGGGTGGTATAGTCGTCAGACATAGGCAGCTGGAAGGGGACAACTCTAGCCTCATGTTGCCGGATGGCGTCCATTTGTCGGACATTGGCATCGATATTTTTTTATCAGGCCTTCAAGATGGCATTGAGCAGGCACTTCTTTTAATGGGTGGGAGTCGGAGCGCTGTCTAGGGACTTTGCTCCTCCGTGGCGGTCAGTTCTGGAATGGTGGTGTCAAGCGAAGGCTGATTGCGCCGGGTGACCGGCCTGGCATTACGCCTCGTCTTGACAGCAGTATAAGTTGGTTTTGATATTTGCACAAATTAATGTAAAAGCTGTGACCGACCTCAACCCAGCAAAAGATGAGAGTTTTATGTTTGCACTTGATTATCTCTCCAATGAAGTTTACTTGTTTTATTACAAACGTGCGTTTTGTTCGGGCATGTGGGGTTGGTTTGGTTGTGGGTCTCAGCAGTCTGTGGGGCATATCAGTAATATTGAGCTGGATGCACCCTGACTGCTGAGCCCGGTCTGAAGGGGTTAATTCTTCCTTCCCATGCCCGAACCGTCCGCCCCCTTGTCCGTGTCCAATCCCAGTGTTTTCTCCTCCTCCAGTTTCCCATATAAAATCCCCCTTATTTCCTGGTTCGGTCTCTCCTCATCCGTGAGACCTGTAAGCTGCTGCCCCACCCTCCCTCCCTGTTGGTTCAATGTTAAACTATTTAAGTCACAGCGGTCAGTTCTGGAATGGTGGTGTCAAGCGAAGGCTGATTGCGTCGGGTGACCGGCCTGGCATTACGCCTCATCTTGACAGCAGTATAAGTTGGTTTTGATATTTGCACAAATTAATGTAAAAGCTGTGACCGACCTCAACCCAGCAAAAGATGAGAGTTTTATATGTTTGCACTTGATTATCTCTCCAATAAAGTTTACTTGTTTTATTACAAACGTGTGTTTTGTTCGGGCATGGGGGGTTGGTTTGGTTGTGGGTCTCAGCAGTCTAACTCCTTCCTGACCTTGGACATATGGACATCTGATTGTTGGGTACTTGCTGACCTTGGATGTACCACGTTTGTCATGGCGATTGTGGGTGCACAGAAAATGTGCCCCTGCGATCGCCGCCGTGAACTTGGCTTATCTGATAGCTGAGCCTCAGCTCTCACATCCAGGGATCGTTCCTGCACCCTAACTGCTATTTAACCCCATAAATGCCATAATCGATATTATTTGCTAACAATTCCAGACAAAGCTGTCTGTTATAGATTGCGGACACCATGTTGCATTTGGAGAGCCCCTTCAGGTCACTCGTGGGGAAGCTCCACTGTTTAGGCACATCAGGGGCTCTCCAATCGCGACAAGACATCTGTCGCACCCAGGGATATGGGGTACTTGGTTCCGGGCAGAGTCTCTATTGGGAATGTCACGGTGGTGGCTGTTACCTGGTTCCGTGCCCTGGGCACTTTTTGTAATGGGGATATTTACAGGGGAGAATGAGATCATGTTCACTTCTGACGCCGCTTGCGATGTTGCAGCTAAGTGTAGGGAGCCGCTGCTGCAGAATGTCTCTACTGGGACTGATGGTATTGGCAGCTAGTATGGTAGTCCCTCCGCAAGTAGGGTTTGCCCCAGTGGGTGTATGGTGCAGTCCCAGCTGGTTTCGCCTCCAGGTCCCTTTCGTGACAGTTCCAGTCTGGTTCTCTGGTACCTTCTTCCCCTGTACCTGTCTCTGGTAAGTGGGTCCCCATGATATAGAACACTGGGGGGTCCACGTTCTGTGGTTTGTCCACTTCTGTCTGCCTGACGGTAGCGTGAACCCTGTGGGGTTGGAGTCTCTGGTCCTGTCCCCAGTTCTCCCTTTTCTACTGAGTCTTCGGATTCTTTAGGGTCAGCAAGGTCCTTGATTGTCCCCTTTGCTGTGCAGGTGTTAACAGGTCGGCTTGAAGCTCTTTCCTGTCCTTAGGGTCCTGTACCCCGTCGGTGCATAGTTCCGAGAGTACTCCACCGGCAACCACTTCTCCTGGGTACCAGGTCACCGTCAACCCGAGTCAGAATCCACTTCCACCCTCACTCCTCTACAGTCTCTGCAGTTCTCCTCTGACTACTCTCCACAGTCTGCCCCTCCCACCTGGTCAACTAGTGAACTGGAATGGCTCCACCTCTAAGCGGCCATCCATTGGTCCCACCCTAGCTGGGTACCATTGTATGGGCGATTGTTGGGGAAAACTGGGATTACCTGGGTTTTTGGTGTTACTGGCACTGGGGTTCTGGGTCCCTAAGGGGGTAGGCTCCGCATCCTGGTGGGGATGCAGAACATTGTAGCACCCTGATGGTTTGGAGGGGTGCTACACATCTGCTATCTATTCCAGACAATTTTTCTCTCTAATATTAAAATGACCCTCCTTCCCTTCTGAACCCTGACAAGTGCCCAAACAGTCCACCACACATGCGGTATCAGTGTACTGAGGAGAAATTGCACAGCAAATTATATGGAGCATTTTTGCTTGTTGCCCTTGTGAAAATGCAAAATTTGAGACTAAAGTAACATTTTTGTGGAAAAAGGAAACATTTTAATTTTTTCCTTCCATATTGCTTAGTTTCTGTGACATACCTAAAGGATTAATAAACCTCTTGGATGTGATTTTGAAAAGGTTGAGTGGTGCAGTTTTTATATTGATGCCACTTTTGGGTATATTCTGTCATGTAAGCCCCTCAAAGTCACTTCAAATGTGATGGGGTCCTAAAAAAAAATTGGGGAGGGGGTACATTTTGAAAATGATGATTAACTTTGAACGCTTCTAACTTCCTAACTAAAAACAAAAATGTTTAAAAAATTGTGCTGATGTAAAGTAGATATGTGGGAAATGTTATTTATTAACTATTTAGTGGGACATACAGTATCTCTCTGGTTGAAGGGCATAAAAATTCAAAGTTTGATTGATTGCTTTTAGTGATGAGCGAGTGTGCTTGTTACTACTCGGTACTCGCACGAGTATCACTGTACTCGGGCTACTCGGCGGGGACCGAGTAATCTCGCGATACTCGTGCTGTACTCGTGGTCTTCATCCCTGCATGTTGGCGCTCTTTTGAGAGCCAGCCCTCATGCAGGGATTGGCTGGCAGACCACTGCAATGCCACAGCCCTGTTAGTTGTGGAATTGCAGTGATTGGCCGGCCCGCACAGCGTGACCGAGCCTTTATACCGGCCGGCGCACTGTGCTCTGCACACAGCCATCCAGATAGTCAGTGCAGGGAGAGGGTCGCTGCTTCAGGGAAAGGTTTGCAGCCCTTTATAGTTAGTTCCGGAGCAGGGCTGCAAACAGTGTGACCAGAAGTCCTTCTCAGGACTATTCTAGTTGTATACAGGCAGGCAGGGTATAGCCAGGTCGGAGTACAGTAGCAGAGTCCTTCTCAGGACTATTGTTGCTATATACAGGCAGGGTATAGCCAGGTCGGAATACAGGCTAGTGACCAGAAGAGTCCTTGTCAGGACTATTGTAGCAGTATACAGGCAGGCAGGCAGGCAGGGTATATATAGCCATTCCTAGTGGTGACCATATACCAGCCTTCATCATATCTGGGGCTGGTGTACACAGTCTAAAACAGTCCAGATAGTGTCAGACTTCTCAGTAATTTTTTCTCCTAAAAACCTGTTAGGTTCTTAGTGCGTCCGTGCTTGCATTTAAAAACCGCACGTGTGTGCCTGTCGGTGGCAGCGTACAGGTGCACTTGTGTGCGTTTTTCACAAACTATTATATAAAGCACAAGTCTAGTGAATAATACACGTCAGTCAGCAGTGTCTGATAGTGTCAGACTTCTCAGTAATTGTCGCTCCTAAAAACCTGTTAGGTTCTTATTGCGTCCGTGCTTGCATTTAAAAACCGCACGTGTGTGCCTGTCGGTGGCAGCGTACAGGTGCACTTGTGTGCGTTTTTCACAAACTATTATATAACGCACAAGTCTAGTGTATAATACACGTCAGTCAGCAGTGGCTGATAGTGTCAGACTTCTCAGTAATTGTCGCTCCAAAAACCTGTTAGGTTCTTATTGCGTCCGTGCTTGCATTTAAAAACCGCACGTGTGTGCCTGTCGGTGGCAGCGTACAGGTGCACGTTTTGCACAAACTATTATATAACGCACAAGTCTAGTGAATAATACACGTCAGTCAGCAGTGGCTGATAGTGTCAGACTTCTCAGTAATTGTCGCTCCTAAAAACCTGTTAGGTTCTTATTGCGTCCGTGCTTGCATTTAAAAACCGCACGTGTGTGCTTGTCGGTGGCAGCGTACAGGTGCACTTGTGTGCGTTTTTCACAAACTATTATATAACGCACAAGTCTAGTGAATAATACACGTCAGTCAGCAGTGGCTGATAGTGTCAGACTTCTCAGTAATTGTCGCTCCTAAAAACCTGTTAGGTTCTTATTGCGTCCGTGCTTGCATTTAAAAACCGCACGTGTGTGGCAGTCGGTGGCAGCGTCAGGCTCCATATTGTCCCTGGATAGAGACGTGCATGATGGCCTGTAAACCTGAAGTGCCCATTGTAAGGCAGTGGGTCTATTGTAGTATAGCCCTTAGGCCTCCGCCACACATCCGTGAAAACCACGTCCGTGTAAAATGGGCCGTTTTTCGGGTCCGTTTTCCGTTTTTTAGGTCCGTTTTTATGGTATGTGTGGCCTGCGTGTGTATCCCGTATGCTAGCCGTATGTGCGTGTGGAATGTCCGTGTGTGCGTGAGTGAAATAACTGACATGTGTGTGTGTTGTCCGTGTGAAATGTACGTGTGTGATGCAAAATGTCGTTACTACATGTCGGAAGACAGAGTAGCGGGATGAGAATGAACTCGGGTGAACTTCACCCGACTTCATAGTCATGCCGCGGCTCTGTCTTTGTGCCGTGTACTGATTAGCGGTCACTTGTGAAGGATTCACCGGTGACCGCTAATCCCCCGAGTGACTGAAGTGTCCCCCCCTCTCTCATACTCACCGTTTCCCGATCACCGGCGCTGCACGGCGTTCACACTGCTCCGGCGGCTTTTTCTAATTTGAAAAAGCCGGCCGCTCATTAAACAATCTCGTATTCCCTGCTTTCTCTCCCCACCGGCGCCTGTGATTGGTTGCAGTCACACACGCCCACCACGCTGAGTGACAGCTGTCTCACTGCACCCAATCACAGCAGCCGGTGGGCGTGTCTATACTGTGCAGTGAAATAAATAAATAATTAAAAAAAACGGCGTGCGGTCCCCCCCCATTTTAATACCAGCCAGATAAAGCCATACGGCTGAAGGCTGGTATTCTCAGGATGGGGAGCTCAACGTTGTGGGGAGCCCCCCACCCTAACAATATCAGTCAGCAGCCGCCCAGAATTGCCGCATACATTTTATGCGACAGTTCTGGGGCTGTACCCGGCTCTTCCCGATTTACCCTGGTGCGTTGGCAAATCGGGGTAATAAGGATTTATTGGCAGCCCATAGCTGCCAATAAGTCCTAGATTAATCATGTCAGGCGTCTCCCCGAGATACCTTCCATGATTAATCTGTAAGTGACAGTAAAAAAACACACACACACCCGAAAAAATCCTTTATTAGAAATAAAAAACACAAACACATTCCCTCATTACCAATTTATTAACCCCGACAAACCCTCCATGTCCGGCGTAATCCACGGACCTCAAGCGTCGCATCCAGCTCTGCTGCATGGAGGTGACAGGAGCAGCAGAAGACACCGCCGCTCCGGTCACCTCCACGCAGCTAATGAGATGAGTAGCGCGATCAGCTGCTGTCACTGAGGTTACCCGCGGCCACCGCTGGATCCAGCGGTGGCCGCGAGTTACCTGACTGACAGCAGCTGATCGCGCTACTCATCTCATTAGCTGCGTGGAGGTGACCGGAGCGGCAGTGTCTTCTGCTGCTCCTGTCACCTCCATGCAGCAGAGCTGGATGCGACGCTGGAGGTCCGTGGATTACGCCGGACATGGAGGGTTTGTCGGGGTTAATAAATTGGTAATGAGGGAATGTGTTTGTGTTTTTTATTTCTAATAAAGGATTTTTTCAGGTGTGTGTGTGTTTTTTTACTGTCACTTACAGATTAATCATGGAAGGTATCTCGGGGAGACGCCTGACATGATTAATCTAGGACTTATTGGCAGCTATGGGCTGCCAATAAATCCTTATTACCCCGATTTGCCAACGCACCAGGGTAAATCGGGAAGAGCCGGGTACAGCCCCAGAACTGTCGCATAAAATGTATGCGGCAATTCTGGGCGGCTGCTGACTGATATTGTTAGGGTGGGGGGCTCCCCATAACGTGGAGCTCCCCATCCTGAGAATACCAGCCTTCAGCCGTATGGCTTTATCTGGCTGGTATTAAAATGGGGGGACCGCACGCCGTTTTTTTTAATTATTTATTTATTTATTTCACTGCACAGTATAGACACGCCCACCGGCTGCTGTGATTGGGTGCAGTGAGACAGCTGTCACTCAGCGTGGTGGGCGTGTGTGACTGCAACCAATCACAGGCGCCAGTGGGGAGAGAAAGCAGGGAATACGAGATTGTTTAATGAGCGGCCGGCTTTTTCAAATTAGAAAAAGCCGCCGGAGCAGTGTGAACGCCGTGCAGCGCCGGTGATCGGGGAACGGTGAGTATGAGAGAGGGGGGGACACTTCAGTCACTCGGGGGATTAGCGGTCACCGGTGAATCCTTCACAAGTGACCGCTAATCAGTACACGGCACAAAGACAGAGCCGCGGCATGACTATGAAGTCGGGTGAAGTTCACCCGAGTTCATTCTCATCCCGCTACTCTGTCTTCCGACATGTAGTAACGACATTTTGCATCACACACGTACATTTCACACGGACAACACACACACATGTCAGTTATTTCACTCACGCACACACGGACATTCCACACGCACATACGGCTAGCATACGGGATACACACGCAGGCCACACATACCATAAAAACGGACCTAAAAAACGGAAAACGGACCCGAAAAACGGCCCATTTTACACGGACGTGGTTTTCACGGATGTGTGGCGGAGGCCTTAGGCAGGGCAGCCAAAAATTTGGAGGCTCCACATTGTCCCTGGATAGAGATGTGCATGAGGGCCTCAAAACATTGTTCCCATTGCAAAGGAGCGGGTCTCCTGTCGTTGTAATGCCCATTCTGAAAGAATGGGCGAAAAAATTTACCACTGGGGGTATACCTGAAACAACGGCCTAACTATTGTAACGGTCATCATGATGGCGCATGAGGAGAAGGAGGAGCAGTCCAGCGATTAGCCAAAGTCCAGAAGTGTGTTACCATGGGTGAGTGGAGGTACATGGCAAATTCCCGTTACAAACTTTAAATTCCGCTGTCATTTGCTGGTGGTGTGGTGAAGTCTGGCCCAATCCAACCCTTGTTCATCTTGATCAGAGTCAGCCTGTCAGCATTTACAGTTGACAGGCAGGTGCGTTTATCTGTAATGATTCCACCTGCGGCACTAAAAACACGCTCTGACAAAACGCTAGCGGCAGGGCAGGCCAGGACTTCCAAGGCGTAGAGAGCCAATTCATGCCACGTGTCCAGCTTGGATACCCATTAATTGTAAGGCACAGAGGAATGTCGGAGTACAGTTGTTTGATCTTCAAGGTACTCCTTGAGCATCTGGGCAAACTTAGGATTTCTTGTGGCACTACCCCGCACCTCAGGGGCTGTGGTATGTGAGGGGCTGAGAAAACTGTCCCACATCTTAAAGACTGTTCCCCTACCTCTGGCGGATTGGACTTGTGCCCCTCTCGGCTGTACGCCTTGGTTGTCCACTGATTCCTGACCTATGCCGCTAGCGTTTTGTGAGGGGAATGCTTTGCCTACTTCCGTAACTATGGCCTTCTGGAACTGCTGCATTTTGCCTGACCTCTCCGCCTCGGGAATAAGAGACATAAAGTTCTCCTTTTAGCGTGGGTCTAACAGTGTTACCAACCAGTAATGATTGTCGGCCAAGATGTTCTTAACGCGAGGGTCACGAGACAGGCAGCTTACCATAACGTCAGCCATGTGTGCCAGACTCTTAACAGCCATCACTTCAGTATCCTGACCAACACGATGACTGAACATGCTGTCCTCCTCCTCCTCCTCCTCCTCCTCCTCATCTACCCTGTCCTCTGGCCAGCCACGCTGAACCGAGGATATGACTGCATGTCATATCCTCAATTTGGCCAGAGAGTTGCTCCATGTCTTCATCCTCCTCCTCGTCATAGTCCTCCACTGCACATTGTGATGAGACGAGGCTGGGCTGTGTGTTATCACCCACACCCACTACTGTTTCTTGCTCAAACTCATCGCGCTCCGCCTGCAATGCATAATGGTTGTTTTTTGAGCACAGACCATTTTAGAAGGCAGAGAAGCGGTATGGTGACGCTAATAATGTCGTCATCGCCGCCCACCATCTTGGTGGAGTCCTCAAAGTTTTGGCGGATGGTACATAGGTCAGACATCCATCTCCACTCCTCAGGTGTTATGTGTGGAGTTTGACCCATTTCCCGACGGCTTAGGTGATGCAGGTACTCAACAACTGCCCTCTTCTGCTCACATATCCTGACCAACATGTGCAGAGTTGAATTCCAACGCGTGGGGACATCACACACCAGTCTGTGAGCCGGAAGATGCAAATGGCGCTGAAAGCCGGCAAGGCCGGCTGAAGCAGTAGGTGACTTTCGAAAATGTGCAGACAGGCGGCGAACGTTTACCAGCAGATCAGACAGCTCTGGGTATGACTTTAGAAACCGCTGAACCACGAGGTTGAGCACATGGGCCACGCATGGAACATGTGTCAGCTGGCCTCGCCTCAAAGCCGCCACCAGGTTCCGGCCATTGTCACACACAACCTTTCCTGGCTTTAGGTTCAGAGGTGTGAGCCAGTGATCTGCCTGCTGTTTCAGAGCTGTCCACACCTCTTCTGCATTGTGGGGTTTGTCACCTATGCAGATTAGCTTCAGCACAGCCTGTTGCCGCTTCGCCGAGGCAGTGCTGCAGTGCTTCTGTGTCGCCCTGGACAAGCCAGGGGCCACAGAGCACAACACTTACACACCCCACACTCCCTGCAGGCATATCATAGTCAAAACACAAAATCCTTGTTGCCTTCCCCAGGGGCTGTTGTCCACACCAGGGGGTGGAGCCAGGCGGTTGGTCTCCACCCACCAAGGAGGAGGGAAAACACAGGCAGTGAGAGTTAAGCTAAGGAAGTGGAAGGAGGAAAGTAGTAGAGAGGAGAAAAGTGACAGCAAAGAGCCTGAAGTTGGTCCGGGTGTGTGGCCCGGACAGGACACTAAGGTTGGCAGGATGTGGTGACCGTCTGCAGTGGAGGCCGATTGGAGTCTGCCGTAAGGACCGTGGACGGGTGGTGACCCGGCCGTACCGGACCGGTATACAAAGAGAAGACAGCACCATTGGCAGGGGCCTTTCAGATCCCGGCAAGGCTTGGTGTCGCCGTGAATTTGCCAAATCCGTTAGTGAAGGGGACCTCAGGGTTTCCAAACAGCCAAGTCACGATAGAAGGCAACCGTCCAACCGTGAAGAGGAGACACCGCCACCGCCAAGGGCAACCGTCTCCCAGGGCCAGCGCCTGTGGGCAAAAGGGGCTCCTCCGGCCCATATCCAGGTCGGGGAGCGGGTTACCGATGGGAAACCATCACTACCAACACTGAACTTAGGTGCAGGGAGAGACAGTCATCACTATCCTGCAGGGAGGAACAACCGCAGCCGTCCGAGGGACCCGTCCATCCAGCCACTTGTTTTACCGTGAACTGTGTCATCATCATTGGGCTGAGTGAGTACCTCCGTGCCGTGCGGCACAGCGCTGCCCCTGCGACCCTGCACCTCATCAGGCCCCGCAACCCGCCTGTCATCCATCTCTACCCCATCACCGGGCCCCGGGACAACCAACCCCCCTACCCACGGAGGGGAGAAATAACAACAAAGCTGCTCCCTGTCACTGGCTCCCAGGATCCCCGTCCAGAGCAGCGGTGGTGTCCACACAATCACCACAACTGTGGGTGGCGTCACGGACAATATCCCCAAAACCCAAATGACCCCTTTTCACTCACGGGCGATGAGCGCCGCTCGAGTCCCCGGGATCCGGCCATCGCTCGAGCCACCGAGCAGCAGCAGCCGTAGAGCAGCGGCAGCCGGACCCGAGCAGTGGGAGAGCGCAGCGTCCCCTCCTCCGCCCGCGACACTTCCAGCTTGGGACTGGTGTGGAGGGTAAAGTGGATGAGGATGCGCAGGAGGAGGAGGAGGCTGAGGAGCATGACATTCCGGAGCTATAGAGTGTGGGTGAAACCCTGACTGAGGTAGGGCCTGCAAAACTTGGTGTGTGAAGGATGTGTTCCGTCCCTCGCTCAGACTGGGTCCCAGCTTCCACAATATTAACCCAGTGTGACGTCAACGAGATGTAGCGGCCTTGCCCACATGCACTTGTCCACGTGTCTGTGGTTAGGTGGACTTTGGCTGAAACAGCGTTGTTCAGGGCACGTGTGATGTTTTGTGACACGTGGTTATGCAATGCGGGGACGGCACACCGGGAGAAATAGTGGCGGCTGGGGACCGAGTAACGTGGGACAGCTGCCACCATCAGGTCGCGGAATGCTTCTGTCTCAACCAGCCTAAAAGGCAACATTTCCAGCGCAAGCAGTCGCGAAATGTTAGCATTTAGAAGTGTGGCATGTGGGGCGTTGGCAGTGTATTTGCGCCTGCGTTCAAAGGTTTGCTGAATGGATAACTGAACGCTGCGCTGGGACAAGGACGTGCTTGATGATGGTGTTATTTCTGCGTGGGCAACTGCAGGTGCAGGGTCGGAGGAGGCTTGTTCGCGGGCAGCATGGACAGGGGATTGGCTCGCATGCACAACAAGCGAAGACGTAGCAGTCTCATCAGCAAGCACTGCTCCTCGACTCTGTTGTACATCCCACAAAGTCGGGTGCTTGGCTGACATGTGCCTGATCAAGCTGGTGGTGGTCAGGCTGCTAGTTTTGGTACCCCTGCTGATGCTGGCACGGCAGGTGTTGCAAATGGCCTTTTTAGAATCATCTGGAGCCAACTTAAAAAAACTGCCAGACTCGGGAAGACCTAACATTTGTACAGGCACCTTGTGTCGTGTTGTTCCGGGGAACAGTTGCCTGACGTCTGCCTGGGGCCACCACCCTGCTTCTTACTGCCTGTTGGGATGCTACGCCTCCCTCCCCCTGTGCACTGCTGTCCTCGCTCTGCATATCCTCCTGCCAGGTTAGGTCAGTTACTGGATCATCCACCACATCGTCTTCTTCTTCCGCACCCTGCTCCTCCTGACTTCCTGACAATTGTGTCTCATCATCGTCCACCCCTTGTTGAGACACGTTGCCAACTTCGTGAGAACGTGGCTGCTCAAATATTTGGGCATCTGTACATACAATCTCGTCATGGCCCACTTCAACAGGAACTGGCGAGAGGCCAGAATGTGTGAATGGAAACGTGAACGAACAGCTCTTCCGAGTGTCCAAGTGTGGGATCAGTAATGTCTGTGGACGTGTACTCGACCTGGTGGTAGGAAGGAGGATCAGGTTCTGAAATGTGCGGTGCAGTATCACGGCTACTGACACTTGACCGTGTGGAAGACAGAGTGTTTGTGGTGGTGCCAATCTGACTGGAAGCATTATCCGCTATCCAACTAACAATCTGTTGACACTGGTCTTGGTTCAAGAGCGGTGTACTGCTGCGGTCCCCAAGAATTTGGGACAGGACGTGCAAGCGAGTAGATGTGGCCCTTTGTTGTGGCGAAATTAGAGCTTGCACACGACCTCGGTCTCTGCCTGCACCACCATCACGTCCACTTCCTTGTTCGTTGACAATGCCCTTGCGCATTTTGCAATGCTGTGCTGATGTGTATTCACTAGACTTGTGCGTTATATCCAAGTTTTTGCAAAACGCACACAAGTGCAGCGGAAAGCTGCCACCAACAGGCACACACGTGCGGTTTTTAAATGCAAGCACGGAGGCACTAAGAACCTAACAGGTCTCTATCCAGGGACAACGTGGAGCCTCCCAATTTTTGGCTGCCCTGCCAAAGGGCTATACTACAATAGACCCACTTCCTTACAATGGGCACTTCAGGTTTACAGGCCCTCATGCACGTCTCTATCCAGGGACAACGTGGAGCCTCCCAATTTTTGGCTGCCCTGCCAAAGGGCTATACTACAATAGACCCACTTCCTTACAATGGGCACTTCAGGTTTACAGGCCCTCATGCACGTCTCTATCCAGGGACAACGTGGAGCCTCCCAATTTTTGGCTGCCCTGCCTAAGGGCTATACTACAATAGACCCACTTCCTTACAATGGGCACTTCAGGTTTACAGGCCCTCATGCACGTCTCTATCCAGGGACAACGTGGAGCCTCCCAATTTTTGGCTGTCCTGCCTAAGGGCTATACTACAATAGACCCACTTCCTTACAATGGGCACTTCAGGTTTACAGGCCATCATGCACGTCTGTATGCAGGGGCATTGGTGAACCTCACAATTTTGGACTGCCCTGGCAAAGGAAAATACTACAAAGACTCACTTCCTCAAAATGGGCACATTAGAATCAGAGGCCTTTATGTACGTCTCTTCTCAGGGACATCGGAGTGCCACACAATGTTTTACGTAAAATCTTTCATGTATTGATCTCAAAAAGTAACATACATTAGCTCTATCTCACTGTTGGGTATGTGCCCTTAACATTTCCGCCATGAAAATTCATTTTGGTGTCATTTTGGAAGGTTTTCTGGTGAGTCCGTAAAAATGGCGTAAAACGCGGACAAAATTGTTCACAGCTGTGACTTTTGAGTGATAAATGCTTCAAGGGGTCTTCCCCATGCTGTTGCCATGTCATTTGAGCACTCTTCTGAGACTTTTGTGCCATTTTTAGGGTTTCTACATGCTGCCGGGGGTCATTTCACAAAAATACTCGGGTCTCCCATAGGATAACATTGGGCTCGGTGCTCGGGCCGAGTACACGAGTATCTTGGGATGCTCGGCCCGAGCCTCGAGCACCCGAGCTTTTTAGTACTCGCTCATCACTAATTGCTTTGCAAGGGGTTAATGACAGTTCACAGCTGCCACTAAGCCCTAGATTACTAATGGGAGACATCTCTGAGACCCCACCATTCCTAATCTGTAAGTGAAAAGAAATAAAACAAAACACAGAAAAACATGTTTTATTTGAAATAAAATACAAAAAAACACTTTCTTTCTCCCCTTTATTAACCCCCAAAACACCCAGGTCAGACATAATCCAAACAAGGTTCCACGACGATTATAGCTCTGCTACATTACTGAAGACACAGCACGCAGGCACAGAACATGACTGCACATTGTGGGCTTCAGGCAGAGACTGAACCGCAGTAATGAGCGGTGACGTCACTCATTTTATTTGCGGTCATAGCTGGAGGTTCCCATAGTCCTCCATCTGTAACCGCAGGTAAACTGACCTCATTAAACTCAGGTGTGGTCACTGAGTTCACATACCTTCATCTCTTGGCAGAAAACTGTGGTTGTCTGCCATGAGGTGCAAATGTGGTGCTGAAATGTCTGCACCAGACCCTCTTATTTTGATACACAGCCAAGATAAGCGCACGGCTGGGGGCTGCAGCCTGTATCTGTATGCTTTATCTGTGGTGGGTATTACAATATAGGGAGACCGACCCTACACCAATTTATTTATTTATTTATTTTTACACTATAGACATGCACACAGCCTCTGTAATTGGTTGGAGGCAGACATGCTATCACACAGGGTAGGGGCACATCTGATTATCCAGAGACGCCGGGACTGCCAGTGGGTGGTGGAAGCAGTGCATATGCATGAGGTTAATGAGCGGCCCTGGAAGTAATGTTACAGCTACGTGGGAGACTGGTAAGTATAACATGTTTGCTCTAATCCTAATACCCCTTCTACCGCCATTTTAAAGCACCGTATTCTGGTCCCCATCTACTTATATGAGGACCGGCATCCGGGCAGATATCGGTGATCAATTCCAGGCCGGAACCAGGTTTTTGTTTGTTTTTTTTTAAAACCCAGATGGACCCGCCAATCCCGGGTATCTGCGGGTTCGCCCATCACTGCTCATAATACAATTTTTTACTTATTATTAAGGAGTAGGACTCCTAGACTAGTAAAGCCTATGCACTGTGTGCAAGGCCTGCCACAAATGAGAAGGAGGGACTGCAATGCACCCTAGAAGACACGTAGTACAGTCATGGCCAAAAGTTTTGAGAATGACACCAAAATTATATTTTCACATGATCTGTTGCCCTCTGGTTTTTAATTGTGTTTGTCTGATGTTTATATCACATACAGAAATATAATTGCAATCATATTATGAGTACCAAAAGGTTATATTGACAGTTAGAATGAGTTAATGCAGCAAGTCAATATTTGCAGTGTTGACCCGTCTTCTTCAGGACCGCTGCAATTCTCCCTGGCATGCTCTCAATCAACTTCTGGATCACATCCTGACTGATAGCTGTCCATTCTTGCATAAGCAATGCTTGCATTTTGCCAGAATTTGTTGGTTTTTGTTTGTCCACCCGTCTCTTGATGATTGTCCACAAGTTCTCAATGGGATTAAGATCTGGGGAGTTTCCAGGCCATGACCCAAAATCTCTATGTTTTGTTCCATGAGCCATTTAGTGATCACCTTTGCTTTATGGCAAGGTGCTCCATCATGCTGAAAAAGGCATTGTTGGGCGCCAAACTGCTCTTGGACAGTTGGGAGAAGTTGGTCTTGGAGGACATTCTGGTACCATTCTTTATTCATGGCTGTGTTTTTAGGCAAGACTGTGAGTGAGCCGATTCCCTTGGCTGAGAAGCAACCCCACACATGAATCGTTTCAGGATGCTTAACAGTTGGCATGAGACAAGACTGGTGGTAGTGCTCACCTCTTCTTCTCCTAATAAGCTGTTTTCCAGATGTCCCAAACAATCGAAAAGGGGATTCATCTGAGAAAATGACTTTACCCCAGTCCTCAGCAGTCCACTCCCTGTACCTTTTGCAGAATATCAGTCGGTCCCTGATGTTTTTTCTGGAGAGAAGTGGCTTCTTTGCTGCCCTCCTTGAAACCAGGCCTTGCTCAAGCAGTCTCCGCCTCACAGTGCGTGCAGAAGCACTCACACCAGCCTGCTGCCATTGCTGAGCTAGCTCGGCACTGCTGGTAGTCCGATCCCGCAGCTGAAACAGTTTTAAGATACGGTCTTGGCGTTTGCTGGTCCTTCTTGGGCGCCCTGGAGCCTTTTTGGCAACAATGGAAGCTCTCTCCTTGAATTTCTTGATGATGCGATAGATTGTTGACTGAGGTGCAATCTTTGTAGCTGCGATACTCTTCCCTGTTAGGCCATTTTTGTGCAGAGCAATGATGGCTGCACGTGTTTCTTTAGAGATAACCATGGTTAACTGAAGAGAAACAATGATACCAAGCACCAGCCTCCTTTTAAAGTGTCCAGTGGTGTCATTCTTACTTAATCATGACTGATTGATCGCCAGCCCTGTCCTCATGAACACCCACACCTGTGTTAATTGAACAATCACTAAAACAATGTTAGCTGCTCCTTTTAAGGCAGGAATGCAATGATGTTGAAATGTGTTTTGGGGGTTAAAGTTCATTTTCTTAGCCAATATTGACTTTGCAAGTAATTGCTATTAAGCTGATCACTCTTTATGACATTCTGGAGTATATGCAAATTGCCATTAGAAAAACTTAAGCAGTAGACTTTGTAAAAATTAATATTTGTAGCATTCTCAAACCTTTTGGCCATGACTGTAGAGGACTTCAGAATACATTTTTTTTCCCTCATTATTAATGTGTGGGCCTCATAGACTAGTAAAGCAAAGGACTTCCAAAAATTAGAAGGAGGGACTTGTGGAAGATAAGTCTTGTTGATGAGTGTGTTTCTTGTGCTCCCGCAGGAGGCACAGTTTCACCTGGCCCACGGCTTCAGCCTTTGCGTGCACCATCAGCAGCATGTCCATTTCTTTGTCCCTTACCGCACGCCTTGTGCATATTAAAATAGTATATTAAGAAAATCAGAGTACATAATTTTGGTTTCCATTATTCACTAAGGCGTCCTTCATATCTCCATGTCTCCCACATGTATGGTGTCCATTTTCACACTTCCTACTAATTAAAGTCAATAGAGGTCTTCACACCTCCGTGTTCTCACGTTGACCATGTGTCCCTATGAAACAACTGCGGTGATTCTCATGGAGAAAAGTCAATTTTTTTACGGCAGCACGTCAAATATGGACATCACACGGATGGTATCCCTGTGACATCCGTGTTACACATACCGGAAAAAAAAGGATGATACTGAATTCAATGTTTTTTTATGTGGAAAAGATGTGCAAAGCTAGAAAAATTATAGATCAATGCTAGATAGATAGATTTTACACCTACAGTATTTAGCAGAGTTAATAAATAATTTAGGAAAACAATGGCATTGGGTCCCCCCTAATTTTCATAGCTAGGACAGGTACAGCAGCAGCAGCCTTATCTGTCAGCTGTACCTTGGCTGATTTTGTAAAATAGAAGGGATCCCATGCAGATTTTTTAAATTATTGGAAAAAATAATTTAAAACAACAGCATGGGGTCCCTCCATTTTTTTTACAAAACCAGCCAAGAGACAGCAGACACCTGGGGGCTAATATTATTAGGGCCATAGTTAATTGGCCCTTCCCAGCCTAAAATTAGCAGCTCACAGACACCCCAGAAATGGCACCTGTCAGTGTAGGGGCTGAAGAGCTTTCCTTTGCCTCATTCCTGGCTCTGCACTGTTCAAATGTATTCATGGCAGGGAGGGTGAAACAAGATTAGAAGAATAATGCAAGGAGTCCCAAATTTTAAGTGAGTGTGATATCATGGGGTTCATGAATTGTGTGCTTGGGTGGGAAGGAGCCAAAACAAGGCATCAAGTATCCAAGGGTTACTGAGCTTGCGAGGATGCAGCAAGTCCAAGGGTGCAGGTAAGTCCTTAGTTTAAACACAATATCATAGTTTGACACAAGTGCATAGATTGGAGTTATCCTTACAAGTTTTTCATTGTTTTTCTAATTTTATCTGTACCGTTTATCCCCTATTAATAGGTGCTCCATGGACAATGCTACCAAGTGTGCGTTTTGTGAGATGTATGTATGACTTAAATAACCGTTCGAGGGTGAATATGTCTGCACTCGTTGCCAGCATGTTACATATTTGGAAGCCCAGGTAACTGATCTAAATATGCAGCTTGCAACACTCAGGAGCACTGCAAACCTGGAGAGGAGTTTAGTGCTCACTGAGCATGCTCTGGCTGGGGCCAGGGATAGGTGGAGGTGGGGAAAGTCAGGACTGAGAGGTAGGTAAGTGGTAACAGTTAGAAGAAGAGGTAGGGGGAAAAATGTCAGGAAGCCTAGTCCTGATCTGGCATAACCTAGTAAATAAGCCTATTTAGCTGATATTAGGGATGCAGGCCCAGGACTAGGATCACTACAGCAGGACGTTGCTCCTAGCAACCATGAAAATGACTGCTGTAGGAAGGAGGGAAATAGTAGTGCAGCAAATGCCAGACAGATGTTGGTGGTAGGAGACTCTATAATTAGGCGGAGAGACAGGGTCATTTGTCACCAAGACCGTGAATGCCAAACAGTGTGTTGTCTGCTCAGTTTCAGCAAATTGCGGATCGGATAGACAGATTGCTTTGTGGGGCTGGGGAAAACCAAGCCGTCATGGTGCACATTGGTACTGTAAGGATGTGTGACGCCCTGGCACAGCCAGGTTGTCACAGAAAGAGTTAATCCTCCTTGGTAATCTGATCTCACACCGGTGCAGCAAGACAAACCACATCCCCCAGGGTAAGAAAAAAGCAGAGCAGAGGGGAGGGGCTGGGGCAGAGAGTGTGTGGAGAGGAGACAGAAGTGGAGCCTGGAGCTGTAGCTCCCAGGCTGAAAGCAAAGCGTGCTCCGAGAGGGCCGGGACAGGCTGTAGTGAGGAAGGGGCCAGAGGTAGCCGGAGCAGGGCGGTGGCCCCTCGGTACCTGGGTGACCTGGATCACTACAGGGGAGTGGACTCCCCGTTCCCGGCTGAGGAGAAAGAGGAAGAGAGTGGAGAGAAAGGCACCTGGCTGCAGGGAAAGAACAACAAGGGCTGCTGCACCGTGTGTGGGACACTAACACCCCCGTACCGAAGGCTGCGGACACCGGCAATTCCTAGTTTACCAGTGACTCCGTGTGACTTACTTGTGAGTACACCCGTGCCCTCGGGCACCGTACTGCAGCACTGCGCCCTGCTCCCTGCTTACCCCATCATCGGGCCCCGGGACAACCAACCCCCTACCCACGGAGGGGAGAACTAACATCTAGCTGCTCCATACCATCACTCCCGGGATCCCCGTCCAGAGCAGCGGTGGTGTCCCAATCACCACAACCGTGGGTGGCGTCACGGACAATATAAATCTCCCTTACCAAACCCCCTTTTTACTGTGGAGCCTGGGATCACAGACCGGGTCACGCCACCGTGATACCCACAGAAGTGACCTCGTGGCCCGGATCTGAGTACCCCTGGTCCCCGGGCGACACAGATGCAACTGGCAGTGTGGTGGATGGCGGAAATCCTCTGCGATCTGAACCCGGAATGTTTCTCTGGGACTTGTAGTTCCATGAGGATTTTTGTACACATTCAGGGCTGGGTTCATGGGACGGTCAGAAGTGATGGGCGGGACTGACCATCCACATACCTCCCATACATAGGTGTGTCTAATGGGATTTAATGGAGCTGTCATTTGTCACATGATCGCTGTGAGTAGGTGGGAGCAATCTTTCTGAAAGCACATGGTCAGGAGATCATGTGCATGCTGAGACAACAAAGTGCTCTAAGAGTCCAGGGAGCTGCAGAGTCTACTGGGGCTCTGGAATGACAGCAGGTGTCGTCGAACTGAGCTGGTTCGAGGACCTGGTTAGTGAGCCCAGTGAGAGAGGCTCCCTGGAGGTCGAGCCTGAATGAAGGCAGACGTAGAAACCTACAAAGCGACTGAAAGGTTTCAACCTGAGAAAAGGGGGTGTGGACTGGCTGATGCCAGAGAATAAACTGTATGGACACTCGGCGGATTAAACAGTGAGACATTGTTGTCCTGCGAGAGAGTGTTTGTGGCCCATTACACTGCGTGGTTTATGAGGATGTGAATAAGGTGGAAGGTCCTTAAAAAAATTACAGGGAACTAGGAGAGAAGCTGAAGTCCAGGACATCCAAGGTGGTATTTTCAGGAATTAACTGATGCAACGAGCATCACTAGAAAGAGAGCAGGAGCTTAGAGAGATCAATCTATGGCTTAGAAATTGGTGCAGGATTGAAGGGTTTGGGTTCATGGAGAACTGGGCTGACTTCTCGGTCAGCTACAGGCTCTATGGTAGGGACGGGCTGCACCTCAATGGGGAGGGTACAGCTGTGCTGGAGAAGAAAATGGTCAGTCAGATGGAGGAGATTTTAAACTCGGATTTTAGGGGAGGGAGGGTAGTGGAGAAAATAAGGGGATAGAGCAGATAGAGACAGTGAGACAGTAGGGGTTAATGAAGGTTTAGGGGGACTGGGACATGCATGGAATGTAGGGAGGCAAGGAGTAAAGAATGTGTTAATAGTATTAAATGTCTACTGTCAAAGGCAAGAAGTCTTCCAAACAAAATGAATGAATTGGAGACTCTATGTCAACCATGGATTATGATGTGGTGGGCATTACGGAAACTTGGCTGGATGAGAGTCATGACTGGGTGACAAACGTAGAGGGTTATACTATATTCGGGAAGGACAGGAAAGACAAAAAGGTGGAAGAGTGTGTATATTTGTTAAATCTAACCTGTACTCAATGACTGAGTAGGGGAAGTTGTGACAATGTAGTCAGTATGGCTAAATGTACATGGGGAGTGAAATGCTGCAACAAATTGAAAAGGCAGCTAATAATAATAATCAGGTCCTTATTATGGGGATTTAAACTATCCAGACATTCAGTGGGACATAGAATCTTTGGGTTGTGCTAATGTAATGCCTGAGTGTAGCCACAGACTCAGACTGGCTGTAAGGGGAGTCTAGAGTAAGGCTTCTCACAAAGCAGGACCCCAAGAACTCTGCAACCCTTTAACCCCTATACAGGGATGTGGAAATACACAGAGCTGCAGAGATCACTACCTGTGGCAGGCTGTAGTCCGTGGTCGTCAGGCAGGGTCAAAAAACAGGAGATGCAAAACAGGAACAGAATCGGCAGGCAAGGGCGTAGTGAGGAGACAAAGCAGAGGTCAATTCCGGAACTGGCAGCAGGGTACAAAAACGACAGGCAGGAGGGTAGTTAACAACAAGCAAAGGTCAGCGCACAGGAATCACAATACAAACAGCACATGAGCCAGGAGTACAGAACTATCTCTGGCAGTAGTCATGTGACAGGAGGGGAAATAAGAAGGGTGTGGTGTCTTCCCATTGGCTGCAGGTGAATGTTGGCAACATCAGCTGGAAGACACGCCACCTACAGTCAGCCAGTGGTACTGCAGGTTCCAGGGAAACCCAGCCTAGTGGATGAGCGGAGCCTGTGCTCCGCAGAGCCACGGGCACCGACTCCTCTCCCATCACCAGCACTATCCATGGTGAGAAAATGGCGTCGTCTGGCGATCGGAGCAGAATTCGCAGGAGCGGAATCTGGTGGGGACGTGACAGCTAAGAACTGTAAGTTCTTATCTACAATTCAAGACAACAACACAATTACCTCTCTCAGATGGTAGATGAACCAACAAGAGGGGATAATTTGCTAGATCTGGTGCTGTCAAATAGACAAGATACAATTTCAGACCTACAGGTCCGGGAGCACGTGGGAATCAGCGATCATCATATGGTAAGCTTCAAAGTAATATTCATTAGGACATTTGAAAAGGGAAATGCTAAAACCTGGAATTTTAGGAAAGTTGATTTCAACAAATTAAGTGAACAAATTAAGGGAAAAGCTTAATTGTGTAGATTGAGATCATCATGTTACCATGACTATCATGGTAACTGGGGATACCAACCATAAATGGGGTAAGTTTAAGGATATACTCCTAGAGTCCTGTAAAAAACGTGTACCCTCTGGTAATAAAATGTCCAAGAATAAAAAGAAACCACTATGGATAAATATCACAGTACAAAGTATAATAAAACAAAAACAAAGGGCGTTCAAAATCTTGAAGGCTAAGAATACAGAAATAGCATTTCAGGAGTATAAAGATTTCAGTAAGAAATGTAAAAAAGAAATCAAGTTAGCAAAATTAGCTACTGAATCAAAAATTGCCAAAGACATTAAAATAAATCCCAACAATATTTACAAATACATTAATTCTAAAAGGAAAACAAAGGATGTTATTGGCACCTTAAAATATAATAAGTTAATTATAGAGGACAAAGAAAAGGCTGAGATATTAAACAGGCACATCTCATCCATGTTCATTAAGGAACTAAAGGGTGCTTTACACGCTGCGACATCGCTAGCGAACCCATTAGCGATGTGACACGCCAGATCGCAGATAAGATTTGCCGAGATCTCACATAGGTCATTTTTCGTAGCGACGGTCACATGTGCGATCTCGGCAAATTGTATGTGCGATCTGGCATGTTACATCGCTAACGAGATTGCTAGCGATGTTGCAGCGTGTAAAGCACCCTTAACTGTTCCAGGGATCATTCAACAAGTCAAAAAGCAAACTTCACCACCTGATAAAATTAATTTAACACAAGAAGAAGTATGCCTGCATCTCAATAAATAAAACATTGACAAACTCTCTTGTAACAGGGTTGGTGCCTCAGGATTGGAGCATTGCTGATGTGGTACCGATATTCAAGAAAGGTAAGAGGGTGGATCCAGGCAACTACTGTCCAGTAATTCTGACATCAGTAGTGTGCAAAGATTTTGAGGGCATTTTAAGGGATGACATGCACAAATTTAATTTCAGAAAATAATATAACTGACAAACAGTATGGATTCATGAATAGTGATGGGCGAACCTCCCAATGTTCGTGTTTGGGAGACTCGCCTGAACGTTTTGTAAAGTTCGAGTTTGGGTTCTGAGATAATGCGAACTTGCGTCCGAACACCAAACATGGACTTTACAGTTATGTGAAGGGGCGAGGGGGGGCTGTAAAAATTAAGAATACAGTTAATAATACACAACACAAGGGAAAGAGTGGGCACAACTACACCAAACATGTACTGGAAAATCCAGAATAATGGAATGAAGCAAGAGGAGTCCCTTGTTGCATGCAAAAAGTGTGAAAAGGTTTATTAATAACACAGAGAAATATTATTAAGAACACTTAAAACTGGGAAAGATCAAAGGAGTGATCCACCCATGAACAGTTTAGCACATCACCACTGAAACCTCATGAAATAATACAGATGGAATAAATCACATAGGCTCAAAAATAACAGTACCAGAGAACAGTATACAGCAATACATAGCCACCAAATGTAGGACTAACATAAATATGGTACAGATCAGAGAGAGCCAATACAATACCAGATGAGTAAATAGTGAGAGAGGAAGTGTGGGTGCGCCTGCCCCACGCGTTACGCCACCATGTGTGGCTTCATCAGGGGTAAAAATTTGTTTCTTGATTACAGTTAATAATAAACATTGTCATTATAGTTACAGGTCCCGCGACGCATCCTGCAGACTCTGTCTCCCGCGACTTCTGCTCCGATAGCCAGGCGATGCCGTGTTCCTGCCATGGATGGTGCTGGTGATGGGAGAGGAGTCGATGCCAGCGGCACCGGTGGGCGCAGGCTCCGATCATCCATTGGGCTGGGTTATCTTGGGATCTGCAGTACCGCTGGCTGACTGTAGGTGGCGGGTGTCTCCCAGCTGAAGTACCATCATTCAGCTACAGCTAATGGGAAGACACCACACCCTTCTTATTCCCCCTCCTGTCTGCTGACCTCTGCCAGAGATAGTTCTGATTCTGGCTCATGTGCTGTTTGTTTTGTGATTCCTGTGTGCTGACTTGCTTGTTGTTGACTACCCTTCTGCCTGCTGTTTTGTACCTCGCTGCTCGACCCGGATCTGACCACTGCTACGTTTTCTGTTTACACCTTTGCCTGCCGATTCTGTCCCTGTTCTGCTATTCCTAGTTTGACCCTGCCTGACGACTACTCTCATCGGACTGCAGCCTTCCACAGGTAGAGATCTCCAGGGCCCTGTGTAATTCCAAATCCCTGTAAAGGGGTTAAAGAGTTTCAGGGTTCCGGGGTCCTGCTTGGTGAGGGGCTTCCCTCTAGTCTGTCCATTACATCCCACCTGAGTCTGTTGATCCAGGCAGGCGTTACACTCAGGCGAGCACCGCGTACCGGCAAGCACAGAGACACTGAAACTGCAGGACCTTGCATGACGTCATAGTCATGTGACCAGTCTGTAGCCAATGAGATATAGCCAATGAGATAATACTACATTCAGACGTGACTAGTCACATGGGTAAGACGTCACGGAAGGTCCTGTAACTCAGTGCTGGTTCCCGGGCGGCACAGCAATGATCAGACGGACACGGAAGTGGCTGGGAGACAGAGTCTGCAGGATGCGTCGCGGGACCTGTAAGTATGATCATAATGTTTTTTAATAACGTGCTTTTTCTTTTTTTACAACCCCTGGACTTGAACTGTAACACGAGCTTCCCAGGAAAGCTTGTGTTCGGGATCGTGTGCACGAACACCATGTGTTCGATACGGACTCCGAACTTTACAGTTCGGGTTCACCCATCCCTATTCATGAAAGATAAGTCGTGTCTTACCAACATGTTGCGGTTCTATGAGGAGATAAGTGCAAATCTGGATATTGGTAATGCAGCTGATGTAATATATTTGGACTTTGCAAAGGCATTTGATACTGTATCATATAATAGCCTTATACTGAAGCTCCAGAAGCAAGGACTAGGGGAAACTATATGCAACTGGGTAAGGAATTGGCTAAAAGATAGGAAATAAAGAGTAGTCATAAATGGTACATTCTCTAAATGGGCAATAGTCAGCAGTAGGGTGCCACAGGGATCTGTGCTAGGACCGATTCTGTTTAATCTCTTTCTTAATGACCTTGTGGATGGGATTGATAGTAAAATGTCAGTCTTTACTGACGACACCAAACTATGTAGAATATTAAAAACTGATCTTGATAGTACAATATTACAAAACGATCTGAATAAGATGTCAGAATGGGCAGACACTTGGCAAATGAGATTTAATGTTGCTAAATGTAAAGTAATGCACCTAGGACAGAGTAATCCTATAGCTGCGTATACATTAATTGGAAGTAAACTCGGGACTACAGAACAGGAGAAGGACTTGGGCATTCTGGTTACAAGTAAGCTGAGCAGCAGTACTTAATGTCAAGCAGCAGCTGCTAAAGCAAACAAGATTTTAGGGTGTATAAAAAGAGAGATTAGATCTCGTGATCCCAATGTATTGTTACCCATCTATAAATCACTTGTAAGGCCACATCTGGAATATGGGATCCAGTTTTGGGCTCCACATTTTAAAAAGGACATTCAGAAGTTTGTCAGTTTAAAGGTGGACAACGAGACTACTACAAGGAATGGAAGGCCTCCGATATGATGAGAGGTTGAAAAAGTTAGATATGTTTAGCTTAGAAAAAAAAGACGTCTCAGAGGAGATCTCATTTATATGTATAAATACATGTGTGCTCAATATAAAGGACTGGCACATGACTTATTCCTTCCAAAGACAGCTTAATAGGAAAGGGATCTTTACAGTTACCGCAGTCAGACTGTGGAATGCTCTACCACAAGAGGTAGTAATGGCAGATACTATAACAGCTTTTAAACAAGGGTGGATGATTTCCTCAGTACACACAACATTATCGGTTATAAATAACTTAATGACAAAATGTATAATTGGTGGAGGAAGGTTGAACTAGGTCTTCTTTCAACCTATGTAACTATAAGGGTCAGAATAGGCAGGATATAAAGTTAATTGAGCTAGTTGAGCTTCTTGATACGGTAATATTTGGTGAGGTTGGGAACTGCTAAACTCCATTTCATGACGATATAGTGTAGTTCTGTTAACTCTGAGGAGACCACCCACCCAAATAAGAATATTAATCAAGTGTTGGGTTAATTTAGGATAGTGAGATGGGACAGAGATTGGTAATAGACTACACTGTGTGCAGAATTATTAGGCAAGTTGTATTTTAGAGCATTTTTTTGTATTATTGATCAACAACTATGTTCTCGATCAACCCAAAAGACTCATAAATATCGAAGCTTAATATTTTTGGAAGTTGGAGTGGTTTTTTTTAGATTTGGATATCTTTGGAGGATATCTTTTTGTGCAGGTAACTATTACTGTGCAGAGTTATTAGGCATCTTAATAAAAGCCAAATATATTTCCATCTCACTTGTTTATTTTCACCAGGTAAACCAATGTAACTGCCCAAAATTTAGAAATAAACATTTCTGAAACGCAAAAACAAAACCAAAACAAATTGACCGATATAGCCACCTTTCTTTATGATGACACTCAACAGCCTACCATCCACAGATTCTTTCAGTTGCTTGATCTGTTTATGATCAACATTGTGTGCAGCAGACACCACAGCCTCCCAGACACTGTTCCGAGAGGTGTACTGTTTTCCCTCCCTGTAGATTTTACATTTTATGAGGGACCACAGGTTCTCTATGGGGTTCAGATCAGGTGAACAAGGGGGCCATGTCATTATTTTTTCATCTTTTAAACCTTTACTGGACAGCCACGTTGTGGAGTAATTGGATTCATGTGATGAAGCATTGTCCTGCATGAAAATCATGTTTTTCTTGAACGATACCGACTTCTTCATGTACCACTGCTTGAAGAAGTTGTTTTCCAGAAACTGGCAATAGGTCTGGGAGTTGAGCTTCACTCCATCCTCAACCCAAAAAGGTCCCACAAGTTCATCTTTGATGATACCAGCCCATAACAGTACCCCACCTCCACCTTGCTGGCGTCTGAGTCGGAGTGCAGCTCTCTGCCCTTTACTGATCCAGCCTCTGGCCCATCCATTTGGCCCATCAAGAGTCACTCTCATTTCATCAGTCCATAAAACCTTTGAAAAATCAGTCTTAAGATATTTCTTGGCCCAGTCTTGATGTTTTATCTTATGTTTCTTGTTCAAAGGTGGTTGTTTTTCAGCCTTCCTTACCTTGGCCATGTCCCCGAGTATGCAACACCTTGCGTTTTTTGATACTCCAGTAACGTTGCAGCTCTGAAATATGGCCAAACTGGTGGCAAATGGCATCTTGGCAGCTTCACGCTTGATTTTCCTCAATTCGTGGGCAGTTATTTTGCGCCTTTTTTGCCCAACACGCTTCTTGCGACCATGTTGTCTATTTCCCATGAAATGCTTGATTGTTCGGTGATCACGCTTCAAAAGTTTAGCAATTTCAAGACTGCTGCATCCCTCTGTAAGACATCTCACACTTTTGGACTTTTCAGAGCCCGTCAAATCTCTCTTCTGACCCATTTTGCCAAAGTAAAGGAAGTTGCCTAATAATTAAGCACACCTTATATAGGGTGTTGATGTCATTATGCCATACCCCTCCTTATTACAAAGATGCACATCACTTGATCTACTTAATTGGTAGTTGGCTCTCAAGCCTATACAGCTTGGAGTAGGACAACATGTATAAAAAGTATCATGTGATCAAAATACTCATTTGCCTAATAATTGTGCACACAGTGTAGTTTGTGGAGACGGGACATTTTAAGTTCTCGTATGCGGCCCAACCAGGAAAGATTTAGCTTCCCCCAAGATAGGAGTAATGAGTGTAGCTTCCAGAGCATTTGGGGGTAGCTTGCAGAAAAAAAATGGAATCTACATTAGCTGTTAGTTTCACACCTAAGTATGGCAGGTGGTTTGTCTCCCAAAATTGGGTCCATGAGATTCAGAGCATGTCTTGTTCTCATCTGTCCATTTTGCATATCAGACTGAGCCATTAAAATCAAAGGGGCTAGTGTAAACCAGATGACACACTGAAGGCAGACTTTGTACTTCAGTTTTACATATGATTTTAATCCATTTTTAGTTGATACATTGCTAAGAGTCAATGATTAAAGAAGTTCAGTTTATCTACTTCAGTGAAATGAAAGAGATGAGAAAAAAACAGATGCATGAATCGGTCAATTTCTCTGAGATGGTAACACTCACATGGACATGTGAATGTATTCTTACATAGAGTTGGGGAGCCTGATCATTCAACTGTGCCACTATGACGGGGTCCTTCTCCCATATCACACAATCAACAGAGCGAGAGATGAGTGAGCAATCCAATAAGCATTTATTCCAAGCAAATCAAACGGTCCATAACATAATCCACCATACCTTCCCTGAGAGGTTCAATCTTCTTCCTTCTCCCTTCAAGTTCTCAAACAGACTGCCTCATCCCCGCAGGTAAGCAAAGAAGTTAGGTGGATTCCAGGCCCACCTCCCCCCACACCTAAGGGCAGGAACACTACAGGGGGTGATTACCTACAGACAATACAATGTACACACAAGCAATACAAATAATGGACAGGGAACCACGCTTAGGGGTGCTTCACACACAGCGAGCTCGCTGCCGAGATCGCTGCTGAGTCACGCTTTTTGTGACGCAGCAGTGACCTCATTAGCGATCTCGCTGTGTGTGACACTGAGCAGCGATCTGGCCCCTGCTGCGAGATCGCTGCTCGTTACACACAGCCCTGGTTCGTTTTCTTCAAAGCCGCTCTCCTGCTGTGACACACAGATCGCTGTGTGTGACAGCAAGAGAGCGACAAATGAAGCAAGCAGGGAGCAGGAGCCGGCGTCTGACAGCTGAGGTAAGCTGTATCCAAGATAAACATCGGGTAACCAAGGTGGTTACCCGATATTTACCTTAGTTACCAGCCTCTGCAGCTCTCACGCTGCCTGTGCTGCCGGCTCCGGCTCTCTGCACATGTAGCTGCTGTACACATCGGGTTAATTAACCCGATGTGTACAGCAGCTAGGAGAGCAAGGAGCCAGCGCTAAGCAGTGTGCGCGGCTCCCTGCTCTCTGCACATGTAGCTGCATTACACATCGGGTTAATTAACCCGATGTGTACTGTAGCTAGGAGAGCAAGGAGCCAGCGCTCATTGTGCGCGGCTCCCTGCTCCCTGCTCACACTGGTAACTAATGTAAACATCGGGTAACCATACCCGATGTTTACCTTAGTTACCAGTCTCCGCAGCTTCCAGACGGCGGCTCCGTGCAAGCGCAGCGTCGCTTGCACGTCGCTGCTGGCTGGGGGCTGTTCACTGGTCGCTGGTGAGATCTGCCTGTTTGACAGCTCACCAGCGACCATGTAGCGATGCAGCAGCGATCCTGACCAGGTCAGATCGCTGGTCGGATCGCTGCTGCATCGCTAAGTGTGAAGGTACCCTTAAACATTACCCCACACAAAATGGTACATAACCCACAATATCACACCATCACAACCTTTTCCTCCTTCTTAATAAGTGAGTACGCCATGAGGTCTACACAGACCTCTGGCCATCTCACTTAAGTTCATATTATCCTGAGCTGTGGATAGTCCCTTGTTCAGCAGTAGGGTTAGAAGGACAAGCTTCCCTTTGTGTCCTCCTTCACTCTGCATTGTAGATCTCCCACATCATTGCCTAGGAGAATATCTGCAGGCAGGCCGCTCATCACCCCAACCACACATTGCCTGACCCCAAAGCCAAAGTCCAGATCTACAGTCGCCTTTGGGATATTTCTCCTTTGTCCTCCAGCCAGTTCAGTAACAATCCCTGGTCCATGATGTATCACCTCTTACCGAACCACCCGGGGAACAACTATTGTGAGAAATGCCCCAGAGTCACAAAATCCAATGACTCTCTGTCCATCCAGCACAACCTCCTGTAAGTGCTTACTTTGATGATGAGAGGAACTCGGGGCTGTGGCTCGCAGCCCATAAACCCCTAGTGGCCGACCATGAGTGTCTGAGTCATTAGGCAAGTCCACTTGAAGGGGTGAGAACTCTTCCCACCTTGTATTTAGCTGTAGAGCATGAGCAATCACACCATCTCATCACCCTAGGTCTCTGTGAGGGGTGCCCACTTAGGGGTAAGTCACAGATGTGTGACTGACTGTTGTCAGTTGTCAGGATAATATGTCAAACTCGCATACACCAAGTCTAACATGCCACTCCTGTGTTCAGTGCCCAAGTAGAAACCTATCCCATTCTACTCAAATTTTACAAAACTTTGCATTTGCCAAAATGCAGATTATTTTAAATTTTCTTCTCCTGGATGCCTATTTTCTGAACTGTAAAGGGCCACCACAGTTTATCACATCTTTATATTCAGCTTACCATTCTTCTGTCTGGCCTCTCCGCTCTTCACCATCACCCTTTTGGCCCTCGTAACTTCTTCTAATCCCCACTGCTCAGTCACAAATCCTCTATGAAAGTCTCTCACATTGAGCCAGGATTTCTGACTGTATTAAAAACACAAAAACCTGAGCTGAAACAATGTTCAGTAAACATGCAACATTAAGCATGTGAATTGCAGCCTTAAGACTAGAAAAAACCAAGGAGAAAAATTGTATGAAAAATACCCTGAATATAAATAAATAAATTGCAAGTGCTTAATAACAGGGTACTTAGTGTATACATTTTTGCAAAAAGGTAAAAAGCTGTCTCACCTCGTCACGGTGTACCCATCTGAGACAGTCCCTAACCTACTGAAGTTAAAAACATTATCAATACCTGACTTGTGTCATGTCAGAACTCCAATATGGATGGTGGCAAGTGGTTAGCTGTGTCCCAGATAAAATACACAGCAAAGTGAGACGCAATCAGCTGTTCAGTCTCAGTACTAGGAGGGCTGCACCCCCAACTTGCAACCAAGCAAGAAAACATACAAAAAACACAAAAACCTGAGCTGAAACAATGTTCAGTAAACATGCAACATTAAGCATGTGAATTGCAGCCTTAAGACTAGAAAAAACCAAGGAGAAAAATTGTATGAAAAATACCCTGAATATAAATAAATAAATTGCAAGTGCTTAATAACAGGGTACTTAGTGTATACATTTTTGCAAAAAGGTAAAAAGCTGTCTCACCTCGTCACGGTGTACCCATCTGAGACAGTCCCTAACCTACTGAAGTTAAAAACATTATCAATACCTGACTTGTGTCATGTCAGAACTCCAATATGGAAGGTGGCAAGTGGTTAGCTGTGTCCAAGATAAAATACACAGCAAAGTGAGACGCAATCAGCTGTTCAGTCTCAGTACTAGGAGGGCTGCACCCCCAACTTGCAACCAAGCAAGAAAACATACAAAAAACACAAAAACCTGAGCTGAAACAATGTTCAGTAAACATGCAACATTAAGCATGTGAATTGCAGCCTTAAGACTAGAAAAAACCAAGGAGAAAAATTGTATGAAAAATACCCTGAATATAAATAAATAAATTGCAAGTGCTTAATAACAGGGTACTTAGTGTATACATTTTTGCAAAAAGGTAAAAAGCTGTCTCACCTCGTCACGGTGTACCCATCTGAGACAGTCCCTAACCTACTGAAGTTAAAAACATTATCAATACCTGACTTGTGTCATGTCAGAACTCCAATATGGATGGTGGCAAGTGGTTAGCTGTGTCCCAGATAAAATACACAGCAAAGTGAGACGCAATCAGCTGTTCAGTCTCAGTACTAGGAGGGCTGCACCCCCAACTTGCAACCAAGCAAGAAAACATACAAAAAACACAAAAACCTGAGCTGAAACAATGTTCAGTAAACATGCAACATTAAGCATGTGAATTGCAGCCTTAAGACTAGAAAAAACCAAGGAGAAAAATTGTATGAAAAATACCCTGAATATAAATAAATAAATTGCAAGTGCTTAATAACATTGTACTTAGTGTATACATTTTTGCAAAAAGGTAAAAAGCTGTCTCACCTCGTCACGGTGTACCCATCTGAGACAGTCCCTAACCTACTGAAGTTAAAAACATTATCAATACCTGACTTGTGTCATGTCAGAACTCCAATATGGATGGTGGCAAGTGGTTAGCTGTGTCCCAGATAAAATACACAGCAAAGTGAGACGCAATCAGCTGTTCAGTCTCAGTACTAGGAGGGCTGCACCCCCAACTTGCAACCAAGCAAGAAAACATACAAAAAACACAAAAACCTGAGCTGAAACAATGTTCAGTAAACATGCAACATTAAGCATGTGAATTGCAGCCTTAAGACTAGAAAAAACCAAGGAGAAAAATTGTATGAAAAATACCCTGAATATAAATAAATAAATTGCAAGTGCTTAATAACAGGGTACTTAGTGTATACATTTTTGCAAAAAGGTAAAAAGCTGTCTCACCTCGTCACGGTGTACCCATCTGAGACAGTCCCTAACCTACTGAAGTTAAAAACATTATCAATACCTGACTTGTGTCATGTCAGAACTCCAATATGGATGGTGGCAAGTGGTTAGCTGTGTCCCAGATAAAATACACAGCAAAGTGAGACGCAATCAGCTGTTCAGTCTCAGTACTAGGAGGGCTGCACCCCCAACTTGCAACCAAGCAAGAAAACATACAAAAAACACAAAAACCTGAGCTGAAACAATGTTCAGTAAACATGCAACATTAAGCATGTGAATTGCAGCCTTAAGACTAGAAAAAACCAAGGAGAAAAATTGTATGAAAAATACCCTGAATATAAATAAATAAATTGCAAGTGCTTAATAACAGGGTACTTAGTGTATACATTTTTGCAAAAAGGTAAAAAGCTGTCTCACCTCGTCACGGTGTACCCATCTGAGACAGTCCCTAACCTACTGAAGTTAAAAACATTATCAATACCTGACTTGTGTCATGTCAGAACTCCAATATGGATGGTGGCAAGTGGTTAGCTGTGTCCCAGATAAAATACACAGCAAAGTGAGACGCAATCAGCTGTTCAGTCTCAGTACTAGGAGGGCTGCACCCCCAACTTGCAACCAAGCAAGAAAACATACAAAAAACACAAAAACCTGAGCTGAAACAATGTTCAGTAAACATGCAACATTAAGCATGTGAATTGCAGCCTTAAGACTAGAAAAAACCAAGGAGAAAAATTGTATGAAAAATACCCTGAATATAAATAAATAAATTGCAAGTGCTTAATAACAGGGTACTTAGTGTATACATTTTTGCAAAAAGGTAAAAAGCTGTCTCACCTCGTCACGGTGTACCCATCTGAGACAGTCCCTAACCTACTGAAGTTAAAAACATTATCAATACCTGACTTGTGTCATGTCAGAACTCCAATATGGATGGTGGCAAGTGGTTAGCTGTGTCCCAGATAAAATACACAGCAAAGTGAGACGCAATCAGCTGTTCAGTCTCAGTACTAGGAGGGCTGCACCCCCAACTTGCAACCAAGCAAGAAAACATACAAAAAACACAAAAACCTGAGCTGAAACAATGTTCAGTAAACATGCAACATTAAGCATGTGAATTGCAGCCTTAAGACTAGAAAAAACCAAGGAGAAAAATTGTATGAAAAATACCCTGAATATAAATAAATAAATTGCAAGTGCTTAATAACAGGGTACTTAGTGTATACATTTTTGCAAAAAGGTAAAAAGCTGTCTCACCTCGTCACGGTGTACCCATCTGAGACAGTCCCTAACCTACTGAAGTTAAAAACATTATCAATACCTGACTTGTGTCATGTCAGAACTCCAATATGGATGGTGGCAAGTGGTTAGCTGTGTCCCAGATAAAATACACAGCAAAGTGAGACGCAATCAGCTGTTCAGTCTCAGTACTAGGAGGGCTGCACCCCCAACTTGCAACCAAGCAAGAAAACATACAAAAAACACAAAAACCTGAGCTGAAACAATGTTCAGTAAACATGCAACATTAAGCATGTGAATTGCAGCCTTAAGACTAGAAAAAACCAAGGAGAAAAATTGTATGAAAAATACCCTGAATATAAATAAATAAATTGCAAGTGCTTAATAACAGGGTACTTAGTGTATACATTTTTGCAAAAAGGTAAAAAGCTGTCTCACCTCGTCACGGTGTACCCATCTGAGACAGTCCCTAACCTACTGAAGATAAAAACATTATCAATACCTGACTTGTGTCATGTCAGAACTCCAATATGGATGGTGGCAAGTGGTTAGCTGTGTCCCAGATAAAATACACAGCAAAGTGAGACGCAATCAGCTGTTCAGTCTCAGTACTAGGAGGGCTGCACCCCCAACTTGCAACCAAGCAAGAAAACATACAAAAAACACAAAAACCTGAGCTGAAACAATGTTCAGTAAACATGCAACATTAAGCATGTGAATTGCAGCCTTAAGACTAGAAAAAACCAAGGAGAAAAATTGTATGAAAAATACCCTGAATATAAATAAATAAATTGCAAGTGCTTAATAACAGGGTACTTAGTGTATACATTTTTGCAAAAAGGTAAAAAGCTGTCTCACCTCGTCACGGTGTACCCATCTGAGACAGTCCCTAACCTACTGAAGTTAAAAACATTATCAATACCTGACTTGTGTCATGTCAGAACTCCAATATGGATGGTGGCAAGTGGTTAGCTGTGTCCCAGATAAAATACACAGCAAAGTGAGACGCAATCAGCTGTTCAGTCTCAGTACTAGGAGGGCTGCACCCCCAACTTGCAACCAAGCAAGAAAACATACAAAAAACACAAAAACCTGAGCTGAAACAATGTTCAGTAAACATGCAACATTAAGCATGTGAATTGCAGCCTTAAGACTAGAAAAAACCAAGGAGAAAAATTGTATGAAAAATACCCTGAATATAAATAAATAAATTGCAAGTGCTTAATAACAGGGTACTTAGTGTATACATTTTTGCAAAAAGGTAAAAAGCTGTCTCACCTCGTCACGGTGTACCCATCTGAGACAGTCCCTAACCTACTGAAGTTAAAAACATTATCAATACCTGACTTGTGTCATGTCAGAACTCCAATATGGATGGTGGCAAGTGGTTAGCTGTGTCCCAGATAAAATACACAGCAAAGTGAGACGCAATCAGCTGTTCAGTCTCAGTACTAGGAGGGCTGCACCCCCAACTTGCAACCAAGCAAGAAAACATACAAAAAACACAAAAACCTGAGCTGAAACAATGTTCAGTAAACATGCAACATTAAGCATGTGAATTGCAGCCTTAAGACTAGAAAAAACCAAGGAGAAAAATTGTATGAAAAATACCCTGAATATAAATAAATAAATTGCAAGTGCTTAATAACAGGGTACTTAGTGTATACATTTTTGCAAAAAGGTAAAAAGCTGTCTCACCTCGTCACGGTGTACCCATCTGAGACAGTCCCTAACCTACTGAAGTTAAAAACATTATCAATACCTGACTTGTGTCATGTCAGAACTCCAATATGGATGGTGGCAAGTGGTTAGCTGTGTCCCAGATAAAATACACAGCAAAGTGAGACGCAATCAGCTGTTCAGTCTCAGTACTAGGAGGGCTGCACCCCCAACTTGCAACCAAGCAAGAAAACATACAAAAAACACAAAAACCTGAGCTGAAACAATGTTCAGTAAACATGCAACATTAAGCATGTGAATTGCAGCCTTAAGACTAGAAAAAACCAAGGAGAAAAATTGTATGAAAAATACCCTGAATATAAATAAATAAATTGCAAGTGCTTAATAACAGGGTACTTAGTGTATACATTTTTGCAAAAAGGTAAAAAGCTGTCTCACCTCGTCACGGTGTACCCATCTGAGACAGTCCCTAACCTACTGAAGTTAAAAACATTATCAATACCTGACTTGTGTCATGTCAGAACTCCAATATGGATGGTGGCAAGTGGTTAGCTGTGTCCCAGATAAAATACACAGCAAAGTGAGACGCAATCAGCTGTTCAGTCTCAGTACTAGGAGGGCTGCACCCCCAACTTGCAACCAAGCAAGAAAACATACAAAAAACACAAAAACCTGAGCTGAAACAATGTTCAGTAAACATGCAACATTAAGCATGTGAATTGCCACCATCCATATTGGAGTTCTGACATGACACAAGTCAGGTATTGATAATGTTTTTAACTTCAGTAGGTTAGGGACTGTCTCAGATGGGTACACCGTGATGAGGTGAGACAGCTTTTTACCTTTTTGCAAAAATGTATACACTAAGTACCCTGTTATTAAGCACTTGCAATTTATTTATTTATATTCAGGGTATTTTTCATACAATTTTTCTCCTTGTTTTTTTCTAGTCTTAAGGCTGCAATTCACATGCTTAATGTTGCATGTTTACTGAACATTGTTTCAGCTCAGGTTTTTGTGTTTTTTGTATGTTTTCTTGCTTGGTTGCAAGTTGGGGGTGCAGCCCTCCTAGTACTGAGACTGAACAGCTGATTGCGTCTCACTTTGCTGTGTATTTTATCTGGGACACAGCTAACCACTTGCCACCATCCATATTGGAGTTCTGACATGACACAAGTCAGGTATTGATAATGTTTTTATCTTCAGTAGGTTAGGGACTGTCTCAGATGGGTACACCGTGATGAGGTGAGACAGCTTTTTACCTTTTTGCAAAAATGTATACACTAAGTACCCTGTTATTAAGCACTTGCAATTTATTTATTTATATTCAGGGTATTTTTCATACAATTTTTCTCCTTGTTTTTTTCTAGTCTTAAGGCTGCAATTCACATGCTTAATGTTGCATGTTTACTGAACATTGTTTCAGCTCAGGTTTTTGTGTTTTTTGTATGTTTTCTTGCTTGGTTGCAAGTTGGGGGTGCAGCCCTCCTAGTACTGAGACTGAACAGCTGATTGCGTCTCACTTTGCTGTGTATTTTATCTGGGACACAGCTAACCACTTGCCACCATCCATATTGGAGTTCTGACATGACACAAGTCAGGTATTGATAATGTTTTTAACTTCAGTAGGTTAGGGACTGTCTCAGATGGGTACACCGTGACGAGGTGAGACAGCTTTTTACCTTTTTGCAAAAATGTATACACTAAGTACCCTGTTATTAAGCACTTGCAATTTATTTATTTATATTCAGGGTATTTTTCATACAATTTTTCTCCTTGGTTTTTTCTAGTCTTAAGGCTGCAATTCACATGCTTAATGTTGCATGTTTACTGAACATTGTTTCAGCTCAGGTTTTTGTGTTTTTTGTATGTTTTCTTGCTTGGTTGCAAGTTGGGGGTGCAGCCCTCCTAGTACTGAGACTGAACAGCTGATTGCGTCTCACTTTGCTGTGTATTTTATCTGGGACACAGCTAACCACTTGCCACCATCCATATTGGAGTTCTGACATGACACAAGTCAGGTATTGATAATGTTTTTAACTTCAGTAGGTTAGGGACTGTCTCAGATGGGTACACCGTGACGAGGTGAGACAGCTTTTTACCTTTTTGCAAAAATGTATACACTAAGTACCCTGTTATTAAGCACTTGCAATTTATTTATTTATATTCAGGGTATTTTTCATACAATTTTTCTCCTTGGTTTTTTCTAGTCTTAAGGCTGCAATTCACATGCTTAATGTTGCATGTTTACTGAACATTGTTTCAGCTCAGGTTTTTGTGTTTTTTGTATGTTTTCTTGCTTGGTTGCAAGTTGGGGGTGCAGCCCTCCTAGTACTGAGACTGAACAGCTGATTGCGTCTCACTTTGCTGTGTATTTTATCTGGGACACAGCTAACCACTTGCCACCATCCATATTGGAGTTCTGACATGACACAAGTCAGGTATTGATAATGTTTTTAACTTCAGTAGGTTAGGGACTGTCTCAGATGGGTACACCGTGACGAGGTGAGACAGCTTTTTACCTTTTTGCAAAAATGTATACACTAAGTACCCTGTTATTAAGCACTTGCAATTTATTTATTTATATTCAGGGTATTTTTCATACAATTTTTCTCCTTGGTTTTTTCTAGTCTTAAGGCTGCAATTCACATGCTTAATGTTGCATGTTTACTGAACATTGTTTCAGCTCAGGTTTTTGTGTTTTTTGTATGTTTTCTTGCTTGGTTGCAAGTTGGGGGTGCAGCCCTCCTAGTACTGAGACTGAACAGCTGATTGCGTCTCACTTTGCTGTGTATTTTATCTGGGACACAGCTGACCACTTGCCACCATCCATATTGGAGTTCTGACATGACACAAGTCAGGTATTGATAATGTTTTTAACTTCAGTAGGTTAGGGACTGTCTCAGATGGGTACACCGTGACGAGGTGAGACAGCTTTTTACCTTTTTGCAAAAATGTATACACTAAGTACCCTGTTATTAAGCACTTGCAATTTATTTATTTATATTCAGGGTATTTTTCATACAATTTTTCTCCTTGGTTTTTTCTAGTCTTAAGGCTGCAATTCACATGCTTAATGTTGCATGTTTACTGAACATTGTTTCCGCTCAGGTTTTTGTGTTTTTTGTATGTTTTCTTGCTTGGTTGCAAGTTGGGGGTGCAGCCCTCCTAGTACTGAGACTGAACAGCTGATTGCGTCTCACTTTGCTGTGTATTTTATCTGGGACACAGCTAACCACTTGCCACCATCCATATTGGAGTTCTGACATGACACAAGTCAGGTATTGATAATGTTTTTAACTTCAGTAGGTTAGGGACTGTCTCAGATGGGTACACCGTGACGAGGTGAGACAGCTTTTTACCTTTTTGCAAAAATGTATACACTAAGTACCCTGTTATTAAGCACTTGCAATTTATTTATTTATATTCAGGGTATTTTTCATACAATTTTTCTCCTTGGTTTTTTCTAGTCTTAAGGCTGCAATTCACATGCTTAATGTTGCATGTTTACTGAACATTGTTTCAGCTCAGGTTTTTGTGTTTTTTGTATGTTTTCTTGCTTGGTTGCAAGTTGGGGGTGCAGCCCTCCTAGTACTGAGACTGAACAGCTGATTGCGTCTCACTTTGCTGTGTATTTTATCTGGGACACAGCTAACCACTTGCCACCATCCATATTGGAGTTCTGACATGACACAAGTCAGGTATTGATAATGTTTTTAACTTCAGTAGGTTAGGGACTGTCTCAGATGGGTACACCGTGACGAGGTGAGACAGCTTTTTACCTTTTTGCAAAAATGTATACACTAAGTACCCTGTTATTAAGCACTTGCAATTTATTTATTTATATTCAGGGTATTTTTCATACAATTTTTCTCCTTGGTTTTTTCTAGTCTTAAGGCTGCAATTCACATGCTTAATGTTGCATGTTTACTGAACATTGTTTCCGCTCAGGTTTTTGTGTTTTTTGTATGTTTTCTTGCTTGGTTGCAAGTTGGGGGTGCAGCCCTCCTAGTACTGAGACTGAACAGCTGATTGCGTCTCACTTTGCTGTGTATTTTATCTGGGACACAGCTAACCACTTGCCACCATCCATATTGGAGTTCTGACATGACACAAGTCAGGTATTGATAATGTTTTTAACTTCAGTAGGTTAGGGACTGTCTCAGATGGGTACACCGTGACGAGGTGAGACAGCTTTTTACCTTTTTGCAAAAATGTATACACTAAGTACCCTGTTATTAAGCACTTGCAATTTATTTATTTATATTCAGGGTATTTTTCATACAATTTTTCTCCTTGGTTTTTTCTAGTCTTAAGGCTGCAATTCACATGCTTAATGTTGCATGTTTACTGAACATTGTTTCAGCTCAGGTTTTTGTGTTTTTTGTATGTTTTCTTGCTTGGTTGCAAGTTGGGGGTGCAGCCCTCCTAGTACTGAGACTGAACAGCTGATTGCGTCTCACTTTGCTGTGTATTTTATCTGGGACACAGCTAACCACTTGCCACCATCCATATTGGAGTTCTGACATGACACAAGTCAGGTATTGATAATGTTTTTAACTTCAGTAGGTTAGGGACTGTCTCAGATGGGTACACCGTGACGAGGTGAGACAGCTTTTTACCTTTTTGCAAAAATGTATACACTAAGTACCCTGTTATTAAGCACTTGCAATTTATTTATTTATATTCAGGGTATTTTTCATACAATTTTTCTCCTTGGTTTTTTCTAGTCTTAAGGCTGCAATTCACATGCTTAATGTTGCATGTTTACTGAACATTGTTTCAGCTCAGGTTTTTGTGTTTTTTGTATGTTTTCTTGCTTGGTTGCAAGTTGGGGGTGCAGCCCTCCTAGTACTGAGACTGAACAGCTGATTGCGTCTCACTTTGCTGTGTATTTTATCTGGGACACAGCTAACCACTTGCCACCATCCATATTGGAGTTCTGACATGACACAAGTCAGGTATTGATAATGTTTTTAACTTCAGTAGGTTAGGGACTGTCTCAGATGGGTACACCGTGACGAGGTGAGACAGCTTTTTACCTTTTTGCAAAAATGTATACACTAAGTACCCTGTTATTAAGCACTTGCAATTTATTTATTTATATTCAGGGTATTTTTCATACAATTTTTCTCCTTGGTTTTTTCTAGTCTTAAGGCTGCAATTCACATGCTTAATGTTGCATGTTTACTGAACATTGTTTCAGCTCAGGTTTTTGTGTTTTTTGTATGTTTTCTTGCTTGGTTGCAAGTTGGGGGTGCAGCCCTCCTAGTACTGAGACTGAACAGCTGATTGCGTCTCACTTTGCTGTGTATTTTATCTGGGACACAGCTAACCACTTGCCACCATCCATATTGGAGTTCTGACATGACACAAGTCAGGTATTGATAATGTTTTTAACTTCAGTAGGTTAGGGACTGTCTCAGATGGGTACACCGTGACGAGGTGAGACAGCTTTTTACCTTTTTGCAAAAATGTATACACTAAGTACCCTGTTATTAAGCACTTGCAATTTATTTATTTATATTCAGGGTATTTTTCATACAATTTTTCTCCTTGGTTTTTTCTGACTGTATTAGGCCAACATCACAGTGAGACCCCAGATCATATTAAAGAGGTTAGCCACTACTTTAACATTGATGGCCTATCCTTAGGATAGGCCATCAATGTCTGATCGGCCATTGTCTAACACCCTGCATTTTCTGCAGATCAGCTGTTTTTTGGTCCAGCAGGTGGCATAAAATGCTCAGTACCAGAGCAACCCTGTCTTCTGATAGTGGCCACATCCAGGTACTGCACATCTACCTCTTATTGATGTGAATGGGAGGTGGATGTGCATTACCCGGCTGCATCCACTATCAGTTGATGGGGCAGCTCCAGAACTGAGCACTTACGGCTGCCTGCTCCCGTCATCGTGTCCGAGAACAGCTGATCTGTGGGGGAGCAGGGTGTTAGACCTCCGCCGATCAGACATTGATAACCTATCCTAGGGGTAGGCCATCATTATTAAAGTAGTGGCCAACCTCATTAAGTGACATTAAATTTAAATCAAATTTTCAAGGAAAATCAGGATGAACATGCAAATTAAAATTTTGCCTAATCCGCTTATCTCTAACTACAAGGTCTCCTTCATTGTAACATACTAATATTTATGAGTGTCCCAAAGTCATGGGTGACTTGAGTGGTAACGTACCTGGACCAGCACTCTATCCATAATTTTGGTGTATAGGAGCCATAGTACTGCTGTCAACCCAAAAATGTGGAACCCTTATAAAGATAAAGAAGTAATGGTCAATCGGACACCAATGAACATGCATTTTTCATCAATCCTGGGGACAGGTGATACATGTTATTAATGAAATAACCCCTTTACAACAGAATGTTTTTATATTTAACATTTCACAAAGATTATATTGATTTCAATTCAAGGTTTAGATGTGTTTCTTGATTTAAATATAATTTATTACATTTCCCTCAGATTTAAACAAGTGAAGACGTATCCTGCCACAAAGTATGATAAGTCATAAATCAAGACCTTTGGTATAACAAATGAGAATGTAGGCTATTATAAGCTAATACTGTTATAAATAGCACCTATCTTGGATGGAATATTGAGGTGATGGGTGGAATTTCAGGAAATAAGGGCAATGATCAGTAAGTCCTGCCTTCTTGACTTCCAAGGACCTTGTAAGCCCTGACTGTCATTTTAAAAGTTGCTATTAAGCATTGTACATGCAGAAAACTGACAGGTTGTAACAAATAATACCTTGAATCACCATCTTCCCGTATTATAAATTTACGGGTGTTAGATCGCCTCACTTTCTTATATTTAACTCTTATCTATCACTGGCTATGTTAGATCAAATAATATCTCAGGCCTGACAAATGAACATTGTCAAGTGCATGTTTCAATGTGCTTCTATCACTGCTTAGGTTTGTAGTTTTTTTTCTTTTTTTCGTTGTTCATTGTGTGCATGATTTGCTTAGTAAAACAGGTTTAGGACAGTTACAGTGCTGGCCAAAAGTATTGGCACCCCTGCAATTCTGTCAGATAATACTCAGTTTCTTCTTGAAAATGATTGCAATCACAAATCCTTTTGGTATTATTATCTTCATTTATTTTGCTTGCAATGAAAAAACACAAAAGAGAATGAAACAAAAATCAAATTATTGATTTCACACAAAACTCCAAAAATGGGCCAGACAAAAGTATTGGCACCCTTAGCCTAATACTTGCTTGCACAACCTTTAGCCAAAATAACTGCGAACAACCGCTTCTGGTAACCATCCCATCAATGAGTTTCTTACAATGCTCTGCTGGAATTTTAGACCATTCTTCTTTGGCAAACTGCTCCAGGTCCCTGAGATTTGAAGGGTGCCTTCTCCAAACTGCCATTTTGAGATCTCGCCACAGGTGTTCTATGGGATTCAGGTGTGGACTCATTGCTGGTCACTTTAGTAGTCTCCAGTGGTTTCTATCAAATCATTTTCTAGTGCTTTTTGAAGTGTGTTTTGGGTCATTGTCCTGCTGGAAGACCCATGAACTCTGAGGAAGACCCAGCTTTCTCACACTGGGCCCTACATTATGCTGCAAAATTTGTTTGTAGTCTTCAGACTTCATAATGCCATGCACACGGTCAAGCAGTCTAGTGCCAGAGGCAGCAAAGCAACCCCAAACATCAGGGAACCTCCACCATGTTTGACTGTAGGGACCGTGTTCTTTTCTTTGAATGCCTCTTTTTTTTAACTGTAAACTGATGGCTTTTCCCAAAAAGCTCTACTTTTGTCTCATCTGACCAGAGAACATTCTTCCAAAACGTTTTAGGCTTTCTCAGGTCAGTTTTGGCAAATTCCAGCCTGGCTTTTTTATGTCTCGGGGTAAGAAGTGGGGTCTTCCTGGGTATCCTACCATACAGTCCCTTTTCATTCAGATGCCGACGGATAGTAGGGGTTGACACTGTTGTACCCTGGGACTGCAGGGCAGCTTGAACTTGTTTGGATGTTAGTCGAAGTTCTTTATCCACCATCCACACAATCTTGCGTTGAAATCTCTCATCAATTTTTCTTTTCCTTCCACATCTAGGGAGGTTAGCCACAGTGCCATGGGCTTTAAACTTCTTGATGACACTGTGCACCGTAGACACAGGAACTTTCAGGTCTTTGGAGATGGACTTGTAGCCTTGAGATTGCTCATGCTTCCTCACAATTTGGATTCTCAAGTCCTCAGACAGTTCTTTGGCCTTCTTTCTTTTCTCCATGCTCAATGTGGTACACACAAGAACACAGGACAGAAGTTGAGTCAACTTTAATCCATGTCAACTGGCTGCAAGTGTGATTTAGTTATTGCCAACAACTGTTAGGTGCCACAGGTAAGTTACAGGTGCTGTTAATTATACAAATTAGAGAAGCATCACATGATTTTTCAAACAGTGCCAATACTTTTGTCCACCCCCTTTTTTATGTTTGGTGTGGAATTATATCCAATTTGGCTTTATGACAATTTTTTTTCTTTTTTTCATTGAAGACAAATTAAATGAAGATAATAATACCAAAGACTTTGTGATTGCAATCATTTTCAAGAAGAAACTGAGTATTATCTGACAGAATTGCAGGGGTGCCAATACTTTTGGCCAGCACTGTATATCTGACATTCACAGTATGACAATGGTCTACAATGTAATAACAAACCGCTGGTATCCTGTCTCAGACTGAACAGACTTATATATGTCTATGAAGATGTTGGGTTCGGTCAAGAGACCTGCACCTGGTCTAGATATCTCAGTCCGTACTTGGACTGTGAATGTTTGATATTTGAAATCCACTTCAATATGAGAAGAAAAAATTTGCAGTATATTACACATGAGCCCCGATACATCAAGATCGGCATCTTTTTTTGCCAGACTTGATGAGGGGGTGTGGTTGAGGCAGACAATCCTGATTAATGAATCAAGAAAGCGTTAAAAACATGAGAAAAAAGTACCATGTAGTTTAAAGGGAGTCTTCTACCCCAAAATATGATTTAAACTACTTAAAGCGGACTTAGCCACTATAAAATTCATGCTTGCTATATAGATTTTGCTTCTTCAGTTGGACAGAATTTTTTTAATGTAATTTGAAATGAGAGCACAGTGCTAGAGATGGGAAAATAGTGAAATATTCGGGTTCGGATTATGCTATTCGAATACCGGGTACTATCCCAGTATTAGTCACGAATAACAAATTTAATGCAAGTCAACGGGGAACCCAAATATTTTTCAGGAAATCTTCAATAAAAATGCTCGGGTTCCCATTGACTTGCATTAGGTTCATTATTCACGACAAATACTGGAATAGTACTAGGTATTGGAATAGCATAATCCGGCTTCAGCTGTGCACTCGGGTGAAGTCTCTGACAGCTCTCAGCTGAGTCTGTGTGATAACAGAGGAGAGTAGAGAGGGGTGATTAAATGCCGCGCCAATGATCACTGTTCAGATGTCAGATTAACGTGTCTTTATTATTAGCATAGGTCTACGCGTTTCAAGAGCTCAGCTCCCTTCCTCAGGACTGTCAAGCACAAAGAGAAACAATAAAGAGATTTGATGTTTCTCTTTGTGCTTGAGTAAGATTACTCCCCCCTCCCCACCACGTATATATTGGGGTAATACCCTATCTGCGCTTTTCTTTCCACAGTTTTTTTCCAGCTGCGTCTGTGTGAGCAGACCTGTGTTTGTCTTCTGACACAGCTGTAGCAGAGCTGAAGATGCTCGCCTGCCTTTGGACTACGTCAGAGTGATTTTTTTTTTGGTAAAAAAGAGGGAGTCCTCTATGTCTTCTGTTTTATTTCTAATAAAATACTTTTTTCTCTGTGTTGTTGCTTTATTTTACTGCTAAAATAACAGACAATCACAGATGTTGTTACAGAGTGGGTGTCTGTGATTTGGATGCTGGAGTAACCTGAAACCAGCCCTTACATTCTAGCATCTAGAATGTATGTGCATATTTTAGGTTATCCAACAGCCAATCACAGACGCCCATTCTGCATGACAGTGTCTGTGATTGGCTGTTGGGTCCCTCACACATATAGTAAAAATAAATAATTAAAAAAATGATGTAGCGATCCGCAGTATTTTTTATTCTCAGTGCAGAAAAGCAGAGAGTTACGGGCTGCGACCCCCATCTGCCTGGCTTTACCTTAGCTGGCAATCAAAATACAGGGAAGCTGATTCATTTTTTTTTCATTATTTTTTTTTTTTTTGCTACTGCTGTATTTTGATCGCCAGTCAGGTAAAACCAGGCAGCTGGGGGCTGGCATTCTCAGCATGGGGTAGGGGCCAAGTGTTCTGGGCCCCCCATGCTAAAAACTGCAGCCAGCAGCCGCCCCTGCAAATGGCGCATTGTTTCTTATTGCCATTTCCAGGTGCTTTACCCAGCTCATCCATCAGCCCTGATGGCGGTGGCACACTGGGTAATAAAGGGATTCATACCAGCTTTGTATTCTCAGCTGGTACTAAGCTGGAAATTCATGGTGTCATGCCAAATTAAAAACAACACATAGAAATTTTTTTTTATTAGAAATAAAACAAAAAAATTTAGAGTCTCCATCTTTATTCTAAAAAAATCCTTAGTCCGATGTAGTCCACAGAGAGAGAGCAATGTCAGCTCTGCTTCATCGCTCTTTACAGACAAGCATCTCTACAGAGCAAGAAGCAGAGCTGACACTGACTGTGACAGTCAAAGTTGAACCTAAGTTCAGTCAAAGTTGAACCCTGACGTGACCGCGAATACGGCCGAAAACAGCTGAAGACTGACGAGACGAGTAGTGCAGTGAATACCCCCGGAAGTTAATGATCGGACCCGGAAGCAGAAGCGGTCGGGAGACAGCGGCCAGGAGACAGAGTCTGCAGGCTGTGTCGCGGGACCTGTAAGTATAATGACAATGTTTATTATTAACTATATTCTTTATTTTACAGCCACCCCGACCCATTCTATATCTGTAAAGTCCAAGCTCAGGGTTTGGACTCAAGTTTGCGTTATCTGTAACCCCGAACATGGACTTTACAAAACATTTGGGAGAGGCTCCCGATCCCAAACATGGAAGGGTTCGCCCATCACTGTCAGATAGCACTCATTCTGGACAAGCAAGTACTGTCAATCAAGTTAAGGAAAAATGCATGGCATATTGATTGAGGAAGTGTAAAAGTTCTTGGCCACACAAAATGTGCACTTAAGAGTCTTCTTGTACTCATGAACTAGAGGAGTCCTCTTGAAATAAAATCATTTTCTGTCCAACCAAAGAAGTAAAATCTATACAACAGGTAAAAATTTTATAGCAGCTATGGTCCCTATATGACTCATATATGAGACATACTGTATATCTCTAAATGACTGTATAAACAGTTAAAGAGATTGTCTCACAAAGTACTTTATAATCAATAGATCATGAAATAGGAATACATTGAATAATTGGATGTATTAAGAAAAAAATGTTCCTGTCCTGAGATAATCTTATAAATGTGCCCTTACTTATGTACTGTGTAATGGCTGTATCTGACCATGCAGGAACAAGATAAAGATCCTGACTTTTACGAGGGATTGAAACCTTTCTGCTGTTTCTGTATTTATGATGCCACAACAGTCCAATCAGTGACAATCTCTTCCACGTTTCCACATCTCTTCTACTCATAGATGTAGGGGTACTGGGGTTTTTATCACTATGGCCATGAGCCTTAAGCTTCCAGATGTTTCTGTATCCACGTTTCTTCTCCTCATAGAAGAGGGGGTAATTGGGTAGCTAGTAGAGCAGAACCTTGTGCTCTCAGATGCTTGGGGATATTCTACCCTGGAAAATTCATCCAAGTTCACGTGTTTGTCCATCCAAGATCATTACCATTGAGGCTTGAGGCCTTGCTGCCAGAGTCCTGTCCCCTGGACCCTACTGTATGGGGCCATTCCGTTATTAAGTCAGTCTCTAAGCTCAATGTTGTCTCGCGCTCTGAGTCTCAGGCAAAACTTTAGGGTCACAATATCCCAATCTGTCCCTTTTATCCTTTTGCTGCCACAAGTCAACCACTGCATCCACCTTGTTGACCTACATACTATACGTCCATTTCTGTCCCACACTGGGTCTTCACTAACTTTCTAGATGGAACTGTCTCTCTTCCTACGAGCTAACCCCTGTTTTCATATTTTGTTTATTCAAGGGACATCTGTCGATGGCACTAATTCACATTAATATCCAAAGTGAGAGGCCTTTATGATCCAAATTTATGTAGTAATTTATTCAAATATATTTCATGTAAATCAAAGCCACAACCTTAGTGCTCACCTAAAGATCTTTATATTCTAACCGAATTTTATCTAATCTCACTTTACCTTATAGATTAGGTTTAATGTATCAGTTAATTTATCATGTCAAAGCATATTTTATAAATCAGCAATGCATTAGAATATGTATATTACAGAAAATCAAATGTTTGAAAATGTTAATTCATCAGCTTCAACAAGTTTTTCCAACAATGAAATTCACTTGCTTTGTATCAGATTGTTGCAAAGCCTCCAATGCCCTGAAAACACACGTTTAATACTCCAAGTTCTCTTAGGCTATGTCCGCACTTTGCATTTTTACCGGCGTTTCAGCAGCGTTTTGAACTGCAGCGTATTCATGCCAAAATGTATGCGTTTTCATTTTCCAGCAAAGTCTATGGGAAAAGTGGATTTCTTGTGCACACTTTGCTGTTCAAAACGCTTTAATTTGCATAATTTTGGGCAAAAACTCAGCGTTCAAAGAAGCAGCATGTCAATTGTTTTTGCCATTTGGGCTGCATTTTAGTAACATTGAAGTCAATGACAAGTTGTAAAAAGCAAGCAACATCAGAATTCCAGCGTTTTACATGCTTTTTGGCTGCAGAAAGCATGCGTTTTGAACAACATAAGCGCATGCGTTTCTGACTTCAAAATAATGGAATGATATGTCCCACACACACACACATAGTACGACAATTAAATTAATATATTAAAAATATTAATTTCTTGGAATTTTAGCAATAAATAGTATAAAACCGCTATAATTATATTAAATATAACTATTTTCGTTATGATTGAAATAATTATATTTATTTCCTTTTTTTCCCTTTTTTCATAGTGTTTGTATGTCAAAACTTTATTTAGTAGTGTCTTTGTAATCAAAACGCATCTGACTTTAAGCAATGGAAACGCAGGTAAAAAGTGCTAAAAAGGCGGCTAAACGTGGTAAAAACGCACGCGTATTTACCGCGATTTTGTGGTCAAAAGCAACTTTGGCAAAAGCAATTTTTGCCAGAGGATGCATTTAGAACTGCAACTACGACGACGCAAAGTGCGGACATAGCCTTAGGTCTGTATCCTACCCCTTTTAAGCTCTTTAGCACCAGGGCTGCCATTAGAGATTCCAGTGCCTCATACTGCTAAAAGTTTCAGGCCCCCTTGAGACTCCACCCAGACTCCACCCCAGTTCCATCTTTACCCCTCAAACCTTCCACTGTCTCATTGCCACATTGCCACTCTTGTAAAAATGTGTATATATATATATATATATATATATATATATATATATATAGATAGATAGGCCAGGGCATCACATATATATCTATCAGGTCATCACAAGGGTGCCGTGCAATCTGCCCTTCTGCATGGTACCCGCTCCTCCTTGGTTACGGGTCCTGTCAATTTGGTGTTGCTACCAACAGGTATACCTAAATCCTGAGGAACACTCTGCACCACACCCACCAAACACCCATTGGGCAGCCTGAGGGGAATAGGGCCACCCAGATGGAGGGATAGAAGAGGGAGGGCAGAGATGTCAGTTAAGTAGTAGTTGAGCAGTGAGACAGCGGTGACAGGATAGGTCACGCTGTGGAGCTGGGCTCCTGTACCCGTCCCAGGTGCCAGACGTTGGCCTGGCCAGAAGGAGATGGAACCCCGGTCGCAGGGGGTAGTGACAGGGGGCACGGTGCTGCTACAGAGAGCAAGCCGGCTGCCTTGTGCTACAACCGGGCAGGGGCCAGGGCACAATGGGGTAAGCGGACCCTAGGCTAGGAAGGAAGCTTCAGGCAGCCCAGTAATTCACCCGATGGAAACGGAGTCTTCAGGAACCGTTCCCCACCCGCTCCAGAATCAGGATACTAGCGCAACGAGGGGGATAGGACTTCCCACAACCGTCCAGAAAATCCCAAGCATGAATCCTGAGAGCAAGCTCACTCTGCTAGACACGCAGGTGAGCGGGACCCGAGTAGTTTTAATCGAAAGGGATCCATACGAAGGACACACAGTGCCAAGGGACAAGGCTTCAGACCGACCAGCAACACAAAAGGGGTACGGACCCAGCGTGGTGGACCAGCGGAGCATTAAAGAGTTTGGTTTACCTGGTGTCAGCGTCAGTGACTTTGGACTGTGTGAGTACCCGATATCCCTTCACCCCCGACGGGTTCCCCATTCCATCCATCACCGAGTCCCGGGACACCACTCCCCCTGCCCATGGAGGGGTTAACATCTCGAGCTGCGACGCCATCATCCCCGGGCTCCCCCCAACCGGCAGCGGTGGTCCCTCACGTTACCACACACCGTGGGTGGCGTCACGAACATTATCCCATTCACCACCCAAAACATTCCCCCTTTTTATTCCAGGAATCCGTGCGACCCCGCCTCGGATCCGGAGACCCCTCGAGCCACTGTGGATCCGGGTCCGAGCAGCATACCTTTATATATACAGTCACAGCCAAAAGTGTTAGCACCCCAGAAGTTGTTCCAGAAAATGAAGTTTTTCCCTCAGAAAAACCCCTACACTGCCCCTCTCCATAATACACCCTCTACACCACCCCTCTCCATAATATCTTTCCCACACTGCCCCTCTGTATAATTAACCCCCACACAATGCCCTCTGTACAACATCTCTCCCACATACACGGCCTCTATGTGTAATATCACCCCACACACTGCTCCTCTGTATAATATCCCCCACACACACACACTGCTCCTCTGTGTAATATCACCCCATATACACACACACACACACACAATGTTTCTCTGTATAATATCCTCTACACACACTCTGTATATCCCCCACACACAAACTGCTCCTCTGCATAATATCCACCCACACTGTTCCTCTGTATAATATCCCCACACACACTGCCCCTCTGTATACTATCCCTCCCACACTGGTCATCTGTATAATATCCCCAACACACACCGCCCCTCTGTATAATGACCCCCCATACACACTACCCGTCTGTATAATATCCCTCCCATACGCTGCCCCTCTGATACTATCCCCCCACACAAGCTGCCCCTCTTTAAATATATCTTCCCACACACACTGCACCTCTGTATGATATCCTCCTGGTATATATGTCCTCCTCCTGATATATATGTCCCCTTCCTGGTATATATGTCCCCATCTTGGGCCCTTCCTGATATGTATGTCCCCCTCCTTGTATATATGTCCCCTCCTGGGCCCATCCTGATATATATGTCCCCATCCTGATTTATTTGTCCCCTTCCTAGCATATATGTCCCCTCCTGGTATATATGTCCCCATCCTGGGCCCCTCCTGGTATATATGTTCTCAGCCTGGTTTATTTGTCCCCATTCAGGTATATATGTCCCATCCTGGGCCCCTCCTTGTATGTATATCCCCCTCCTGGACACATTCTGGTATATATGTCCCCATCCTGGTTTCTGTCCCCTTCCTGGTATATATGTCCTGCTCCTGGTATATATGTCTCCTTCCTGGGCCCCTCCTGGTATATTTGTCTGTTGCAAAAAGAAATAAAATCAAAAACATTTTACTCACCCTCCTTGACTCCCACAATCTCTCTGACCATTTCATTTTTGGTTTATTTTTTTACATAAATATACATATTGGTAACTTTTTATATTTTTTTATCTTCACTTTTAATATATTTTCAAAAAATGTTTACTTTTTTTACTCAGTCCCTATATAGGACATTATTTTGCTGTCTAATTGCAGCTATAATGTATTGCAATGCACTGACAGAATCAGTTTCCTGGAATTATCCCAGAGTCTTTCCATACCTTGGTGACCTAGAGGTCATCATGACAACCTCGGATTGCCATGACAATAATCAGGCCATCACAACCACATCACGGAGACACCCATCAGAGGGGAGAAGGAGCACAATCCCTCTCCCAGACCCCTAAATGCATATAGGGGGTTAAACAGCCAGGAACAATATGAAGACTATTCCTGGCTGTGAGAGCAAATTGAGGTTCTGATCTGGCATAAATCCTAGGTCATATGAAAAGGCTTGTTAAAGAGCCACTTTTGACGTTTAGGATTGCTATTTCCAATAGGTGGCACTAGAGTTCATTTCTTTCCTTTGAATATTACTCAAAGGAGCATTGCAGCTATAAGTCTCCTCACTGACAGCGAGATTGGTTTGTCAGTCTCCACAAGGAGAAAAGTTTTCCCCTTAGACTATAATAAATAAGGGAATTCATGTAAAGTTGCATGGACCAGTCAGTAGCAGCACGTGTCTAAGTGTAGGGGGTGGTTGAGCCCCCCCCTCACTGTTTTATGCTGTTTGTCTGCCTTGTGAAGATAATGTGTTTTAAGTACTAAGTATGTTTTACATGTATTTGGTAAAATTACTGCTGTTAATGAAGTAGGGCTCCCCAATGTAGCAGAGCCGAGATCATATAGTCGGGGGAGAGCAGCAGTAGATTAAATGTTAGATAGGATAGGGGAGAAGTGACAGATGGCCAGTGGGTTGGTTAGAGAGACGGGCCTTGTGTGGTGGAGTTCTATAAAAGGGTTCGAGGAGTAAAGACATGGCACGATGTCAGGAGCCAGTCAGGGAACCCTGGCAGGCTTAGGGAAGTCGTGCGACTAGACAACCATCGGAGCCCAGAAACAAACAGCAGTGAGAAGAACTCTGGGGGAACAGAAAGACAGGTGCCTGGAAGCTTGCAGATGAGATGCAAGATAGCAAAAATCGGTCATGTGAGACTACCCAAAATATAGTAACAGTAGAACCGTCAGTGACTAAGGCAATGTCTGTAATAGCAGTGGAAAAAATAAACTGTTCACATTTGGTTTGCCAAGAAAACACAAGTGTCACGTGTTTGACTACTGCATCAACAACGTAGCTGGTTGCGGGGTCATGGGCGCCAGCCTGAAGAAAACAGTCGGTTTTGCAATAAATAATATAGATAATCGATAGACAGATAATGAGTAGAGTGAAAGATGGATAGATGAATAGATAGATAGATGAGAAAGACCTATATAATGTCCCACCTCCCTGCATTTTCTAAGCTGGCACCCTTTAGTGACTTTCATGTGGCACTAAACGGTGCTTAGCCTTGTATTTAGCCATAAAATAAATAAATAATTAAAAAAAACGACGTGAGGTCCCCCCATATTTTGTAGCCAGCTAGGGTAAAGCAGACGGCTGCAGCCTGCAAACCACAGCTGGCAGCTTCACCTTGGCTGGTAATCCAAAACAGAGGGCACCCCATGCTGTTATTTTACATTAAATAAATAATGTAAAACAAAAAACGTGGGGTCCCCCCCAAATTGGATCACCAGCCAAGGTAAAGCGGACAGCTGTGGTCTGGTATTCTCAGACTAGGGAGGTCCACTGTTATTGGACACTCCCCAGCCTAAAAATAGCAGGCCGCAGCCGCCCCAGAAGTGGCGCATCCATTAGACGTGCCAATCCTGGCGCTTCGCCCCAACTCATCCCGTTGCCCTGGTGCGTTGGCAAATGAGGTAATATATGGGGTTGATGCCAGATGTGTAATGTCACCTGGCATCAAGCCCTGGGGTTGGTGAGGTCAGGCGTCTATCAGATACCCGACATCACCAACCCAGTCAGTACGAAATAAAAAATAGACAAGAAAAAAAGTTTGATTTGAAAACACACTCCCCAAAATATTCCCTCTTTCACCAATTTATTGAAAAGAACAATCAATTCCACGTCCGGTGTAATCCAATAAGGGGGGGAGAGGCACGGTGATCCATACCATAGTCGCTGTCCCAGTCAATGAAGAACAGAATGTTCCCCATTGGCTGGGAGAGCAATGCAGTGACCTGAGCTAACATCAATAGCCCAGGTCACTGCAGGGGATGTCGAGCGCTGCCATCAGGAGCATAGATGAGATCATTACCTGCTGTGATAATCTCCTGTACTGCTGACGTCAGCGCTGTCACTGACTTCTATGCCCGCCGCGTTGTCAGAAGTATCGCGAGAGCCCGTGACATCACCGCTAGTGACAGTCTCGGGCCGCCTGCGAGACGGGCATAGACAGCAGTGACCGCGGTGACGTCAGGAGGCACGAGATCATCACAGCAGGTAATGATCTCACCTCCTGACAGCAGCGATCGTCATCCCCAAGGCTGCCAGCACTGCAGGGTGTCAGTGTCTGCCTGCGCTGCCGCGTGACAAGCTGCTGATACTGCGGGCAGACACTGATACCCTGCAGTGCAGTGTCAGTGTCTGCCTGTGTCAGTGTCTGCCTGCGCTGCAGCGTGACAAGCTGCCGATACTGCGGGCACAAACTGACACTGCAGGGTGACAAGCTGCTGACACTGCGGGCAGACACTGACACACAGCAGTGCAGGCAGCTGCGAGGCTGGAGCGGGACACAGACTGCACGGGTACCTGGAGGTCGCACGGAAGTGCTTCTGTGCCGCGTCCAGGGAGTGTGAGCAGTGATCGTCATCCCCGTGGCTGCCAGCACTGCAGGGTGTCAGTGTCTGCCTGCGCTGCCGCGTGACAGGCTGCTGACACTGCGGGCAGACACTGACACCCTGCAGTGCAGTGTCAGTGTCTGCCTGTGTCAGTGTCTGCCTGCGCTGCAGCGTGACAAGCTGCTGACACTGCGGGCACACACTGACACGCTGCAGTGCATGCAGCCGCGAGGCTGGAGCGGGACACAGACTGCACGGGCACCCGCCGGAGGTCACACAGAAGTGCTTCTGTGCGGCGTCCAGGCAGTGTGACATGTGTGTTTACTCTGCTCCGCTTCCTCTTCCTGGCATAATGACATCGCTTACTGCAAAACCGCAGGCAGCGATGAGCATTACCGCAGGTAAATCACGACTATACCGGGGGTATACCGCACATCATTTGCTACCTGCGGTATACCCCCGGAATTTCACGATTACATTACAGTGAATGGAGTGAAATTCCGGGGGTATACCGCAGGTACCTGCGGAAAATAATGGACATGCTCATTTTCTCAAGAAATTTTCTCAAGAAATTCTTCTCAAGGAAATTTCTTGAGAAAAATCCGCAGTGTGCGCACAGCTATTTTTTTTCACATAGGATTTGCTGGGAAATGTCTGCACAAAGATTGTAGACATTTCTCAAGAAATTTCCGCGGCAAATCCGAGGGTAAAACGCACTAGTACACACAGGGCCTAAAACTGTGGACTTTTGGAATTAACCTTGTTGTCCAGGGCCACTCTGCACACCTAGACAATTGCCGGGACCCTGAACTGGGGGGCCCACTCGCTGTTGGTGACACCATCCACACTGCTTACCGGACATGTTCCCAGAACTTACTGGCATATGGGGCCGGAGTAAATGTCTTCCTTGTGCAGTGTCTCCCTCCGTGCCCTGTGCAGTGAGTACAGCGTTCGGAGTCTGACTATTGTTGGCTTATGAATAATAATAAGCCAGCAGCAGATCTTTATCACTATCCTCAGCAGAAACCAATGATGTTCCCTGTGGGGCAGCGCTGATCTCCTGCATCACCCAATATAGTGATACAGCACTGCAAGCGATAGTACACTAGTACACAGGAGAGGGAAAACAACGTACAGTGAAGAGACAGCGCACAGGGTGAGGACAGTGACATGCCCACACCAGGGCCGTGGGGATCGCCACAACAGCGCATGGGGTGGCGAGACATTGCACAAGGAAAACAAAACACGAGTGAGACAGGACATGGCGGAAACCAGCACACGGAGGAAGGAGACAGCGCTCCCCCCTATTATGTGTTAAGGAGGCTCACTGATACTCTTTCATTTGGGACCCATGACAACCTGAAGCCGGCCCTGTTGTCTATTGTAGTGCATTCCACAAAACTGAAGCAGCAGAAAAAAAGTCAAAAGGCCGCTTTACACACAGCGATATCGGTACCAATATCGCTAGTGTGGGTACCCGCCCCCATCTGTCGTGCGACACGGGCAAATCGCTGCCCGTGGCGCACAACATCGCCCAGAGCCGTTACACATACTTACCTGCCTAGCGACGTCGCTGTGACCGGCGAACCGCCTCCTTTCTAAGGGGGCGATTCGTTCAGCGTCACAGCGACGTCACAGCAGCGTCACTGAACTGCCTCCCAATAGCAGCGGAGGGGCGGAGATGAGCGAGACGTGTCACACAGAGCGATGTGTGCTGCCGCAGGAGAGAGGAACAACTTCGTTACTGCTGCAGTAACGATATTTGAGAATGGACCCCCATGTCACCGATGAGCGATTTTGCAAGTTTTTGCGAAAATGCAAAATCACTCATAGGTGTCACACACATCACTAATGCGGCCGGATGTGTGTCACAAATTCCGTGACCCTAACGACAATGCATTAGCGATGTCGTAGTGTGTAAAGCCCCCTTTAGGCCATGTGTGCACGTTGCGTTCAGTTACTTGCAGAAATGAATGCATCCCCTGGCAGAATTTGTCATTGTCAAATTTGGTTTTGACCACATAAACGCAGGAAATACGCATGCGTTTTTATAGCGTTTTTGCCGCATTTTGACCGCCTTTTACATGCATTTTCAGTGCTTAAATTGAGATGCGTTTTCAATACAAATATACAAATAAATAAAGTTTTAACATTCAAACAGTAGGAAAAAAATGAAAAAAAAAACCCTTTAAATCATACTCTATAATGATAATTTACCGAAAATGATTATTGAGATTTAATAAGTATGTTCCAAATAAAGTAAAAGTATTGTTTTACTCATTTTTTAAAGTAGGAATGGATGTGAGGGCAAATGTAAACCTCTTGACCTCACTATAATGCCCAAAACGCATGCTTTGATTTTGTCAAAAAAGCATGCGTTCAGCATCAAAAAGCATGTAAAACGCTAGAAATTTCTTTAAGGATGCGTTTTGATAATTCTCATTGACATCAATGTTAGCAAAACGCTGCCAATAAGGTAAAAACAATTGACATGTTGCTTCTTCAAACGCAAAGATTTTGACAATTTTTTGTCATAAAAAACACAGCGTTTTTGGACGCATTGTGTGCACACAATATGCCTATTTTTCATAGACTTTGCTTGGAAAACAAAATGCATGCATTTTTGCATTAAAACGCTGCAGTTCAAAATGCTGAGGAAACGCATGAAAAAACGTAACGTGGCCTTAGAGATAGTAGTGGGAGGTTTGGATTGTGGAGTATATTATTCTTAGACCATTAGCAGAACTTGGAAGGCTATAATGGTATACTAAGAGGAGGGAGGGGAATGTAAAGGTGGCTTTACACGCTACGAGTTTGCTACAGTGATCTCGTTGGGGCCACGGAATTTGTGACGCACATCCGGTCGCTTTAGCGATGTCGTTGTGACACCTATGAGCGATTTTGAATCGTCGCAAAAACGTTCAAAATCGCTCATCGGTGACATGCCCCCCTCTTCCCAATTATCATTGCTGCTGCAGTAAGGATGTTGTTTGTCGTTCCTGCGACAGCACACATCGCTATGTGTGACACCGCAGGAACAAGGAACCTCACCTTACCTGCGTCCACCGGAAAAGGAGGAAGGAAGGAGGTGGGCGGCATGTTCCGGCCGCTCATCTACTCCCCTCTTTTTCTATTGGGCAGCGGTTCAGTGACGCTGCTGTGACATCGCTGTGACGCTGAATGAACTGCCCCCTTAGAAAGGTTACAGCGATGTCGCTAGGCAGGTAAGTAGTGTGACGGGTCCACGTGATGATGTGCGCCACGGGCAGCGATTTGCCCATGTCGCACAACCGATGGGGGCGGGTATGCACGCTAGCGATATCGGTCACGATATCGCAGCGTGTAAAGCGGCCTTGTGAGGACATAGGGATATATTCTGAGATATAAGCCATATTCCTATAGCCGTCATCTTGTCAAGCTTCAATCAGTATGCTAATGAACCTGAGGAAATTGTCTGTTTAGCAGTGGCTTGAGCAAAAGGTAATCCCCTCTGATATGGAAATTAGGTGTTCTGTTCAGGCCTTGAGAACACAAAAGAGAAGGAAGACCCTCCTCTGGGACGCTGTGGAAGAAGTCACAGATTAATTAACAGGCATCCTGAAGTCCCCAGACAGACTGGCACCAGGAATAAATGTTCAATATTTTGTGAGCCGTGCTTCCTATAAATATGTCAAGCAGAAATATGGCATCGGGGCAGGCTGACGATCCCAGCACATATTTTATATAGGTGTGGGACCTTTGTAGGTAGCCCAAACGTGATATTGGGCAGTGGGGCACCAGCAGAGTAGCCATGTGTCCTATCATTGTGAAGGTAAAATCATAACTGTAAAAATGAGAGCATTGGCGTCCGCCTACGATGTTCCCAGGCAAAGTTATGGCCAATAATCACTTAGGGATATTATTTTAGAGTCAAGACAGGGGTGGAGCAGTGCTCCCCTGTCAGGTCACAGGTAGGAGGGGACATGGGTTGTAGCCAGTTTGATTAACCCAGTTCAGCCATTCTTAGCTCGTCTTTGCTCGGGGGTCAAGTGTACTACACCTGTGAGAAAGTCCCTGGAACCCTGGTCGAACAGCGCCCCCCTGTGGCCAGACGCATAAGGTAACTGCTTGAACTGTATGCCTGTTTGTAACCATACCTTATTTGTAGATGTACTCTGACCTATGTATAAATTCTGTAGATTCCATATTGTATATATTGTAGTTTCTAGTGTGCCTTAGGCTGATTAAAATATATAATTAATCTTGGGCTGTTCTGTTATCTCGATCCTGAACTCCACGTCTGTGTGCTCGGCTTAATGTTTATCATAATCGATTGGTGGCAGCGAGTTTATGCAAAGGATCTGTCATGATTCGTCTCCCTATCCACATGGCTAGGGGGCGGAGCCTTCTCTCAGGCCTCACTTCCGGTCCCTGGATGCCTTAAAAGCTGACACTTCCAGTGAACCAGCGCCGGCTATAAGCTTAGCTCTGCTTTGCCTGTGATTGCTGGTCCTGTGAGTGATATCTTGATCTGTCTGTTCCTGTGCCCCCGTGCCCTTGTCTGTGTTCTGTCCCCTGGTTGTCCCTCCTGTCCTGTGTCCCCCTTTCTATTTCCCCACTCGGTTGCTTCCTCCGGTACTGACCTTAGCCTGACTTTGACTTCGCTGCTGCTCGCTCCTCCGGTCCTGCTTCTGCCCGTACGGTGTTTGACCCAGCCTGTCTGACTAGTCCTCACATACCCTGCAGTTCTGCCTCTCAGCTGTGCTGATTAGGCAGTGCATGAGAATGCTGTGCATTTCCTTCCTGGTTCTCATTGCTCTGTGTAGTGTCGTCTGCTGCAGAGCTCTGGCTCCCCCTGGTGGCAGCATTACAGGATCACTGTGGGGCGACCAGTGAGATTTGGGAGGTTTAGGTATATTCCGTCCGCTGAGGTCGGGGGAATATATACCTTACTCTCACCGGGAACACTTCAATCATCGGCATAGTAGAATAGCGGCCTCCTTGCTTATTGTCGGGCAATTCCATAATTGACTATAAGAGGGGCGCTAGAGAGCGCATCACGTGTTCTGTCTGCAGGGTGGTGGAAAGGGGGGCTGTAGCTTCCGCTTCCTACCACACACCCCTTTTCGTCACATATTGGTGGCCAGCGGTGGGATCGAGATAATAATGTGTGTGAGTGTGAGACCCATGCTCCCAGACACTAAAGACTGCCAGTAGCACACATAAATAATTGAGCAATGCACATCTCGTGTTTAATGCATATGCCAATCCATAGAGGAATTTCAAAAAGAATTGGAAACAGGAGTTTTAGGGCTGAATAAAAATGTAACAACTTTATTAAATATGAAAAAGTTAAAAAAGATTTCAGTTTATATAATTACAACATCAAGGTGCAGAGAGATGGGTGAAAACCCACATGCTAGTGAGAAAGCCCAGGCAGCAACACCCAAGGAATGGGAAGTCCAGAAAAAGTGACTCAATAAAAAGGTATAACCCTATAATAGCTGACAAGTAATGAGCCCTCAAGGCATATTCAGAAGAATAATAGGTAGAATAAGTTACCATTGACCAGTGTCAGACTGTTTCTATGCAGAAGGTAGCAGAGTGAGTCAGCATAAAGTTGTAAATAATAAGGTCCTAGAACTTACACATGGCTGGGGTGGCTGTCTAAATGTCTCACAGCAGCATAAAGACCCTCCATAGGTCCTGTGCAAAATAAAGATACATTAATCATATCATATGAACAGTGATCTTTGGCGCGGCATATGAAAACCCTTCTCTACCTCTCTCTGTTATGTACCAGGTGCTCATGGCAGAGCATGGGCGTCTGGCAGCGCGTGAGGCTGCGGAGCGACAGGCAGAGAATGACCACCAGCTGCAGCTAGCTCAGCTCCGGCCCTCATCATCCACCCGTGACCATCGAGACAGCAAGCTTCCAAAGGTTCGTGTTGAGGACATCCCAGTGCTGGAAAAGGATGGAGACTTGGACTCATTTCTGACGGCCTTTGAACGGACTTGCCGGCAGCACCATCTGGACAAGGATCAGTGGGCCAAGTACCTGACCCCCCGTTTAAGGGGTAAGGCTCTGGAAATCCTTGGGGACTTGCCTGCTGAGGCAGATCAGGGCTATGACACCATCAAGCCGGTCCTGATCCAACAGTACAACCTTACTCCGAAGTCCTACCGCAAGAAGTTCCAGAGCCTGCAGAAGGGGCCAAAGGACACCTGGGCTGACCACCGGCGGGCACTTGCCAGAGCTGCCGACCACTGGAGCCAAGGCCTGCAGCTTACCACCGGACCAGAGATCCTGGATTTGTTCATCATGGAGCAACTCTTGTGGAACTGCCCTGAGGATCTCCGCCAGTTCATCCGAGACCAGAAGCCAAAGAGGTCCACTGCTACAGCTGCCCTGGCGGATGACTACACCAACAATCGGCCCCGGAGGCCAGGAGAGCAGCCACCAGCAGCACCCGGAGAGGGGGTAATATGAATCCTGTAACTGCCTAGACTGCAGGGGGTGTCCCCCTCGACTCCCCTCTCCAGGCCAGTGGCAGAACCAAGACGGTGCCACCAGTGCCACCAAACTGGACACTTCAAGGCCATGTGGCCTCAGTGCCCCAAGGCCCCAGCCCCGTCCCCATCCCAAAGGCCGCCCAAGGTGCTGTGTGTGGGTGTGGGTGGTGGTAGGTCCCTGGACAACTTCCACCCTGTCACCGTCAGCCGGTCTACGACCCTGGGACTGCGAGACACCACCCTGAGATGGTGTCCCCCCAAGACTTGGTACCCGGAAAAACCCTCGCTGTCTCCGGGATTGGAGGCATTGAACCGGTGCTGCCGTCGCCAAGTTTTATTTGGATTGGGGCGCAGGACGAGGAGTGAGGGAGGTGGGAATAACTGATAGGATTCCCGCAAAAGTGTTACTTGGGACAGATTTGGGGCGGATAACCTCCCAGTTTGAGGCCCCCGAATCCCCAAGAGTTGATCTTTCAGCCAGTGCTGACATACCCCCTGGTGATGTGGATGTGTTATCTGTGCATGATGTAAGGGAGGAGGGAGTGAGCTCTGAGTTTTCTGCTTACACTGACACCATAAACCCATACACAGCTGCAGCTGTGACAGGGGAGGGGGTCACAGAAAGGTGTGACAATGCCTTTACAAGTGATCAGCCAGTGAGCTGGGATCTGTTGCCCTCTGCAGGGATAAGCAGAGAGCAGGATACTGCAAGGAGAGAGCCAGTCTGTGAGGTGGGGGCTACCACAGCAAATGCGGGGTGCCCAGAGATTTCACAGCGGGGTTCTGTTGCTGCAGGGGGGGAACAGGCAGGTGAGATTGGGGCTGGCCCAGGAGCGGAAGTGCTCCCAGGTAAGATCTCGGTGCAGGGTTCCCCCACAACCGGGGTGTCAGGAAGCCAAGTAGGTCTGCCTGAACCGGTGACTTGGTCAGGAACGGAGGAGAAGCAGGCACGACCCACAGTAACAGCGGCCGTGGCCGCTGTCACCCGCAGTGGGAGTGCTGGAACCCAAGGGGCCTCCCGGAGGTCCGATAGCTCTTCCTCTTCTGACCAAGTGGCAGCCAAGTAAGGCGGAGGCCAGGACACAGGTCCTGGGGTACTGACCAAAAATGTGACAGTCTCGTCGATTCTGGCCACATGTAGCCAGGGGTTTCAGGCAGCGTTAGAAGCTGATGACAGCCTGAAAACTCTTAAGGAGCAGGCGGCACAGCCTCCCTCGGACTCAGACCCGGAGCGAGTGGTCTGGGACCAAGGACGGCTGTACTGAGTCACGGTCCAGCAGGGTTCACCAGAGGCGTGGCCCAGGGACCGACAGTTGGTGGTACCCTATCCATTCCGGACGCAGTTGTTGCGGATTGCACATGAGATTCCGATCGCCGGTCACCTAGGGATCGCTAAGACCAAGGCCAGGTTAACCCAGCATTTCTACTGGCCAAAAATGGGGGATGATGTGATTGCCTACTGCCGTTCGTATGACACCTGTCAGAGAGTGGGGAAGGCGGGGCCACACCCCAAAGCCCCACTGGTATCTTTGCCCATCATTGATGAGCCTTTCAGGAGGGTGGCTGTGGATCTGGTCGGCCTGCTGGCCATCCCCAGCAGCTCCGGGAATTACTTCATACTGACGGAAGTAGATTATGCCACCCGATACTCTGAATTGGTAGCCTTGTCGTCCATTCGGTCTGACAAGGTGGCCACCGCATTGCTGGAGATTTTCTCCCGAGTGGGTTTTCCCCAGGAAATGCTCACTGACCGGGGGACCCAATTCATGTCGCAGCTGATGGAGTCCCTCTGTAAGCAAATCCAGGTGCAACATCTGGTGGCCAGTCCGTACCATCCACAGACTAATGGCCTGTGCGAGCGGTTCAATGGCACCTTAAAGCAGATGCTTAAGATGTTGGTCGACTCCCATGAGCGTGACTGGGAGTGGTATCTCCCACACCTGTTATTTGCTTATCGGAAGGTTCCACAGGCCTCAACGAGATTTTCACCTTTTGAGCTCCTGTACGGGCGACGTGCGCGGGGCCCCCTGGCTCTGGTGAAAGAGGTTTGGGAGGGGGATTTGGCTACCCCTGGAGTGTCTGTCATTTAGTATGTCGTGTGCTTCCAGGACAAAATATAGGCCTTGACGCAGCTGGTGTACGTTAATATGGCTCAAGCCCAGGCTGATCAGAAGCGTTGGTACGACCAGAATGTTTGTGAGAGGACCTACTAAGTGGGTCAAAAGGTGTAGGTACTGGTCCCCATACCACAGGATAAGCTTCAGGCAGCCTGGGAAGGCCCATACCTCGTATACCAGCAGCTCAACCCTGTAACGTACCTGGTCACCCTGGACCCTGCCCGTAGAAGGCGGAAGGCCTTCCATGTGAACATGATGAAGGCATATCATGAGCGGGAGGCATGTGCACTTCCCATGTGCAACCTGCCCGAAGAGGGAGAGGTGGAAACCCTCTTGGATATGCATGCCCAAGTCAGGGCGGGTGGATCCCTCGAGGATGTGGAGGTTGGCCACCAGCTTTTGGAGGACCAACGGTCCCAGCTGTGGGCCACCCTAGACCCCTTCTGGGAGTTGTTTACCAACCGACCCGGAAGGACTGAGTTGGCCGTCCATCACAAGGACACTGGGGATCACCCCCCGATCTGGCGCTCAGCATATCCCTGGAGGTGCAGCAACACATGCGCCAGGAGATTGACAAGATGCTGAAGCTGGGGATGATCCAGGCATCCAACAGCGCTTGGGCCTCGCCTGTAGTCCTCATCCCAAAGAAGGACTGAACCACTCGGTTCTGCGTGGACTACAGGGGGCTCAATGCAGTCACGGTCGCCGATGCGTACCCAATGCCACGCATCGATGACCTGCTCTATCAGTTGGCCAGGGCTCAGTACCTGACCATCATGGATCTGAGCCGGGGATGTTGGCAGATCCCCCTGACTCGCGAGGCCAGGGAGCGCTCTACCTTTATTACCCCATTTGGACTGTAAGAGTCCACGGTGATGCCATTCGGAATGAAGAATGCCCCTGCCACTTTCCAGCGGATGGTCAACACCCTGCTCAAGGGACTTGAAGGGTACGCGGCCGCATACCTGGATGACATTGCCATCTTCAGTCCCACCTGGGAGGATCACCTTGAGCATCTAGCACAGGTGCTCCGGCGGATCCACCAGGCAGGTTTTACCATCAAGCTGGGGAAGTGTCAGCTGGCCATGAGTGAGGTCCTCTACCTGGGTCACAGTGGACTGCGAGACAGCCTTCCGGGCCCTAAATGGTGCTCTGTCCAGCTCACCAGTACTACAGGCAGCCGACTTCACGTGGCCGTGTGTAGTACAAACCGACGCCAGTGACTTCAGCCTCGGTGCGGTGCTCAGCCAGGTGGACTCTGCGAGCCAAGAACACCCAGTCTTGTACCTGAGCAGGAAGCTGCTGCCGAGGGAAGTGGCCTACTCCATGATGGAAAAGGAATGCCTAGCCATGGTGTGGGTTCTGCAACGTCTACAACCCTACCTATACGGGCACCGCTTCATCGTGGAGACGGACCACAAACCCCTCAGCTGGTTACACACAGTCTCCGGGACGAATGGGAGGTTGTTGCGATGGAGCCTTGCACTCCAGCAGTACAACTTCACCATTCGCCACAAGAAGGGCCGTGACCATTGTAACGCAGACGGGCTGTCCCGACAAGGAGAGGTCACGGACGGGCACACAGGGGAACACAGGAATGTGCTGCCCCCTAGTGCCCTTAGGGACATAGGGATATATTCTGAGCTATAAGCCATATTCCTATAGCCGCCATCTTGTCAAGCTTCAATCAGTATGCTACTGAGCCTGAAGAAATTGTCTGTTTAGCAGTGGCTTGAGCAAAAGGTAATCCCCTCTGATATGGAAATTAATTGTCCTGTTCTGGCCTTGAAAACACAAACGAGAAGGAAGACCCCCCCTCTGGGACGCTGTGGAAGAAGTCACAGATTAATTAACAGGCATCCTGAAGTCCCCAGACAGACCGGCACCAGGAATAAATGTTCAATATTTTGTGAGCCGTGCTTCCTATAAATATGTCAAGCAGAAATATGGCATTGGGGCAGGCTGACGATCCCAGCATATATTTTATATAGGTGTGGGACCTTTGTAGGTAGCCCAAACTTGATATTGGGCAGTGGGGCACCAGCAGACTAGCCATGTGTCCTATCATTGTGAAGGTAAAATCATAACTGTAAAAATGAGAGCATTGACGTCCACCTACGACGTTCCCAGGCAAAGTTATGGCCAATAATCACTTTGGGATATTATTTTAGAGTCAAGACAGGGGTGGAGCAGTGCTCCCCTGTCAGGTCACAGGTAGGAGGGGACATGGATTGTAGCCAGTTTGATTAACCCAGTTCAGCCATTCTTAGCTCGTCTTTGCTCGGGGGTCAAGTGTGCTACACCTGTGAGTAACTGCTTAAACTGTATGCCTGTTTGTAACCATACCTTATTTGTAGATGTACTCTGACCTATGTATATATTCTGTAGATTCCATATTGTATATATTGTAGTTTCTAGTGTGCCTTAGGCTGATTAAAATATATAATTAATCTTGGGCTGTTCTGTTATCTCGATCCTGAACTCCATGTCTGTGTGCTCGGCTTAATGTTTATCATAATCGATTGGTGGCAGCGAGTTTATGCCAAGGATCTGTCATGATTCGCCTCCCTATCCACATGGCTAGGGGGCGGAGCCTTCTCTCAGGCCTCACTTCCGGCCCCTGGATGCCTTAAAAGCTGACACTTCCAGTGAACAAGCGCCGGCTATAAGCTTAGCTCTGCTTTGCCTGTGATTGCTGGTCCTGTGAGTGATACCTTGATCTGTCTGTTCCTGTGCCCCCGTGCCCTTGTCTGTGTTCTGTCCCCTGGTTGTCCCTCCTGTCCTGTGTCCCCCTTTCTATTTCCCCACTCGGTTGCTTCCTCCGGTACTGACCTTAGCCTGACTTTGACTTCGCTTCTGCTCGCTCCTCCGGTCCTGCTTCTGCCCGTACGGTGTTTGACTCAGCCTGTCTGACTCAGCCTGTCTGACTATTCCTCACATACCCTGCAGTTCTGCCTCTCAGCTGTGCTGATTAGGCAGTGCATGAGAACGCTGTGCATTTCCTTCCTGGTTCTCATTGCTCTGTGTAGTGTCGTCTGCTGCAGAGCTCTGGCTCCCCCTGGTGGCAGCATTACAGGATCACTGTGGGGCCACCAGTGAGATTTGGGAGGTTTAGGTATATTCCGTCCGCTGAGGTCGGGGGAATATATACCTTACTCTCACCGAGAACCCTTCAATCATCGGCATAGTAGAATAGCGGCCTCCTTGCTTATTGTCGGGCAATTCCATAATTGGCCTGACTATAAGAGAGGGGCTAGAGAGCGCGTCACGTGCTCTGTCTTCAGGGTGGTGGAAAGGGGGGCTGTAGCTTCCGCTTCCTACCACACATCCCTTTTCGTCACAGGCCTTAAGGCTGTGCTGTGCAGAACTGTGGAGATCGTTGTGGGTCAGTGTGATAAGTTTATTTTGTAATCTGTAGCAGAAGGGAAACCATTGCAATGACTGTCACAGGGTGAGGCATTGAGACCAAACATAAATGAGTCGTGCTGCAGCATTCAGGAAAGAATGGAGAGGGGAGAGTCAGAAGAAAGGCTGATTAGTAGAAATTTGCAGGAGTCAAGACGAGAATAATTCACAGAATTTTTGACGATTCAAAAGTAAGAAAAGAGACAATTTTCTAGATGTTTTTGAGGTGAAGGTGTCGTGAGTGTGTGAATTGGATATAGGAAAAAAGGAAAGTTCTGTGTCAAATCTGACCCCAAGAAAGAGGATGTGCAGCTTGTGATTTATGGTAGAACCACACACAGATATAGAAATATCAGGTTTAGGTAGGTTAGCTGGGGAGGAAACGCAAAAAGTTCAGCTTTGGAAAACAAAAAAAAAATATATATATATATATATATATGTATATATATGTATATGTATATATATATATATATATATATATATATATATATATATATATATATATATATATATATATATATATATATAAATATATCTATATATATCTATGTGTATATATATATATATATATATGTATATATATATATATATATATGTATAAAAATCACTTTTTGTAGTAGTGCAGGGGTGATGTAAGGAGAACATGCTTCTAATAGAATTGTAAAGATGCAAATACAAATGAAGATGCAAGAGCCCTCACTGCTGGGATTGGCTCCCTGATCGATATGCAGCACAATGAGGTCATCTTATCATGCTGCTGACACCATCAGAGCACCACAGAAGATGGGAGATATTAAGCACTCACAGAGCTGTAGAGATGGGCTTACTATAGACAGAGAAGATATGGAGAGGAACTAGCATGGGGAGGTGATCTCAGTATAGGGATGGGGCAGTATAGCTGGATTTGAGGTGGCTCTTTATGAAGATGGGATAATACAAGAGGCTCAATATGGAGGTGGGGCTGTATAGGTAACTTAATATGAAGATGGGGCAGTATAGGGGGCTCTATATAAAGATGTGGCAGTATGAAAATGCTCAGTATAGAGATTGGTCCAAATACGGAGACTCTTTCTGGTGGAGAGAGGCCAGCATAAGGTAGCTCAATATGGAAATGGGGCATTATAGGGGACTTGACGCCAGAAAGCTGACTCGCTCCAGGGCTATAGGGTACTCGGTCCCAGGCCATATATTTACAGGGACAGTTCACTGGGTGGCCGTTGCCCAGTTCCGTGACCCTGGGGGTCGCATTAAAGGGGTTATATACAGGGGAATATTAATAAAGGTTTTGTCGTGACGCCACTTGCGGGTTGCGGCTAGGTAGATCGAGCCGCCGCTCCACAGTCTCTCACCGCTGGAGCTGATGTTAATGGCAGCCTGTATGTTGGGCCCTCCGCAAGTAGGGCTGGGCCCCAAGGGATGGTAGGTGATGGAGTTAGGTACGGAAAGAAGGTAGGCCACACAAGGGATTGCAGTGTAACTGGTTTCTTTACTCACAGCATTGTTATGGCTGGCAACCCGAAGAAGGCTGGTCCTCACCACTGGTCCCCTTAGTCCCAGTGCCGGTGTGATAACCTGGTAAGGAAAAGGAGAGGAAAGCAACCGCACATGAATCAAATGCACACCGATAGTATAAAATATATAATTTGCCTTTATTGTATATCAATATTTAAAACCATTTAAAACCAAAGATACAAAAGTGAACATGCAAACAAGAGGTGAGGTCGGTTCACCCTGGGCAAATAATAACAGCATTACATAGGAGATGGTAAAGTAAATACATAAATAACCAAAATTTAGATGCTGTAAATGATGCCAAATAGAAATGCTGAAATGTACCCAATATTTGATCTGGACCCACACAAGCAGCAGCAACGTCTCTTAGATTAACGTCTGTAACATATCCCTATAAAATATACAGTCATAGAGAGGGAGAAGGTTACCTACAGATGCATTGGATATAATGATTATATAGAAGGACAATCACAGGACATAAGAATAAGTTCCTGATCTTAAATATCCTAAGCATGTACATAAACCATGGACGTTTGAGCACATATCCATAAACAATACAAAAACCTCCCAGGGGGTTTGTTAATAGTGCATGCTTCAGCTAAAGTCTAATGCACAGGAAAAATGCCGGTTAAACCGAAAAGTGCATGTAATCTGATAGTTAGGAGAGACCAGACCAGTAATGGGGAGTCAAACATGAATATAAAGCGGCAGTATACCCAGGGTTAGCAGGCCAACGCGTGTCGCCGCCTGAGCGGCTTCCTCAGGGCAAGTGCATTTTTTACCATCTCCTATGTAATGCTGTTATTATTTGCCCAGGGTGAACCGACCTCACCTCTTGTTTGCATGTTCACTTTTGTATCTTTGGTTTTAAATGGTTTTAAATATTGATATACAATAAAGGCAAATTATATATTTTATACTATCGGTGTGCATTTGATTCATGTGCGGTTGCTTTCCTCTCCTTTTCCTTATCATTACTTACCGCACCAGATAGCACCCCCTTGATACCCTAATTATATTGATATGTGGGTGCGCTCCTTTTGTTTTTCTTATTGGTGTGATAACCTGGTGGCTTCTTTCCCCTGCACCTCTCTCTGGTTGGTGGGTCCCTGTGGCTTTGAGGGTCTGGGGGTCCCCTCCTGGTAGTCATTCAGTCTATAGTCCTTACGGCGGGCAGTTTGAACCCTGTAGGGTCGGTGTTCCATTCCGGTCGCTGGTTCTCCCATCACTGCTAGTGCCCCCGGACTTTACGGTCAGTGAGGTCCTGGATGGTTCCCTAACTGTGCAGATTTTATCAGGTCTGCCTGGAGCATTTGCCTGACCTAGGGCTCTGTACACCGTCGGTGCTATGGTTCCGAGAGTACTCCACCGTACTCCTTCGGCAACCACACGCCTGCGCCTGACAGGTCACTGTTACACACTCCCGTTAGTACGTTAAAGTCCATCTCCTTTCACCACCACTCACTGACTGTCTGACCCCTGCTCCCTGGTCGTCATCAAGTGGACTACATCGGCTCCACCCCTAGGTGGTCATCCATTGGGTCCAACCCTAGTCTGTCATCAGTCCTTGGGGAAGGGAAAAACAGGGATTATATATGTGTTTTGGTATTACTGGCACTGGTCTTCTGGGTCCCTTGAGGTAGGCCCTGCATCTTTGACAGGATGCGGTTCCTTGTAGCTCCTGATGGCTTCAGTGGCGCTACAGACTCTGTATGGAAATTGAGCGGTATAGGGTGCTCTATATGGAGATTGGACATTGTTTTGGTCTGCACCGAGATGTGGTAGTATGGGAGATTCAATATGGAAATAGGGCAGAAGAGGGGGCTCTTTATTGAGATGGGGAAGTATAGGTTGCTCTATGTAGATGTGGGGCAGTGTTGGGGTCTTTGTAATATGGGACAGCATGGAAGGGCTCCCTATGAAAATGGGGAAGTACTGTGGTACTCTGTATGTGGAAAGGCCAGCATAGGAGTGGCTCTATATGAAGATGGGGTAGTGTTGGGGTTTCTTTGTGGAAATAAGGCAGTATATGGGGAGGCGGAAGAGTATGGAGATGGGGCAGCATCGGGGGACTCTTTATGAAGTTGAAGCAGTATAAAAGGACTTGGTGTGGACTCGGAGGACTGATGGGTGGGACTCAGTATGGAGATGCCTCTTTCAAGGTCTTTGACTGGAGATCGGGCAGTATGAGGGTTGTCTATGAGGATAGGGCAATAGGTGGGGGTCTGTATGGAGAAGGGGCAGCATAGTAAGGACAATGTGAAAAGAACGCTCAATATGGAGTGGGGACACAGTTTGAAGGTAGGGCTCTGACACGCCCCACCAGGGCCTTGGGGCACTCGGAACCGGGCCGGTTCTGTTCTGCTTGTAGGATGTCACGGTGGCAGGGCAAGTCTCTGTGACCCTGGCGGTGTCTTTTAAATATGAGTGGGAGATATATTTACAGGGAATAAGTTGTGACGCTACCTGTGGTTTGCGCACGTTAGGTGCCGCCACCGCTTTTCAGTTCCCTAAGGGGTCAGTGGTGATGCAGCTGGGTGGGTATAGCTCTCCACAGGTAGAGCTGGGCCCCAGGGCTGTTGGGAGTAGTAGTCTTTATGAATGATAGCTACGTGAAGGTGGGGTGCAGGGCCGGTGGCGCAGACAAATAACTGGGCAGCGCAAGAATGAAATCTCAAAATTTTACTTACTGTTCAAAGTTCCTGGTTTACCTGACTGGTCAAATGTCACCCCCGCAGTATTGAGTTCTGCTGTGATGGTCTCCAGCCAATCCCCGGATAGTTCGGAGGCACAGCCCGGTGCACTCTTTTATGTTCCTTCTCTGGTCATCTTCCTGCGCTGACGTCTCAGGCCTGTCCCGCGCCTACACACACAGTGCCCTGAGCCGGTGTCCGCAGACCCTGTCGGGTGGCTTGAAGCTCTGTCCCTTTTCCCTTTATAGTCACCTTCCAGCGGATTAGTGTGCGGATGTGGCTTCGGTACTTACAGCAACCTTAGCCTCCAGTTTTGCTAACTGAGCCTGGTTGTTCTCCACTAATCTAGGGGCTGTTCCCCTTTGCGGCCAAGTCCCTCCACACCGGTGAGTCGGCTGTGGATGCAAGCCCATGGGTGGATCTCTCACTTCCCGTGGCTCTAGGACCCCTTCTTCCTTTCTTCCACCTGGCCCTAGGATGAGCTCCTCCGGTTCCAGTCCCCAGGATCTCTCCCCTCTGCTTCCTATTTCGTTCTCCTCCTGACTTGTTCTGACTAGTTTCCTTTCTCCACACAGTTCTACATGTCCACCCACTAACTAACCCCACCTCCAGACTAGTTTGGGACTGGGCACTCCCTAAGGAGCAACTCGCCCTCCCCACGGCCTAATGGGGTGTAGCTAAATCAGGTGTGTTGCAGTCTGCAGCCTCCTCCTATCAGGGAACGGGGTCTCACACTTCTGAATGAGGTGCAGTACCTCTGTGGCGACTGGAGCCTCAGGGACGCCACAGCTCAATTTGGTGCGGAGGCACAGTAAGGGGTCAGCATTAAGAAAACAGTGTGGAGGTCATGGATCATAAAGGCGTAAGGTGTGGTGTGTATAACTTATAAAGGAGGACAGTGTGGAAGTTGTAGTTCACCAGGGAGTTCAGCTGCCATCCTCTCATTTCAGCTGAATGTGCATTCTCGGCCCTGGTCACAGTCACACCCTCTGTAACTGTGGCGCCCTGGACAAGCCAGGGGCCACAGGTAACAACACACACACACCCCCACCCCCAGCAGTTTCACAGCAGACATCCCCAGTGAAACTTGATTCCTTTCCTCGGGCTCAGACTGACACACCAGGTGGGCAGAGTCAGGAGATGGAGATGCCCACCCAGGAGTTAGCTGGCTTGAGGCAGGAAACAAAGGGAGTCAAGTCCTAGGAGAGGAAGAGAGAGGAGGTCTGCAGAGAGGCAGACGCAGACTGGGGCCTAGGATTGGAGCCTAGGGCCCTCGTGCAGCAGAGAGTCAGGCAGACGGTAGTGGCCGTCTGCAGGGAGCCGGGGAGACAGTTGGTGGAACCGTAGGTAGCCGGGGCTGGGCGGTGGCCCACCGGTATTGAATCGGGGAGCCAGCTGGAGACCGGAGCGCAGGAGGAGTGTACGGAAGGTGCAGGAAAGGACTTACACCACCAAACTGGGTCAGGGGAGAAACAACAACCGCAGCCGTCTGTGGGACCCGTCCATCCAGCCGTGTGTTTTACTGAGAACTGTGTCATCATCATTACCGGCTGAGTGAGTACCACCGTGCCGTGCGGCACAGCGCTGCCCCCGCGACCCTGCACCTCACCAGGCCCCGTAACCCGCCTGCTACCCATCCACCTACCTCACCGGGCCCCGGGACAACCAACCCCCTACCCACGGAGGGGAGAACTAACATCTAACTGCTCCATACCATCACTCCCGGGATCCCCGTCCAAAGCAGCGGTGGTGTTCCAACCTCATCACAACTGTGGGTAGTGTCATGGACAATCCCCCTTACCTAATCCCCTTTTACTGTGGAGCCTGGGATCACAGACCGGGTCACGCCACCGTGATACCCACAGAAGTGACCCCGTGGCCCGGATCTGAGTACCCCTTATCCACGGGCGACACATTTGGCGTCACGAACAGGATACTACCGCTCTGCCGTTTGGTAGAGGTGAGCCTTGTTACCGCCGGAGGTGTCCGGCCGAAAATTTTGCAAAGCCGCCATCTTGGGCGCGAAAAATTTCCCGCTCGAGCGTCTTCCCCGAGCAGGAAAGGCGCGAAAGTGGAGCCCCGCCCCCTGAAGAAGGAAGTGCTAAAAAGAGACTAAGGGGGACGGGATGGCGTCCGGCCGCATGTGAACCGCGGCTGTGGAAGCAGGGACGCCAGGACTCTGCCAGTGTTTGGTTCCTGGAACACCGCTGCACGAGATGTCCCGTCTGTCCGGCACCGCTGAAACCTCAGTGCCCGCGGCCAATGCCCCGACCGACCCGTTACCCCTGTCACCGGTAGCGGAGCTCTCAGCGTCTGTGAGGGAGGGCCCAGGCCTTACCATCGTCACCGCCCTGCCACCGGTCCCGGTTTCCATCCCAGCCGCACCGCCGATGACGACGGCCCCGGCAGTCCGCCCGGCCGCAACGGAGATGACGACGGCTCCGGCAGTCCGCCCGGCCACAACGGCAGCGAAGCACCCATCCCGTTAACTATCTGGGCAGCCTGGTTCTGGACTGGGGTCAAGGGGTGCTGCCCATTTCTTAGGGGCAGCATCAGGGCCAGGTTGTTTGGGTGGGTGACTGAAGGACCCGTTCCACTGTTATTATTTAAAGTGTTTGATTACTGTTGCAATGTTAAAGTAATGTGCATCCCGTTGTGGGAAGATTGAAAATGCTTGTGTTTAATGTTTTAATCTTTTGCAGTTTAAAAATAAAAATAAAACCGGTGATGGACGGGCAGCCCGAGGACGGTCTGCATTTTGCTAAGGGGGAATGTGGCGCCCTGGACAAGCCAGGGGCCACAGGTAACAACACACACACACACCCCCACCCCCAGCAGTTTCACAGCAGACATCCCCAGTGAAACTTGATTCCTTTCCTCGGGCTCAAACTGACACACCAGGTGGGTGGAGTCAGGAGATGGAGACGCCCACCCAGGAGTTAGCTGGCCTGAGGCAGGAAACAAAGGGGGTCAAGTCCTAGGAGAGGAAAAGAGAGGAGGTCTGCAGAGAGGCAGACGCAGACTGGGGCCTAGGATTGGAGCCTAGGGCCCTCGTGCAGCAGAGAGTCAGGCAGACGGTAGTGGCCATCTGCAGGGAGCCGGGGAGACAGTTGGTGGAACCGTAGGTAGCCGGGGCTGGGCGGTGGCCCACCGGTACTGAATCAGGGAGCCAGCTGGAAACCGGAGCGCAGGAGGAGTGTACGGAAGGTGCAGAAAAGGACTTACACCACCAAACTGGGTCAGGGGAGAAACAACAACCGCAGCCGTCTATGGGACCCGTCCATCCAGCCGTGTGTTTTACTGAGAACTGTGTCATCATCATTACCGGCTGAGTGAGTACCACCGTGCCGTGCGGCACAGAGCTGCCCCCTCGACCCTGCACCTCACCAGGCCCCGTAACCCGCCTGCTACCCATCCACCTACCTCACCGGACCCCGGGACAACCAACCCCCTACCCACGGAGAGGGAGAACTAACATCTAGCAGCTCCATACCATCACTCCCGGGATCCCCGTCCAAAGCAGCGGTGGTGTTCCAACCTCACCACAACCGTGGGTGGCGTCACGGACAATCCCCCTTACCTAATCCCCTTTTACTGTGGAGCCTGGAATCACAGACCGGGTCACGCGACCTTGATATCACAGAAGTGACCCCGTGGCCCGGATCTGAGTACCCCTTATCCACGGGCGACACATAACTGCTATCATTACACCCCTGTACAGTGTATATGACAGTCATGCATTCTACATTTGACACATGCAATCTTTGCATACATCTTAGTGCATATATGCTATATTCTTTTGTTTGTAGACAATTGTCATTAGTCATGGCTATTTCAGTCCTTTTGATATATAATAAAGTAAATATAGTTTCAGGGAAAAAGGTCTAGCTTTGGGTGTGTGTGTTTTACTGTGTTTTTACACACAGTGGTCTGCAAAAGGTCAGTAAAGACCTTTGGGGACATTTAAACTTGATATTAATGTTTTTCTGTGCTTTTTCTTCTGTAGGAGCCCCAGTTATAAATGAAAACAGCCATCTACTGTGACATTAGCCAGAGGCTGAGCTAGTCTGGTCTGCTCAGACCCAGCAGTTCAGCTGTGGAGAGCACCGAAAACCATGACTAGACCTGTGCCGCTGCCTTTACACAGTCTACATATAATAAATGATTAGACATAGGCAGTAATAATACATTACTTCTGCCTAATCTCCAGGTGGCTTCAAATAGTCAGGCTTCCAACTTGCTTTTGCTTCTTTGCAGAAACCTATTTTTTGGTGCATTTTTCTGCCACAAGGTGTAGTTTGTGATGCAAAAAATATTTGCAACTAATCTGCAGCTTGCGCACATATCCTACGAATGGCACAGATCTAAATCAACCAAATATTTTTCACTACTTTTTATATAAAAAACCATGTACTTTATTATAACAAATGCACATACATACATAAATTATTTAAAATCAGGGAGGAAAAGAAGGATAATTGGCCCTATTCTTTTCCTACCTCAAAACAGGGGTCGGTGTCCTAATTAAAGAGACGCCCCCGTTCCACGACGACTGACCCTGAGTGTACCCTCCCTAATGGTTTTTGAGTGTAGTCCCCTTAAGAATGAAATACCCCAACAATAGTAACACCACAGTGAGGAAGAGGTGCTCAGTCAATAATGGCTAATTTGTCTGTATCACCAATATGACCTGTGGGGATTAGGGGCTTAGGGTCAGAGGCTGTCAGTAAGTCTGTGTGCTCAGTATTAGATATAGAGAATTAGATATTAATTAGTAATTAGCTATTTAAGAAATGCCCGGCTAAAAATTTCTAGCCGTATCAGAGACTTCCCAACGCGTTTCGCCCTTTAAACAGTTGAGGGCTCATCAGGGGCTTTGTAACTGTGTCTTGAAAACTTTCTTTTGGCAATTCCGTGCTGATAGACTCCTTTTTGTCACTTTGAAAAGTATATGATATATGGGAATATTGGCTCACTGGTGGTATGTAACAACAGGAAGATGAAAAATCGACCGCAAACAGCTGCTATGCCAAACAATTTCTTTTTTATTCAAGCGTTCTTTTCATCGGTGCAGATAAAAATGCGGGAGGTGACTAGGATGCGAGTCCCTCCAAAGGACGACGGCCGTTTCGTCTGTAAGCCAGACTTCTACGGGTCCACGTCGGGGAATGGCCGCACGCACCTTATAAAGGGAAGTGCATCCAGGCCACATCACCGCACATTAAAAACAGAGGAATGCACACATGATAGTGATTAACATAAGTGCAGACAACACATCCCATTTAAAACATGGTCATACAATCAATGTGACACACATTTCAAAAACAAACATAAAAACAGGGGAAAAAAAAGGAAAAAATTCACCTGAAAGGTACAGAGGCATTTATCAATGTCATATCAATACATAACCCATTATGTTCATATTATTCTTTTTAATGACATAACCACTCATTTATCAAAAGATCCAAAATGAATCCATCACTCGAAAATAATTTGCAAAAAATCAGTTTTATGCAAGCCGGTATTATAAGAATACCGCTAGGTCGTTACGGTCATTCAAACCCAGGTTTCCCTGCGCTCCAAATTTTATTATCATACTTGCTTCTTTACGTAGCAATAACTTATGGAGATCGCCCCCTTGTGGAGGCAGGGAAACCTGGACTAGTCCTGCAAAGCGCAAGATGTTGGGATTACCTTCATGTGCTGTGCGAATGTGTTCTATTAGCCTAGGAGAACCTTTACCTGTGGAAATCGATTTATAGTGCTCCCTAAAGCGTATGTACATGCACCTTATTGTCTTCCCTATATAAAATCTTCCACAGGGGCATACAATCACATAAACCACATACTTCGTCTTGCAGGAAATAAACTGCCTGACCTGGTGAGAAAAGGAACCAATTTGAAGAGATGTACCGGTGAGATGTAAGGCGCAAAACTTGCAGTGACCGCAGCGAAAATTCCCAACGGGCGAACATTTCTCGAGCCATGTGGACTGACAGGTCACCCTGTTTTTCACCAGCAGATCTCTCAAATTATTACACCGTCTATAAGAGACTAGGGGTCCTGCATCTGTCATACTCTTTAGATCCGGGTCGTTGGCAAGGATATGCCAATTCTTTTTTATAGCTTTTTTTATTACTCCATCTAAGGGGCCAAACCTAAAACTGAACATAAACCTATTTACGGCATTGTTCGTTTTTCTCACCTTTTTTGCCTTTGCCTGACTATGTGACAATTTTCCAATACCAGAAGATTGGCTGACCCATAGATTTTCAGAACTCTCAGAACACGCCTTCTCATACGCAGAATCAATTAGTGTACTAGGGTAACCCCGTGCCAATAACCTTGATCTTAAATCCCCAGCTTGTTCTTCAAAAATCTCTTTTACATTATTGATCCTCCTTAGTCTCAAAAACTGAGAGTAGGGTAAAGCTACTTTAGTATGAGTGGGGTGGGCACTCTGAAAGTGCAGTAACGAGTTAGAGGCAGTTGGTTTCCTATACATCCTTGTCAATATTAACCCTTCTTTCACTTCTACCTCTATATCCAAAAATGTTATAACGTTGCCTCCAAAACATGATGTAAACGACATATTCATGGTGTTTGTACTATTAAGGTAGGTGACAAAACCTGTGAACTCCTCCTCTGTACCATCCCACACCATGAATATGTCGTCCACATATCTGAGGAACAACTTCACGTGCTTGAGAAATGGGTTTGTGCTAACGAAAACGTATACGCTCTCAAAAAAACCCAAAAAAATATTAGCCATAGAGCACGATACGGGGGTACCCATTGCAGTACCCCCGCACTGGACGTACCATTTATCCAGGAACATGAATGCGTTTTTTGAAAGCACAAAATTCAAAGCTTCACCTACAAAATCGCAATACAACTGCGTTTTTCCACTGCGAGCCACTGTCTCCCTCACTGCCTGTACACCCAGGTTCTGGGGTATCCGTGTATACAGGCTTTCCACATCGATGGACACAAGATTAAACCCCTCCTGCCAATCAAAACCTCTCAACAAAGATATAAAATCGTTACTATCCTTCACATAGGAAGGGATTCTTTCCATCAGAGGCCTCAATAACCAATCAAGATAGTGGGACAACGGCTCAGTTAACGAACCGATGCCAGCCACTATCGGGCGGCCAGGGGGGTTGACACTATCTTTGTGTATCTTAGGTATAGCATACCAATGGGGTTTTGTGGGAAATTCTGGAATTAATTTTTCGACCTGAGTGCTAGTGAGAAAACCGAGTGTTACATATCTCCCCAATAAGCGTGTTAATTGCTTCTTATACTCAGTAATGGGGTTAGATTGTAAGGGAGTATATGTATCACGATCCTGCAGATGCCTTAAGCATTCTTTAATATAAGCGGTGCGTGTTAACAACACAATATTACCGCCTTTATCCGCTTGGCGGAATACTGTGTCATTCCACGTGCGCATTATTTTTACCGCTGCCGCTTCTCCCTCATTAAGATTATTATCCATTTTTGGATATAGCAATGCCTCCACATCCTTGACAACTGCTTCCTGAAACACATCAATTAAATTACCATGGGCCACCGGGGGGAAAAAATTAGATTTCACCCCCTTAGTGAATCTACCACATTCATTAGTGTCACCACCTGGGTCAAAAGGCTTTTCGCCCTCGGGGTCATTCAGACTCAACAGCAAACCAGCGGCCTGGGTTACAGTGGAGTCAAAAGCCCCCGTGATATCCCAATCGCACCCCTCAGTTGTGCAAGGTTGGTGACCCTCAGGGACTATAGTCGAAGTGGTCGACGTCTGGTGAAAAAACTTATGCAAGTGCATTTTCCTTGTGGCTTTATATAAATCAATTCTGAATTCAGAAAAATCAAACTCTTCTGGCACGCAAAAATTTAAACCTCTAGATAGGACGGCTACCATATCATCGGTCAACACATGTTCAGACAGGTTAACAACATTATTGGCAGAAGGAGAGAGAGAGGGTGACAAATATTCTAATTCTTCCATGAGACAAATTTTCTCTTGTGACCTCTTCCCCTTGTGCCTCTTCCTGCCCCCCCTACGGATGCGTTTCCTAAAGGGGCAGGATTTGGCCCAACTTGAGGGGTCACCGTTCTAGAGGGGCCTGGAACCACATCCTCAGAGCCACTGGACTCCGATTCAGTGGTCCAGTACCCTCTTTCCTGGTTACCCAATTTTTTGTTTTTTATATAAGGTTTTCTTTTATAATTTTTAGTGTGATCTTTTGTCCAACAGAATCGCAGTTGTATTGCGATTTTGTAGGTGAAGCTTTGAATTTTGTGCTTTCAAAAAACGCATTCATGTTCCTGGATAAATGGTACGTCCAGTGCGGGGGTACTGCAATGGGTACCCCCGTATCGTGCTCTATGGCTAATATTTTTTTGGTTTTTTTTGAGAGCGTATACGTTTTCGTTAGCACAAACCCATTTCTCAAGCACGTGAAGTTGTTCCTCAGATATGTGGACGACATATTCATGGTGTGGGATGGTACAGAGGAGGAGTTCACAGGTTTTGTCACCTACCTTAATAGTACAAACACCATGAATATGTCGTTTACATCATGTTTTGGAGGCAACGTTATAACATTTTTGGATATATTAGTACACTAATTGATTCTGCGTATGAGAAGGCGTGTTCTGAGAGTTCTGAAAATCTATGGGTCAGCCAATCTTCTGGTATTGGAAAATTGTCACATAGTCAGGCAAAGGCAAAAAAGGTGAGAAAAATGAACAATGCCGCAAATAGGTTTATGTTCAGTTTTAGGTTTGGCCCCTTAGATGGAGTAATAAAAAAAGCTATAAAAAAGAATTGGCATATCCTTGCCAACGACCCGGATCTAAAGAGTATGACAGATGCAGGACCCCTAGTCTCTTATAGACGGTGTAATAATTTGAGAGATCTGCTGGTGAAAAACAGGGTGACCTGTCAGTCCACATGGCTCGAGAAATGTTCGCCCGTTGGGAATTTTCGCTGCGGTCACTGCAAGTTTTGCGCCTTACATCTCACCGGTACATCTCTTCAAATTGGTTCCTTTTCTCACCAGGTCAGGCAGTTTATTTCCTGCAAGACGAAGTATGTGGTTTATGTGATTGTATGCCCCTGTGGAAGATTTTATATAGGGAAGACAATATGGTGCATGTACATACGCTTTAGGGAGCACTATAAATCGATTTCCACAGGTAAAGGTTCTCCTAGGCTAATAGAACACATTCGCACAGCACATGAAGGTAATCCCAACATCTTGCGCTTTGCAGGACTAGTCCAGGTTTCCCTGCCTCCACAAGGGGGCGATCTCCATAAGTTATTGCTACGTAAAGAAGCAAGTATGATAATAAAATTTGGAGCGCAGGGAAACCTGGGTTTGAATGACCGTAACGACCTAGCGGTATTCTTATAATACCGGCTTGCATAAAACTGATTTTTTGCAAATTATTTTCGAGTGATGGATTCATTTTGGATCTTTTGATAAATGAGTGGTTATGTCATTAAAAAGAATAATATGAACATAATGGGTTATGTATTGATATGACATTGATAAATGCCTCTGTACCTTTCAGGTGAATTTTTTCCTTTTTTTTCCCCTGTTTTTATGTTTGTTTTTGAAATGTGTGTCACATTGATTGTATGACCATGTTTTAAATGGGATGTGTTGTCTGCACTTATGTTAATCACTATCATGTGTGCATTCCTCTGTTTTTAATGTGCGGTGATGTGGCCTGGATGCACTTCCCTTTATAAGGTGCGTGCGGCCATTCCCCGACGTGGACCCGTAGAAGTCTGGCTTACAGACGAAACGGCCGTCGTCCTTTGGAGGGACTCGCATCCTAGTCACCTCCCGCATTTTTATCTGCACCGATGAAAAGAACGCTTGAATAAAAAAGAAATTGTTTGGCATAGCAGCTGTTTGCGGTCGATTTTTCATCTTCCTGTTGTTGGATCTCCTAGCTGCTCAATACCGACCAGCACGCTGCGCCTGCAAACCAGCGCTACATGGCAGTCATCAGCACGTGAGCCACTGAACTTGGAGGTAATCTGAGGGCAGGCGGTGCAGGACTTGTTTACTTGTTGCTACAGTATATCACTGGTGGTATGTCCCAAGATGTGTCAGAATGAGGACATGACCTCCTTGGTGGATGATTCTCTTATCCGTGGTTTAGCACCGATGTGTCCAGGGTGTAGCTAAACTTTGGTCTCAGGCGCCAGATTGTTCCACTTTTCTGGTATATGTTTGTCTATTACGGTTCTATAGTTCCATAATGCCTTTGACTGTTAGGTATGACTCATGTAGTTACCACAATAAACGTACCGTCAGTAAAAAACAACCTTGCCTGAGTTTAAGGAGATTAATGCCTCCAGGCGGGCGATCCCCAGGATATCCTGTACTGGTTTAGTACTGTCTTCTGTGTTAACAGACAGTAACCAACATACCCTTGGTCCTGATTAACGTCCCACAATGGGGTAACGGTGAAGGAATCCACCGCAACAGGTATCTTCTCTGGTCTGTATGGGGAGTCCCAGGAGCGATCACTGAACATCAGACTTGGGACTCCCCATACAGACCAGAGAAGATACCTGTTGCGGTGGATTCCTTCACCGTTACCCCATTGTGGGACGTTAATCAGGACCAAGGGTATGTTGGTTACTGTCTGTTAACACAGAAGACAGTATTAAACCAGTACAGGATATCCTTACTGACAGCCTCTGACCCTAAGCCCCTAATCCCCACAGGTCATATTGGTGATACAGACAAATTAGCCATTATTGACTGAGCACCTCTTCCTCACTGTGGTGTTACTATTGTTGGGGTATTTCATTCTTAAGGGGACTACACTCAAAAACCATTAGGGAGGGTACACTCAGGGTCAGTCGTCGTGGAACGGGGGCGTCTCTTTAATTAGGACGCCGACCCCTGTTTTGAGGTAGGAAAAGAATAGGGCCAATTATCCTTCTTTTCCTCCCTGATTTTAAATAATTTATGTATGTATGTGCATTTGTTATAATAAAGTACATGGTTTTTTATATAAAAAGTAGTGAAAAATATTTGGTTGAATACAATATCTACTTTTAGCAATTGATATTGGTACACAGATCTAAATCCCAATATTATGGTATGTGGCAAATAACAGTAGCGCACATTGGCCCTGATTCATCAAAGTGTTTTTTGGCATAAAACACTGAAAAGCTGCAACATTTAGTGCAACTGAAGAATGCGCAAAAAGGTTGTACCTTTTGGCATTTTCACAACAGTTTCACCCAGCTTCACAAAAATGAGCTGGTGTGTAATGGGAGCAGAATGTGGGCTTAACTAATACATCATGAACTTACACCAGATATCTTATTCCAGTCCCCAATTGGAGTAAGACTTGTGGCGAGGTGCACTCCACTTTTTAGATGCAGTTGATTCATAAGAGGTGTGTTTCACTTAGTGAACCAGGAGCCTAAAAAACAATCTCCAGATTTATCAAGACAAGTATGAACAATACCAGTCCTGATGAAGGGTTGGATTCAGTTTATTTAAAGGGGTGGTTCACTACTTAGCTTTACTAGCCACATCGAGATAACATTCAGAAACAAGGCTTCTCTCAAATACCTTGTGTTGAGAATAGTGCCTTTATTGCGGCCACTAGTCCCCATCATGTGAGCCCTGGGCTCTGTGACCTCTGAAATCCGGTGATGTCACATCAACTTCCACTTCACCCGACATCACTGAGGCCGGCACCAGTCTCTGTGAGTGACTGATCTATGGGTGGAGTTTCACACAGCCCAACATCTTGTGCGCTCTGGCCTTCACTGCAGAGTGCCGCAAGCAGGATCAATGCTGGGTTGTGATGTGCTGGGAAATTCTGCTCACAGCCCAGTCACTCAGGGAGACAGGGGCTGGCCTCAGTGACATCGGGTCAACTGGAAGTTGACGTGCCATCACCTGATTTCAGAGGTCACGTAACCCGGGAATCACGTGATGGGGATGAGTGGACCGCGATTACACCGCTCAGAGGCACTATTGCCAACGCAAGGTATTTGAGAGATGCCTTGTTTCTGAATGTTATATCGATGTGGCTAGTAAAGCTAAGTAGTGAACAAACCCTTTAACGGTTGTTTGGTTGGTAGTAGACTGAATAGTGCTCAGCCAAATAAGGATTAATTTTTGTGTTTTTTTTACCTGGAGGTAAAGAATTTGCATTTATTTTGTACACCTACAATAAATAATAGGAAAAACATTGAACCAAAATTTGATGTCACTGTCTAGGACTGCATTGATCCGATTTTGTCTTCTGCTATTCAGCTAATTTTCAAATAATTATTACAAATTAGTTCAAATATATCATTGACGGCAATAAATCAGCAACAGGAGCATCCAAAAAGTAATCCTCTTGGGCTAAAGTGATGATATTACCACTATCTGTAGATTTAGAAGGAAATTCTAATAGACTATTAAACCCGAAAGGTAGCAACCCGCTAATTAGACATAGAAGGGCTTACATCTTCATACTATTGCAAGCTATTTAGTATGATCTACTTGCTTCCCATCAAACATGCAGTGACTTGCTACCTAATTGTAATGCACCCCTGAGCCATTGTGAGAAAAGCTTTATTGGCAAAAAAGTTATCATTATGCATAGAAAATATCTGCCATTTTCTGTGGATTTCACTTCGAAAAATAAAACAACTGCATGTTGTAATGTTATTTCTTACCTCCATGATTTAAATGAGGTGTATTTTTCAAAACTGGAGTGTATGCAGATCTTCATCTAAATTGATCCCTTTGGCTATCATTGCATGCATATTTTAAAAAAGCCTCCTTGTACTTTCCTTCAAATGACTTTTTCTGAGGAAGGAAATTAACTTGCTACTTTTAACAAATCTGCAGGAGAAGTCACCAAAATTTATGATCAGTGCATTTGTTTTTTATCTGAATTAGGTTTTATCCACTTGTGAAATGCATTACAGAATAATTAGCCAGTTTACGATCAGAGGGTTAACCACCTTTAATGGCCATGCTAATTTATTAAATTTGAGCCACGTGAACTCCATTGGGAATAGTTTCATTTTGTTTCTGCCAACTTGTATGATATTCTCTTTTTATCTGAAGAAGGGTTCTCTATAAAATATAGGCTCACATATATTTCATGCAAGTTACAATTAGGAAAATTCTATATCTCAAGTTGATTAAAAACAGCTGTTTCACTAATATTGACTACCATTAATTATTACTAGGGATGATCAAATACCAAAATATTGGACTTCGCGAATATCCAACTAATAGGTTGCCGCTATTCGACTATTTGCGAATATTCGATGCGCAATGTAAGTCTATGGGAAACCTGAATAATTTCACGTTGGACCTAACGGCGAGCTGTGGTGAGTGATTAAAAGGCTGAAATGGATGGAAAAAGGCAGAAACAGTATGGGCACAGCCTGTAGAAGGTGCGTGACTGCATTTCTGGTGTCTTAGAATAAAGGCTGCTTTACACGCAGCGACATTGCTAGCGATGTCGCTAGCGAAAGCACCGCCCCCGTCGTTTGTGCGTCATGGGCAAATCGTTGCCCGTGGCGAACAATATCGCTAGGACGCGTAAAACAGACTTACCTTCCTAGTGATGTCGCTGTGGGCGGCAAACAACCTCTTTTTTAAGAGGGAGGTTCGTGTGCCGTCACAGCGACATCACACAGCGGCCCGCCAATAGAAGCGGAGGGGCGGAGACCAGCCGCATTAACGACACGCCAACCTTGTTGCCGGAGGACGTAGGAACGCTGTTGTTCATGGTTCCCGGGGAGTCACACAAAGCGATGTGTGCTGCCTCAGGAACAACGAACAACCTGCGTCCAGCACCAGCAACGATATTATGAAAATGAATGACGTGTCAACAATCAACGATTAAGTGAGTATTTTTTAACATTAGCGGTCGCTCGTAGGTGTCACACGCAATGACGCCGCTAACGAGGCCAGATGTGCATCACAAATTTCTTGACCCCAGCGATATCTTGTTAGCGATGTCGCTGCGTGTAACGGGGTCTTAAGGTGCTCAGCATGCGGCTTTTACGTAGTCGCCAGAACAGCTCTCAAACCAAAGTAAAAGAGGGGAATTGCTAAGAAACAGTTTCTAGTGCCTAATCACTGCAATAAAACGTCAAATCAAGCCCCGACTTCAAAGAAACCACTTTAGCATCTGTTCACACGTTTTGTTTTTTTACATTTTTCTCCCTTTTTCTATTAGAAAGGGTTCAAACTTATACATTATATTGGTGTCTGTCTCGCACCTCCTTTTTTGGGACATATTTGACAGCACTTTAAAAGGTCAGCTACAATGTGCCAATTGGGATGTTGGCCTTGCCCTGCTCCTCCACCAACACCACCGGCTCCACTGGCCCTCTAGTCAAATGTAGAAAGGGCCACTGGCTGTCTTCAAATCTCAGACTTCTTAGGACCCTCAGGTGGGCCCTTTAACATACATTGGGGGGGGACGGCAGTCATTTATAGTTTTCTGTGTCCCCTATGTCATTAGTGTGAAAGTTGGAATACGTACCCCATAACACTTTACAGTTCTATTTCCAATGTGGCCATTTGGGTGTTGGCCTTGCCCTCCTCCTCCACCAACATCACCGACTCCAGTGGCCCTCTATTCAAATTCTATTCAAATTACCCATCCTTAAAAAGCCCTCTCTTGACCCATCCTCTGTGTCTAGCTACCGCCCCATATCCCTTCTCCCCTATGCCTCAAAACTACTGGAACAGCATATCCATCTTGAACTGTCTTCATACCTCTCCTCCTGCTCCCTCTTTGACCAGCTACAATCTGGTTTCCGACCGCATCACTCTACTGAAACTGCCCTAACTAAAGTCACCAATGACCTACTAACTGCCAAAGCCAAGCAACACTACTCTGTCCTCCTCCTCCTGGACCTGTCCTCTGCCTTCGACACAGTAGACCACTCCCTCCTATTACAGATTCTCTCCTCTCTGGGCATTACAGACTTGACCCTATCTTGAATCTCTTCATACCTAATCGACCGAACTTTCAGCATCTCCCACTCTCACACCACCTCCTCATCCCACCCAGTTCTTGGACCCCTGCTGTTCTACACCTTTTGGCCTGGGCCAGTTCATAGAGTCCCACGGCTTTCAGTATCATCTCTTTGCCGATGATACTCAGATCTACCTCTCTGGATCTGACATTACCTCCTTACTAACCAAAATCCCACAATGTCTCTCTGCTATTTCATCTTTCTTCTCTGCACGATTCTTAAAGCTTAACATGGACAAAACAGAATTCATTGTCTTTCATCCTCCTCATTCAACTCCTCCACCAAGCCTATCCATCAAAGTTACTGGCTGGTCACTCTCCCAGGTTTCATAAGCTCGTTGCCTTGGAGTAACCCTCGACTCTGCTCTATCCTTCAAGCCACACATCCAAAGCCACTTCACCTCATGCTGACTACAACTCAAAAATATCTCCCAGATCCATGCCTTCCTTAACCAAGTATCAGCAAAATCATTACTACATGCCCTCATCATCTCCCGCCTCAACTACTGCAACGTCCTGCTCTCTGGCCTCCCTTCCAACACTGTTGCACCCCCTCCAATCTATCCTGAACTCTGCAGCCCGCTTAATCCTCCTCTCCCCTTGCTATTCCACAGCCTCACCAGTCTGCCAATACCTTTACTAGCTTCCCATTGCCCAAAGACTCCAGTTCAAAACATTAACCATGACCTACAAAGCCATCCACAACCTGTCTCCTCCTTATATCTGTGACTTAGTCTCCCGCTACCTACCTGCACAAAACCTCAGATCCTCACAAGATCTCCTTCTCTACTCCTCTCTTATCTCCTCTTCCCACAATCGCATACAAGAATTCTCCCGTGCCTCCCCCATACTCTGGAACACTCTACCCCAGCATATCAGACTCTCTCCTACCGTGAAAAGCTTCAAGAGGAACCTGAAGACCCACCTCTTCCGACAAGCCTACAACCTACAAAAACCCTCAGTCCCGTGCACCACTACGCAACCAGCTCTGCCCTCACCTATTGTACCCCCACCCATTCCCTGTAGACTGTGAGCCCTCGCGTGCAGGGTCCTCTCTCCTCCTGTACCAGTCTGTTTTGTACTGTTAATGATTGTTGTACTAGTTTTTATGTATACCCCTTTTTCACTTGTAAAGTGCCATGGAATTAATGATGCTATAATAATAAATAATAATTATTATTCAGTAATGTCTGTTTTATGGACAAATGAACGCCACGCAGGAACATCGAAGCTGATGTCGTTGATGATGATTGCATCTGGCCAAAAACAAGTTAGGAGCAGGAGGCATCATCGCCTGCTTTCTAGACTGCAGTATATGAAGCATGTAGCACCATGGAAGTAGCAGTTGTTTCATTCTGGAACTGAGGCTTTATTTCACTAGCTAACACTGAGGATTCCTCAGGGGGGAATGGTTCAGACAACATGGAGCACTGCATCAGAAGGTACTCCCAACTGCTTTTTTTGGGTTAAATTTGGGAGGATTTGCAACAGTGCATAACATGCCAAGTAGTTAAAAAAAAATTCTGATTCCGCAGGGGGCCATGTGTAACACACCGTGAAGCACAGCATCAGAAGGTACTCCCAACTGCTTTTAATAAAAAAAAAATGGGAGGATTTGCAACAGTGCATAACATGCCAAGGAGTTAAAAGAATTATGATTCCGCAAGGGGCCATGTCTAGCACACCGTGGAGCAGAGCATCAGAAGGTACTTCCAACTGCTTTTTTTTTTTTTTTTTAAATTGGGAGGATTTGCAACAGTGCATAACATGCCAAGGAGTTAAAATAATTTCTGATTCCGCAGGGGGCCATGTGTAACATACTGTGGAGCACAGCATCAGAAGGTACTTCCAACTGCTTTTTTTTAAATTGGGCAGATTTGCAACAGTGCATAACATGCTTAGGAGTTAAAAAAAATTCTGATTCCGCAAGGGGCCATGTGTAACACACTGTGGAGCATAGCATCAATAAAGAACACAAATAGAGACTGCCTGACCAATTGTTATAGACAGAGTAGCCTCGACAGTGGTTGTGAGACAGTGCATAATGTACAAAGGCTTGAAAAATATTGCCCTGGGTGATTGGGCCGAACAATTAAATAGCAGCAGCATAACAAGTTAGATTAGTCATACGGTGTCATTAGATGATAGAAGACAAAATGGTCTTGAATGAGAAAAAATGGAACTTATTTGAACTTAACTAATACAAATTTTGGGACTACAGTTATTATTGGGTCTTGTTAACAGGCAGCCTGAGATACTCTGGGGCAATCCATATATGGTTCATTTTGATCATTGTCAAACTGTCTGCTCTTTCCGTGGATAGTCGTGTGTGAGTATCTGTTATTATTGACAACCCTGAGCTGAAAACACACTCAGACAACACACTCGCAGCAGGGCAAACTAGTACTTCCAAAGCCTATAAGGCGAGGTCTGGCCAAGTGTTGAGCTTGGAAACCCAAAAGGTAAAGGTAGACTTGGAAAGCGCCCTGATTTGGTCACCTACATAGTCCCTCATCATCTTACTTATGTGTTCCCTCCTTGTCATAGTTCCCCCAACCGGTATCTAATTTAAAGTTGACGGTTTGTGGAAAATGGACCAGTTTTGGCACATTAGTCCCCCGCCTGTGTTGCTCCTACTATGCGTAGCCCTCTCTTGTAATCCTGTTGCGTGAGACACACTACCTTTGACGCTAGCATTATCTGATGGTAATCGTTTCATCAACTGGTCCACTACAGCCCTCTTCAGTGTTTCCGTACTACAATCCTTATTTGCCTCGACAAGTAGCAAAGTGAATTTATCTTTGTAGCGTGGGTCAAGGAATGTACATAACCAGTATTTGTTGTCTGCCAAAATGTGGACTAGCCAATAGTCATGAGAAAGGCAGTATGACATGAACTGTGCCATGTGTGCCACACTCCAAACTGGAAACCTTTGTGTGTCACTGCTAAGAATACATTCTGTCTTCCTAAACCTCCTCTCCTCCTCAGTCTATCTCTCCTCCTCCTGCTCCTCTTCAGGCCATCCATGCTGGACAGCCCTGAAGCTTGGGTTGTCAATCCCTTGGTTACCAACTTCAAACCATTCCTGTTCTTCATCATCCTCCTCATCCTCATGACACTGACCAAAGATGACCTGAGCCTGGTGGCCGAGGTTCTGCGGATTACTATCAACCATTGTGAAGTCTGGATCCATAGACACCTCGGGTGCATGAACACTTTGGTCAGTCAGACCATTCAGAGAGCGTTTCAATAAACAAATCAGTGGAATGGTAATGCTGATAAGAGTATCTTCACTGCTCACAATATTGGTACAGTAATCAAAATTCTCTAGTACCTGTCAAATGTCTGCAATCCATACCCACTCTGCAGTACTTATGTCTGGCAGCTGCGTCTGACGGGCATGTTCCAGTTAGAATTGGGATACTGCCCTCTGCTGCTCATGGATCCTTGCCAACATATGATAGGTTAAATTCCATCTCGTAGGGAGGTCACATATTAGTCTGTGATGAGGCAAGTGTAAGCGCTGCTGCAGCACTGCCAGGCCAGCAAAAGAGGGAGATGACTTGCGGAAATGGGCGCTAATACATCGTACCTTTGGTAAGTAGGTCTGGTATCCCATGGTATTTTTTGTGAAAGTGCTGAACTACTAAATTTACAGCTGTGGGCCATACAAGGAATGTGTACAAGCTTTCTAAGCTTTAAAGCCACCACCAGATTATGACCATTATTCCATTATTATTATAAACTCACTCATGATCACGACTTTAATGTCCGCCCAGCCCCATTCAGCTCATTCCCGACCACATGACTCAAACTGCAAGTTCACAGGATCCAGTAAATAACACTTGCGTTTACATGCGTTCAACTCAAATTCAACAGGATCCAGTCACATGCAGTTTGCTTTTTTTTTGCCTCAAGGCAAAAAAATGTTGATGTGAAACCAGCCTTAGGCTATGTGCGCACTTTGCGTCGAGGTAGTTGCAGTTCAAAAAGCATCCTCTGGCAGAAAGGACAATGCCTTTTGCTTTAAAAATGCATGTAAAACGCAAAGAAAGTAGCCTATGTGGACCTTGCGGTTTTCATGAGTTTTTAGTGCTTTTCCAGTGCTTTTAGAAACGCTACAGTTTTGTATTAAATTGAATGGATGGGAAACGCAGCCAAAATGATAAAAACAATTGACGTGTTGCTTCTTTAAACACTGAGTTTTTGCCCAAATTTATGCAAATTAAACGCAGCGTTTTGAACAGCAAAGTGCAGACAAGAAAGCTCAATGTCCCATTGACTTTGCTTGAAAAGCATAACACAAGCATTTTGGCATAAAAACGCTGCAGTTGAAAAAGCAGTGGAAAAGCAGGTAAAAAAGCAAAGTGCGCATATAGCCTTATTCTCTGGTCAGTATGTTTACAGAGATACCACAAGTTCTTATGGGGTTTTATATAAGTTACTTTTTTACATAAAAAGTCATTTCTTTTAACAAAACAAAAAGTGAAACATTTTTGTGGCATCACCATATTTTGTGAGCTTTGCTTTTTATTTTTCTGCTAACAGAGTTGTATGACAGGTTGTTTTTCGTGGGATGCGTAGAAGTCTTTATTGGTACTATTTTGCCGTACATAACATATTAGATCACTTTCAATTCTATTTTTGGGAGGTAGAAGAAACAAAAACCAACAATTCTGACATTTTTTTTGATACGCTGTTCACTTTGGTAAAAGTGATAAAACAGCTTTATTCTTTGAGCCAGTACAATTAAAGCAATATCACATTTACCGTATGTAGGCAATTTTTTTTTTTTGCTACTTTAGCACACTAGCAACAAATTTGAAAAAAAAAATGTTTGCAAATCAGTGTATTCTGAGAGCTGTCACTTTCTGGCTATGTGCGCACTTTGCTTTTTTACCTGCTTTTTCGCTGCTCTTTCAACTGCAGCGTTTTAATGCCAAAATGCATGCGTTCTGCTTTTCAAGCAAAGTCTATAGGAATTTGGATTTCTTGTGCGCACTATGCTGTTCAAAACACTGCGTTTTTGTGGCAGAAATTTGGGCAAAACTCTGCTTTTAGGCTATGTCCGCACTTTGCGTCAAGGTACTTGCAGTTCAAAACGCAAATGGAAAAAACAATTGACATGTTGCTTCTTTAAAAAGCAGAGTTTTTGCCCAAATTTCTGTCACAAAAACACAGCATTTTGAACAGCATAGTGCGCACAAGAAACCCAAATTCCCATAGACTTTGCTTGAAAAGCAGAACGCATACATTTTGGCATTAAACGCTGCAGTTGAAAAAGCAGCAAAAAAGCAGGTAAAAAGCAAAGTGCGGACATAGCCTTTTATATTTCTGCTGACAGAGATGATTGATTGTTTTTTGCAGGTTAATAATATTTTTTCCTTGATATAACAGTGTTTTTGCTGTTTCTTTTATTCCATTTTGTTTTATACGGTGTTCACTGTAGAGCTTAAATATTGTGATAATTTTATAGATAAATTGTTTTTAGATAAGATGATACCAAAAATGATGTAGCGTAGCTATCAGAGGGGCAGAGGGAGCAGTTGTCCTAAGCACCACAATCACAGGGGCCCACCTGGAGTGATCTACACCCTAAACTGGTATGCACACTGATACAGTTAGCCAGTTAAACCATGTGGTAGATTAGGGAGACGTAGTCTCCCTGCACTATCGCTCTCTGTTTTGTAAGCTGCAGATTGCTTTAGGTCTGAGGCTTATGTGGCGCCCTGGACAAGCCAGGGGCCACAGATCACAACACACACACACCCCCACCCCCAGCAGTTCACAGCAGACATCCCCAAAGTGACCTGCTTTCTGCCTCAGGCTCAGACTGACACACCAGGTGGGCGGAGTCAGGAGATGGAGACGCCCACCCATGGGTTTGGCTGGCCTGAGGCAGGAAACAAGCCCAGTCAAGTTCAGGCAGAGGAAGAGAGAAGGTCTGCAGAGAGGCAGACATAGCCAGGGGCCTAGGTTGGAGCCTAGGGCCTCGTACAGAGAGTCCGGCAGACGGTAGTGGCCGTCTGCAGGGAGCCGGGGAGACAGCTGGTGGAACTGTAGGTAGCCGGGGCTGGGCGGTGGCCCACCGGTACTGAATCGGGGAGCCAGCTGGAAGCCGGAGCGCAGGAGGAGTGTACGGAGGGTGCAGGAAAGGACTTACACCACCAAACTGGGTCAGGGGAAAACACCGCAGCATCTGTGGGACCCGTCCATCCAGCCGAGTGTTTTACCAAGAACTGTGTCCTGATTTCTGGCTGAGTGAGTACCACCGTGCCGTGCGGCACAGCGCTGCCCCTGCGTCCCTGCACCCCACCAAGCCCTGCATCGGCCCCGCCATCCCTCATCCTCCAACTCATCACTGGGCCCCGGGACAACTACCCCCTACCCACGGAGGGGAGAAACAACAACTTTGCTGCTCCCTGTCACCGCTCCTGGGATCCCCATACAGAGCAGCGGTGGTGTTCCTACAATCACCACAACTGTGGGTGGCGTCACGGACAATAAACTATCCCCACAACCAAACCCCTTTCACTCACGGGCGAGGAGCGCCGCTCGAGTCCCCGGGATCCGGCCCATCGCTTGAGCCACCGAGCAGCAGCAGGCCGCAGCAGCAGCGGCAGCCGGACCCGAGCAGTGGGAGAGCGCTGCGTCCCCTCCTCCGCCCGCGACAACTTGGCGTCACGAACAGGATCCTACCGCTCTGCCGTTTGATAGAGGTGCGCCTTGTTACCGCCGGAGGTGTCTGGCCGAAAGTTTTGCAAAGCCGCCATCTTGGGCGCGAAAAATTTCCCGCTCGAGCGCCTTCCCCGAGCAGGAAAGGCGCGAAAGTGGAGCCCTGCCCCTGAAGAAGGAAGTGCTAAAAAGAGGCTAAGGGGGACGGGATGGCGTCCGGCCGCATGTGAACCGCGGCTGTGGAAGCAGGGACGCCAGGACTCTGCCAGTGTTTGGTTCCTGGAACACCGCTGCACAAGATGTCCCGTCCGTCTGGCACCGCTGAAACCTCGGTGCCCGTGCCCGCGGCCAACGCCCCGACCGACCCGTTACCCCTGTCACCGGTAGCGGAGCTCACAGCGTCTGCGAGGGAGGGCCCAGACCTGGGGTCCCCAAGTCTTACCTTTGTCAACGCCCTGCCACCGGTCCCAGCTTCCATCCCAGCGGCACCGCCGATGACGACGGCCCTGGCAGTCCGCCTGACCGCGACGGAGATGACGACGGCTCCGGCAGTCCGCCCGGCTGCAACGGCAGCGAAGCACCCACCTCGTTAACTATCTGGGCAGCCTGGTTCTGGACTGGGGTCAAGGGGTGCTGCCCATTTCTTAGGGGCAGCATCAGAGCCAGGTTGTTTGGGTGGGTGACTAAAGGACCCGTTCCGTTGCCATTATTAAAAGTGTTTATTTTTGTTGCAACGTTGAAGTAATATGCATCCCGTTGTGGGAGGTTTGCAAGGGAATGCTTGTGTTTTGATGTTTTATTCTTTTTGCAGTTAAAAGAAAAATAAAACCGGTGATGGACGGGCAGCCCGAGGACGGTCTGCATTTTGCTAAGGGGGAATGTGGTGAGTATGAGATGTTTATCCTTTTAATAGTACTTGTGCGGCCCAACTATTGCACACTATAATACAGTGTGGGCTACTGTGGGCCATTATACTGTATGAGGGACTAATGGGTGTCAGTATGTGGGGTACTGGGGGTCATAATACAGTATGGGGGCTACTGGAGGCCATGATACAATGTGGGAACAACTGGGGTCCATTATACATTTGGGAGCTATCAAGGTGTGGAGGTTACTAGGGGTCATCATACAGTGTAAGTGTCTGCTGTAGCATTTGGGGGGCTACTGGGGGACATTCTGGTGGGCTACTGGGTGCCATTATACAGTATGGGAGGCTACTGGGGCCATTATAAAGTTTAGGGGGCTACTGAGAACCATCATATATTGTGTAGGGGCTACCATACAATGTGTGGGAGCTACTGTGGGCCATCATAAATTGTGTCGGCTACTAGGTACCATGATGCAGTGTAGGGGATAAAGGGGGCCACCGGGGTCATTATGGATTATGGGGTTGCATCATACAGTGTGGGACTACTGAGAGTCCCATCTTGCTGTGTCTGGGGGAGCTGTGCATGGCATAATAATGTGTATGATGTATATATGGGCCCATCATGCTGTGTGTGTAGGGAGCTGTGGGGGACATCACACTGTGTATAGTAAGATGTGTGTCCATCATGATGTGTATAATGGAACTGTAGGGAACATCATACTGTGTAACTAAGAATTATATATCAAGGGACTTATGAGACATATTTAAATGGTAAGTGGGAATTTGATCAGCAAAATGCATCTATTGTTTTCTACGGCACTTGCACAAGACACAAAAGAGGCATTTTACATTAACCTGAGCACAGTGGTGGGAATTACTATGTGGTGCACTGAGAGGATCAGTAATATTGATCCATACGGCAATAGTTCAACATTGGGGTATCCCCCAAGGAGCGCTTGCGCAGGTTGGGAATTGATGGAGACAGTGCTCAAAATGTGACGCGTCTTTGTTGTAAACTGCAGAGGAGTCATCGTTGGAAGAAGTTATGAGATGGAAAAAAAGAGGAAAAGTGAACAAATCAGAAAGAACAGCTACTGTAAATAACTATCTATAACTGTACTGTTATCACTTGTGTGTTCTGAACAACTGGTATTGCTTGAATAGTTGCCACGACAGGTACTGCACATCCGGCCCCTATTGATCAGAATATTGAGCAAATGTGCAGGACATGGCCACTATAGAGTTGGAGAAGCTGTACTGCACAAAACTGTACTTATGTAGTTCCGGCAGCCGCTGACACCAAGAACAGCTGATCGATGGCAGTGCCGGGTTTCGCCCCCCCCACAAATAGACATTTATGATCCATTCTAAAGACAGGCCATCACAGTTGAGAGTCATGGACAACCATTGCTACATGTTGGGATTTCAGATACTAAACTTAAAAAAGAAGTGGCTTTTCCCCTTTAATAAGTATAATCTATATCACCTGGAAACCTCTCGATAATCTTTTCAGAAGCTTCTGATTACTCTGTAGAAAAGGTATTAATACAAAAAGTCTAGTTGTTGTTCCATCCTGTACAGTCCCATGCAAGGGATCTCTATGAAATAACTGTATCCACTCAATGGTTCACTTTTTATGGTTGGCATCTTAGAGCACCATGATGGAATATGAGAATAATCTTGTAAGAAATTATATTAAATGCTGTATATATAAGATAAATTAGATTGTGCCTTCTCCTGGGTCGGACCCCTGACCCCTTTTGTAACGGTGTTCATCAATCTTTGTTATTATTTAGATGTCATTTGGTTCAGTAATTATTAGTCTTCTTGCTGCTACTTTTATTCTCTTCAGTGTCTCTTATCCCAGCTAATTGCATTATTCAATATAATAAAGCTATTATTTCATTTCAGCCACTAATCTTTTTAAAGAGCATATTACAGACTCATTTTCTTGTAAGCATCTCAGATGGATATCAACAATACTTTAATTTATCTGTCTGCTTTCCCCTTAATTGTATGTGTAGTATGTGAATATCCCTTACAAGCCCTGCTCTATAAAACCCAGTGGTTTAAAGAGGAGTTTATTACTTTAGTAAATTTCCTGTACATATATCTATTTATAATCATGATAATTCTTTAAATATGTGATGCTAAACTTGAGCAATTTACATAATTAAAGCCTCCAATATCCTGATTGTTTCCCCACTCTTCTTTTAAGTGAGTTAAAGGGGTTGTCCCATCGCAGACACCTATGTCGTATCCACAGTTCCACAATCTTGAGAATGCTGCCCCATGTCATATCACCAGGGAGGACATGAGCATCTCTCTATCCATTACAGGAGCAGAAATATCATTGATGCAAATTGTGAAGCCGAGTAATGGCTCAAGAGCTAAGGAGGTCCATCCCACCTCCAAAACAGACGGAATTGTGCTTTTTGTTGGGCCTTTAGACTGCAAAGGGTTCATATATTGTTCTTGTACAGGGGCCCTATTCTGTCTGTGTCCGGCTCTGATCCATTTGTTACTGAGTTACGAAAATAAACCCCTAAAAGGACAGTGGTAGCCTGAATCCAGTATCTTGCTCTTTTTCTGGCTCCATTCTGTTTGCTGATTTGAAAACACTCCCGTCAAGGTGCTGCTTCTATGGCATGAATGGACTTGTACTTTAGTATAAATATATAATACTCACCAAATTTTGGTTTTCTCATTAACTATAAAATTACTCATTACAATACAAAGTCCAAAGTGTCCACATCTTTGACTATCACTAATTTAGGACATTATTAGGGGGCATGTAAAACACTAATCTCTGCCCCACCTTCTAGATCTTTTTCCGATTTATGGCAAATTTCTGTGGCAACCTTTATTGAGCAATTTCCCAGAACTTCAGGTTCTGTCCCAACTCTAACATTTCTCTGTTCTACTACAGTTTCTGGCTGACGTTTCTAGCCAGCCTTTTGCTCTCCATTCTACTTTTGCCTGATTGTCATTTTATTTATGTACTCTGATTTCTTGTTCCTATGTTTGGCTGATCCTCAGAACATTTCTGATTATTAGTCCTTCGTGGTTACCAGCAGTTATGAGACCTATTGACTATGGTTTCTCTGTTTCCAGTAGGTTTGCGGTTGCTGATACTGGAAAAGACAAGACGCAAATAGGGTCTTATCCTGGTGGAACCAGAATAAAACTAAATTCAGGGAATCACTCACTTGGGATAGTTGTGCAAGTCACTACTCTGTGAAGCATAGATTAAACCACAATGGCTGCTGCAGACACCGTAGTAGATCAATGTGTGTAGTAAAGGAGAAAAAGGGGTTAATCCACCCTGCCGTGTGGGACAAGAAGATGACCAAATGAAGATGAATTTATGATTTTATCATTCTACGCGTTTCGCAGTGTTATAGTCTTTCAGGAAACAAAAACCACTGATATACTCCTGAAGAAGGAATATAACACTCTGGAACACGTAGAATAATAAAATCACAAATTCATCTTCATCTGATCATCTTCTTGTCCCACATGGCAGGTAAGATTAACCCCTTTCCCTCCACTACTCTACAGTAGGTTTGCGGAGCTCTTTTTTCACTAATTACTATCTTATTGTTTCAATGTATTCTGGTAGTTCCGGAAATTCTAGGAATCACAACACATGTATACGCCGCAGCCAAAGTTTGCAAGGATTAAGGGTGAATACTAAGGGTATCGTATAACCTCGAGTCTGGGTTAATTCTATACCGCCGCAGGGAATTCAGCTTTTGGTTTTACACAGGGGTTGAACTTTTGGATATGACTTCTGAATAACTGGACATCTCACTAGCAAGCTGCTGGATATATATGCACAAATGGCGTTAAGCAGGGAATAAAACTCTTTCATGGATGTCCTTCAAACATATTCCTGTTAAAGAAACCTTCACATACCAGTACCTCTGGGAAAAGTCATGTCCTACTACCTGTTTTATCTGGGTAACAGAAGATCACTGGCACCTGACTGAAATTCGGGACTATATTTTACAGCTACAAAACAGTAGATTTAACACGACAGTACTTGAAACCCCATTTGAGATTCATGTGATTTATTCACACTGGATTCAAATGAAAATTAAATTTGCACGAATTAAGAAATACATTTCAATTATTTGATTGAAGATTATAAAATTTGCAAATCTCATAAGGCAGATAGATATTTTTTCATGAGAAAATACCATGATGTACAGGGAAAGGGGGCAGAAATTGTAGACTAATTCTCTGACATCATTACAAATGAACACCAAAGGAAGAGAAAATGAAAGCCCATATCTTAAAGCCAACATTTTATTTTTCTTAATTGAAACAATGCAAATTAAAAAGTATATATGCTAATACATCTCAATAAATCAGAATATCATCAAAAAGTTAATTTATTTCAGTAATTCAATACAAAAAGGGAAACACATATATTATATAGAGTCATTACAAACAGAGTATATATTTCAAGTATTTCTGTTAATGTTGTTGATTATGGGTTACAGCCAATGAAAACCAAAAAGTCATTATCTCAGAAAATTAGATTATTATAAGACCAACTGAAAAATGATTTTAAACTCAGAAATGTCAGCGCCTACTGAACAGTATGTACAGTAATTGCACTCAATACTTATTCAGGGCTCCTTTTTCGTTAATTACTGCGTCAATGCGGCGTGGCATGGTGGCGATCAGCCTGTGGCACTACTGAGGTGTTATGGAAGCCCAGGTTGCTTTTATAGCAGCCTACAGCTCGTCTGCATTGTTGGGTCTGGTGTCTCTCATCTTCCTCTTGACAATACCCCATAGATTCTCAGTGAAGTTTAGTTCAGGCGAGTTTGCTGGTCAGTCAAGTATAGTGATACTTTGTTTATTAAACCCGGTATTGTTACTATTGGCAGTGTGGTCAGTAGCCACCTCCATCTCCAAAAAGCTTGTCGGCAGAGGGAATCATGAAGTGATCTAAAATTTCCTGGTAGACGGCTGCGCTGACTTTGGTCTTGATAAAACACAGTGGACCTACACCAGCAGATGACATGGCTCCCCAAACCATCACTGATTGTGGAGACTTCACACTAGCCCTCAAGCAGCTTGGATTGTGACCTCTCCACTCGTCCTCCAGAATCTGGGACCTTGATTTCCAGGAGAGGAGCGAGAGGGACCGCCGGGCAAATGAGAGGGAGAAAATTTACTTTCATCTGAAAACAACACCTTGGACTACTGAGCAACAGTACAGTTCTTTTTCTCCTTGGCCCAGGTAAGATGCTTCTGGTGTTGTCTATTTGTCAAACGTGGCTTGATACAAGGATTGCGACAGTTGTAGCCCATGTCCTGGATACATCAGTGTGTGGTGGCGCTTGAAGCACTGACTCCAGCAGCAGTCCACTCCTTGTGAATCTCCCCCAAATTTTTGAATGGCCTTTTCTTAACAATCCTATCAAGACTGCGGTTATTCCAGTTGCTTGTGCACCTTTTTCTACCACACTTTTTCCATCCACTCAACTTTCCATTAATATGCTTGGATACAGCACTCTAAATAGCTAGCTTCATTAGCAATGACCTTTTGTGGCTTACTCTCCTTGTGAAGTGTGTTAAAGGGAACCAAACATCAGGATTTTCCTATATAAGATAAAGCCAGTGCAGTACTGGCACTATCAGGCACAGGCTGTACATACCATTAGTGGGCAGCTCGGATGTTTAGGCTGTGAAATACATGTTTATAAAGTTTGAAAATTCATCCAATTTTTGATTGACGTGCGCACCTCTGCTGATAATGTCCGGGCGGGTTATGCACGTGGATTCCTGCTCCCCCGCCGCCTGTTCCTCCCTCTCTCAGGCTGTATGTAAATTTTTCTATTCAGAAACACGGCGTCGGAGTTAGCGCCTGCACATAGCGCTTATCTCCGGCGCCATGTTTCTGAAGCCTGCAGTACCTAGTATTGTGCATGAGAGGGCGGCGCATGTGCCCTCACTTCTTCAGAGCTCGTTGTGACCGCGGGAGTGCACACGGTCACAACAGGACTGGAGAACAGCTGATCTTACCGATTAGCTGCAGCAGACAATATCGTAGCAGACTATGAGAACAATTCCCAACGTTTGAGCCATAAGGTAAACACACTGTCAGCAGATGTGTACTGACACTGTATATACACTACTCACAATTAAGACAAAATGAGGAGAAAAGCGAGTATATATGCAAATATAGAATTTTTTATTGATGCAGAGAACACACGCAAAACCAGCATTAGATCAAAAACATTAAATATCGTAGTAGACGTCTGCTGCAGCTAATCTGGGTAAGATCAGCTGTTCTCCAGTCCTGTTGTGACTACGCCCGCTCCCGCAGTCACAACGAGCTCTGAAGAAGCGAGGGCGCATGCGCCGCCCTCTCATGCACAATACTAGGTACTGCGGGCTTCAGAAACATGGCGCCGGAAATAAGCGCTATGCGCAGGCGCTACCTCCGACGCAGTGTTTCTGAATAGAAAAATTTACATACAGCCAGAGAGAGGGAGGAACAGGCGGCGGGGGGGGGGGGAAATCATGTGCATAACCCGCCCGGACATAATCAGCAGAGGTGCGCACGTAAATCAAAAAGTGGATGAGTTATCAAACTTTATAAACATGGATTTCACTGCCTAAACATTAGAGCTGCCCACTAATGGTATGTAGATAATGTGCCTGATAGTACCAGTACTGCACTGGCTTTATCTCATATAGGAAAATCCTGATGTTTGGTTCCCTTTAATGACTGCCTTCTGGACATGTGTCAAGTCAGTAGTCTTCCCCATGATAAAGGACCATTTTAAATGCTTAGGAAGCCTTTGCAGGTGTTTTGTGGTACTTATTCTAATTTTCTGAGATAATGACTTTTGGGTTTTCCTTGGATGCATGCCATAATCATCAACATTAACAGAAATAAACACTTGAAATAGATCACTCTGTGTGTAATGACTATATATATGTTTCCCTTTTTGTATTGAATTACTGAAATAAATTAATTTTTTGATATTCCAATTTAATGAAATGCACTTGTATATATATATTACAGATACAAGTAATAAACAAGTCAGGACACCTGGTATAATTTCAGGGAGTGCAGGGAGGTATAGGAATTTGAAGAGAGTAAAGAAATTGGATTTTGTATACTTTTATATCTTTTTAAAAAATATATATATAATTATTACCTGTGTGTATTTTGAACTGAATTAGAAAAGACTAAGACACAATGGAAAAGAAAAGTAAAAAACTTATAATAATTAGAAAAAGTAATATATGGTTATATATGATTGTTTAGCAGCAGTAGTAAGAAACTAAGGATAAAATAGCTTATTTACAGCACTCATATCACCCAAAAAGTATAGAAATCATCAGGTGGTGACTCAGAAAACAATGAAAAAAGAAAATATACAATACCTACTCCTGGAAAAAGCTATTCTTGTGAGCACATGTCAAGTGTGGAGGGAATCCTGGCTACTTATACCGTTTTGGTGCTGGCTTATTTACATATTATGTATTGTAATTCCGTAACATCACCATTCGTCAGACATTCCGGGTCTCGCACTGCCCTCTGTGTGACCTGGCGAGAGTGGTGAAGCGCTACCTCTTGACTCCATAGGTTTTACTCCAGAATCAGTGGACAATGTAGGAATGACATGGACTTGGTCATAGCTGCGGGGATTATTTTTTTAATAATAAATTGGTCAACGAGGGACAGTATCTTGTCTTTTTTTTTCTCTTTTTATGTCTTTCAAACTTCCATTTGTGGACTATGTCAGATTGGGTGAACTGCTTCAGGTTTGCATGGTACTTTTTTTTTTAATAAATTGGAGAACCAGGGCTAAATTTGAGGTGAGTTTTTTTAAAATAAAATATTTTTGTATGTGGTTTTTTTTCAATTAACTTACTGGGTTAGTAATGGGGGTGTCTGATAGACACCTCTCCATTAGTAATAGACACCTCGCCATTACTAACACTGGACTTGTTGCCAGCTGACATCAACCTCATAAACCATTACCTTGATTGCCACCACAGCAGGGCAATCGGGCAGAGCTTAGGTGAAGCTCCAGATTTGGTGCATTTAATGTGATGCACCACTCCTGGGGCAGCAGCAAGCTAGTATATTTAGGCTTGGAAGAGCTCAATAACTATGAACCTTTCCTGCCTGATAACGTCAGCCCACAGCTGTCTGCTTTACCTTGGCTAGTTATCAAAAATAGGGAGCACCCCATGTCGTTTTTATAAATTATTTATTTATTAGGTTAAACCATGCTAAACACCCTTTAGTGCCACATGAAAGGCACTAAAGCGTGCAAGTGTGTAATATGTAGAGGGAAGCGGGGCATTACTTCTAATCTAAGCTCTCCCTCCCAAATCATCTCTCCCTGAACTGCTTCCAGAGGACAGTGTCCTGAGCATCGCATCACCGAGTCCTGTATAAGACTCGATGACGCAATGCGGCTGACCAGTCACTTTAATGCCAGCAGCCAACATGGCTATGGCATTACTTTGTATGACAGACAATCCAAGCATGTTGATTGGCTGTCTAACAGTTGTGAAACATGCTGGGTGGGGACTTGATCATGCCGCTTGAGCACCTGCGATACATGATCGGGTAACAAATCTACTTGAGCACTCTGATACCCAATCGATGTATCAAGTAGTGACGAGTACACTTGCTCTTCACTAATAAAGTTCCTAAAAAACACAGTGTGAATTAAAATTCCATAAATTGGGAAACAGACATATTTTACACCGTGTATCTGATGATCACGTAACCCCAAGGAATTGTCAGCATCTTCCTTTCAGAATTGCGATATTAGCAGCAGAGATTTGAACTACTTTACCCTGTGAGATCATTCATACTGATATGTGACGTAGGTGATCTCCTCAGGGGCTGACGTAGGTGATCTCCTCAGGGGCTGTCACACCATTTCATCAGCAGCCTCTCTGAAGAAGAGCTTTATGACACTTGTTCTACTGTGATATCTGTCTCTTCTTTCAGTGCTGAGATTGGAGTGTCCAGAGTTTGTTCTCTCTTGTGTTATTTGCATTTGTGTTGCCTGCTGTAAATTAATCTTTGTTTTCACCTTGCATTCTCCTCGGCTTTGTTTATTCTGTCATTGTAGGTGCATACAGCATGTTCTATGTAAATTAAGGATGAAAACATCTAAGACACATATTAATGGACATTGGTTTTTAGTCTTTAACCGCAATTCCCGAAGTACAGAATAATGATACATATAATTGAAACTTAACTTGAGTTTCACATATCTTTTCTAAGGTCATGTTTCGTGTATTTATCTATAGTGTCCTTATGTGCCAAGTCCTTGCTATACATGATGTCCTTGGATGGATTAAAACCAAGGACCCAGTGATAATCACTGAGCCTCCATGACCACAATAAAGTGCCAAAAATCCCAATTCCTGAATATACATCTCTTACTCCTTTCATTTTAATGAAAGCTCCAGTTAATTAAAGTCAAGAATGGAAGCACCCGGCATTATGAATATAATAGTTATCTTTGCAAAGTCATATTTGTCTGAAACTTATCCTACACTATGTGTCCTTCCTTCACACTGTGGCAGGCACATTGATATTTAGTAAAACAAAAGTTCTACTTTGTAGCATGCTGTCTTAATAAAGCATTTAATTAAATGCTTAGAATAAAATTGAAGGTTTTAAATACAAAACCTCTAATTCATGTTCAGTAACAAGAAACATTATTTATATATTATTTAATCTGTCTGTTTAAAGGGAATTTGTCACCAGGTTTTTGCCACCTAATCTAAGAGCAGCATAACGTAGGGGCAGAGATCCTGATTCCAGCAGTGTGTCACTTACTGGGCTGCTTAGTATAGTTTTGATAAAATCACTAATTAATCAGCAGTAGATTATCATTAGAAGACTACTTGTCCTGCTGCAAGGTAGTTCAGCATATTCATGAGCTCTGTATAACTGCTGTATCTGCAGCAGCGAAAACATTGATTTTATCGAAATGAAAGCAAACAGCTTAGTAAGTGACACATCACTGGAATCAGGGTCTCTGTCTCTACATTATGCTGCTCCAAGATGAGGTAGCAAAACCTGTTGACAGATTCCATTTAAACTGTTTTATTCATGCTACTATATAGGCTATTAAGGCCAAAGACTAAGCTATCTCACAAAGTTACTAGGATTCAGCCTAGTTTATACATGTGATAATAAGGAATAACGTTTGGAACACCATTCTAAGTCTGAACTGGGTGCAAAAACCTAAAAAAACATCACTATGGGGAGATAAGGTATGCACACCAGTGACTATGTAAGGGGAATACATGAAATAGCAGAAACTGCTGTGTGAATACTGACCTGAAAAATCCAATAGCTATATGCAAGAGTGAAAATGTGAAAAATGGAATCTGCATTACTGCCATGAACATATGAATCAAGAGAAATTTAGCTACTGAATCCTTATTGTTAGTAGTTTTTCGTTTGTGAACCCTCCCCAACCACACCTATTGCCAATCCATATCATACGCATAAATAGCCTGGGTCTCAGCTTCCCATACACGGTAAGTTTTTTAACTGCATGAGAGGACACACACAAGCTAGGGACCCCAACGTAGAGAAATACTTTGGCGTAGTGTTGGGGCTCTATTGCATTGATCAATTCAGTAGCTAAATTTCCCTTGATTCATATGTTCATGGCAGTAATGCAGATTCCATTTTTCACATTTTCACTCTTGCATATAGCTATTGGATTTTTCAGGTCAGTATTCACACAGCAGTTTCTGCTATTCCATGTATTCCCCTTACATAGTCACTGGTGTGCATACCTTATCTCCCCATAGTGATGTTTTTTTAGGTTTTTGCACCCAGTTCAGACTTAGAATGGTGTTCCAAACGTTATTCCTTATTGTTAGTAGTTTTTTGTTTGTGAACCCTCCCCAACCACACCTATTGCCAATCCATATCATACGCATATATAGCCTGGGTCTCAGCTTCCCATACACGGTAAGTTTTTTAACTGCATGAGAGGACACACACAAGCTAGGGACCCCAACGTAGAGAAATACTTTGGCGTAGTGTTGGGGCTCTATTGCATTGATCAATTCAGTAGCTAAATTTCTCTTGATTCATATGTTCATGGCAGTAATGCAGATTCCATTTTTCACGTTTTCACTCTTGCATATAGCTATTGGATTTTTCAGGTCAGTATTCACACAGCAGTTTCTGCTATTTCATGTATTCCCCTTACATAGTCACTGGTGGGCATACCTTATCTCCCCATAGTTTATACATGTGGACTGGACATACAACTAGGGAGCCAAAACATCATCCATGGACAATATCACTACAAAGTGGGCAAGGTGCCACCTTGCCACCTAAAATTTAAGAATTTAAAATATTAGGTCACCGAGGAGTGGATACAAGATCATTTAATTTCCAGGTATTGAATACTGCCCTCATAAGCAGTGATGGGCGAACCCGGACTGTAAAAGTCTGGATCCGCGTAAGATACCTAGTACGCACCGGCTCTGGTCCTGGAGTTCTCAGGGAACTGCAGGTAACTATGCCTATTTGGCCATCCGGATAATTTTTAAAGAAATAATGGAAAAAAGAAAGAAAATAGGAATAAAGCAAGCGCATTATGCTGACCAGTCTACGCGCGGCTGTAACACTAAATTTGGCGTAAGGTCCCTACATATTAGCTTGATAATACCAGCCCCCAGCTGTCAGCTTTATCATCGCTGGGTATCAAAATTGGGGAGGACCGCACACCGTTTTTTCAATTATTTATTTAAATATTTAAAAAAAACTGCATGGGGTTTGGTCCCTCTTATTTTGATACACAGCCAAGATAAGCAAGCACACCGCTGGGGGCTGCAGCATGTAGTCATATGCTTTATCTGTGCTGAGTATCATTATATGGGGGAACTCTATGCCAATTTTTTAAATTTATTTTTACACCACTATACATACGTAGACAGCATGTGCAATTCCAAGCAGTGAGACACGCTGTCAGACAGGGTGTGGGCGAGGTCCGACTGCAACCAATCGCAGACCCTGGGACTGCCAATGAGTGGGGGAAGCAGTGCATATGCATGAAGGTAATGAGCAGTAGAGAAGTAGTGTTACTGGTAAGTATATCGCGCTTGCTCTAATTCCCCTAGCCCTTTCTACCACCATTTTAAAGAGCATAATTCGGGTCCCCATAGACTTATATAGGGATTGGTGTGCAGGCAGATATCCGGGATGAATTCCGGTCCCGAACTATTTTATTTTTTTTAATCCAATCCCAGATATCTGCGGTTTTGCCCATCACTGCTCATAAAGCCTGCTTTACACCATACGATCCAGCATACAATATACATACAGTACAGTATGCGATCGTACCCGCCCCCATCGTATGTGCAGCACGTTCAATTTGTTGAACGTGTCGCACAAACAAGTAACCCCCCGTCACATGTACTTACCTTCCATACGACCTCGATGTGGGCGGCGAACATCCACTTCCTGGAGTGGGAGGGACGTAAGGTGTCACATCGATGTCACGCGGTAGCCGGCCAATAGAAGCGGAGGGGCGGAGATGAGTGGGATGTAAACATCCCGCCCACCTCCTTCCTTCCGCATAGCCAGCCGGGAGCCGCAGGACGCAGGTAAGATCTGTTCATCGTTCCCGGGGTGTCACACACTGCGATGTGTGCTACCCCGGGTACGATGAACAACCTGACAATCAATTTTTAGGAATTGAACGACGTGCATGCGATGAACGTTTTACCGTTCAATTGCAATTGCACGTAGCTGTTACATGCTACAATGTAACTTACGATGCCGGATGTGTGTTACTTACGACGTGACCCCGCCGACACATCGTAAGATATATTGTAGCGTGTAAAGCGCCCTTTAAGTCATTACAGAATATTGCTTTATGTTAGGATACAAGGGAATAAATACCTGACAATCAGAACTATTTATTGCGCCAAGGAGTAACATACTAGCAGATGTTCAGATTAAAGTGGTTGTCAGCTACTAAGGACAAATATTTTAATCCCCCATGTTAAATTAAAAAAAACATATACTTACCTCCTGGATTGGTGCCATTTTAGCCATTGTTGTGTCACATGAGCGCTGAAGTCTATCAGCAGCCGCTGATGACCTGCAGCCTTCACACTTCCCTCAGACAGAACAGCATTCAAGATGAAATACCATTTTACAGATTAAATGGCTCATTGGGACAAGATTTTTTAAATAGATGTCACCTGTAGTGATGAGCGTATATGTGGCGCCCATGAGGCGTCAGGTGCCACAGGGTATTGCATCCAGTAACAGGTGCAGTGCTAACCCCGGGATTCCTGGAAGACTAGTGCTGGTAAACTAACATTCAAATACACACCACCATGCTCTTTTTCCCCAGACGGGGTAACAGGCTAGAGACTGACCTGATGGATGGCCACCTATTGGTTGGGACTTCTCCAATCCACTAGTCAGAAACCTAGGAGGAGGAGGGGCTAATCAGTACAGTGGACAAGAGACATACATCTTGACATTCAGATAGTCAGACAGTCTATGCACAGTCAATCAGAAGTTGACGCTCAGACAGAGAATGTAAAGTGACTTATTGGGCTTAAGGAGTACGGTTGCCAGGGAGAGTACGGTGTGACTACTCACTCGACCAAGCACCGGCGGGGTGCAGAGCCCTAGTTCAGGAAGACGCTTCAAGCTCACTTGATAAATCTGCCCGGTGAGGGAATCATCAAGGTTCCTCACCAAAGTTAGTGTCCAGGGCACAGCAGCAAAGAGGGAACCCGGGAACGGGGACAGAGGTCCGACCCAAGAGCGGTTCAAGCTGCCTGCCATACGGGCCAGGTCTGTGACAACAGGAGGGGACCCTAAAATGCTTCAGGCCACGGGGACCCACCAACTGCAGACAGGTGCATGGAAGTAAAGCTCACCAGGTCATCATACTGGCACTGAGATCAAGGGAATAACGGATTACCTGAGGCCCAGATTGGTAGAGACCAGCACCAGCCAAGTTGCACCTACTCAGAACCAGTGAGTAAAGCACAAGTTAAACCGCCACCCCTGGGTTGTCTGAATTCTTCCTACACCTTTGCATCACCAACTTCCACCATACTGCTACCAACATCATTCCCCCTGGGACTTAGCTCTACTTCCGGAGGGCCATAACATCCAAGTTGCTTAAAACCACCAGTCCCAGCAGTGAGAGACTTTGCAGTGGTGGCTTTTCCCACATAGCCGCACTCCAAACGCCATCAACAAACCCCCTACCCACGGAGGGGTTAAACATCCTGCTGCTACACCATCGCCACCAGGTTCTCCCAACAGCAGCGGTGGTCTCCCACATTACCACACACCGTGGGTGGCATCACGAACTTTCAATCCCCATGTAAATATTTCCCTTTTTCTGAGTGGCTGCGCGACCCCCGGGTCCAGAGACCCCTCGAGCCACCGCGGATCCGGATCCGAGCAGCCCAGCTGCTGGCACGGGGGCGGCACAGAGCGAAGTCTGGAGGGAACCCCATCGGGGTCAGAAGCAGTGCCCGTGGTATGCGAGACGAAAGTGTCCCTGTAACAAAATCAAGAAAAGTTCCGCTAAAGAAAGTATTTATGTGTCTGATTTATTGAGTCAGTGGAAGTGTGGACTGTGGCGAAAGCATCTCTGTCTGAAGTGGAGTGGCGACCTGGAGGCAAAGACCGAGCGGCTGCACTGCAGCCTGGCAACCTCTGCGCATACGACTACTACAGCCTGCCCCGTCCCCTCTACACTTCCCTACCGATTTACTTCAAAACTGTGTACAAATGTACCAAGAAGAATTGATGCTTTCATGCTGTTTTTGAAGCAAAGGGTGGTCACACTATAAATTGAGTTGACTTACATCTGTCTTTTGTTAATTCACTTAGCATTTTGTTAGTGGAGATAAATTATATATTTATACTTCTATTTTTAAAAGTATTATTACTTTTCACACCTACCTAAAACTTTTGCACAGTACTGTTGGGTAAACCAATAAAAAAAAAATCGAAGGAACCCCCAGGTTAAGTAACTTAAAAAAATTTAAATAAGACCTATTGGCTATGGCTATAATATTAAAGGGAACCAAACATCAGGATTTTTGTGAATAAGGTGCAGCCAGTGCAGTACTGGCACTATCAGGCACATTGTGTACATACCATTAGGGTGCAGCTCTGGTGTTTAGTCAGTGAAATCCAACTTTATAAAGTTTGAAATTTCGTGCACTTTTTGATTGACGTGTGCACCTCTCTGTTAATGTCCGGGCGGGTTATGCAGGAGTTCCCCGCCCCCCCCACCAGCCTGTTCCTCCCTCTTTCCTGATGTCCGGGCGGGTTATGCACGTGTTTCCCGCTCCCCCGCGCCGCCTGTTTCCCTCCCTCCCTCTGGCTGTATGTAAATTTCTAATCTTCAGAAACATGGCGCCGGAGTGGGCCTCTGCGTATAGCGCTTATCTCCGGCGCCATGTTTCTGAAGCCCGCATCACACAGCTTGGTGTCTAAGAGGGCGGCGCATGCGCCCTCGCTGCTTCAGATCCCGTTGTGACCGCGGGAGCGCGCGCGATCACAACAGGACTGCAGAACAGCTGATCGGAGGATGCGATCAGCTGTAGCTATGATGACGTGCCGCCTCAGGACACCGGGCCAGGACAGCAGCCTGCCAGCGACATCGGGGGTCAGGTGAGGTAAGCTCACCATGGACTCACATGACCCCGTGACGGCAGTGCTGCGAGACCCGGTCACGGTAGTGATATCGGGCACCACTGTCTTGTTCCTATATATACCATCTGCTCCCACTAGAGGGTGCCGGTTATTCTCTGTTCTCATTTGGATGTTTGGCTTGGAGGTGGAAGGAGTTGGTGGAGCCCTCTCTGCAAGTTGCTGTGTTGGCTGCAGTCTTGGTGCTGACTGCAGCAGTCTGTGGTGTGGAAATTTCACCAGTTGATTGTTTACTTCCTCCCTTTTATGATATTTTCCCCTGTGCACGCATAGTCGCTCCTTTGTGTTTGATTGCCATGTGTACGAGTTTTGGGTTTTCTCTTGTCCCTGTTTTGTTGTGGAGTTTGTGACTACGGTCCCAGCTCATCCCTTGAGTGGCGGAGGGGGAGTTACATCATGGCTTCAACAGGAATTAGGGTCACGCTGGTGATTCAGACCTCTCTACCACCAAGCGTATCTTGAACTAAGGGACAGTGCAAAGTCCCCAGTCTGAAGGTCAACCTAGATGTCCCGGTCCTGTCATCAGCCCCTCGTACAGAAGCTTATTGCAACTAATTTGATTGCTAACGAAGAGACTGTGATGGTGGGATATTGTGGGTCATGTACCATTTTGTGTGGGTTAATGTTTCGGCATGGTTCACTATCCATTATTTGTACTGCTTATGTGCACATTCTATTGTCTGTAGATAATCATCCCCTACAGTGTTTCTGTCCCTAGGTCTGGGGGAGGGGTCCAGGGATTCAACTAAATTCTCTGTTTTAGGCCCGTTTCACACGTCAGTGAAAAACAGTGACGCTTTTCACTGGCGTGTAAAACACGCACATGTCCCTGCGTGTGCCGTGAATCTCGGCACACGTGGGTTGTCTAAGTGCAATCCGGGCTCCGTTATCCGTGGCCCGTGATTGCACTTAGAGATTCACTCACCTGCTCCCGCTTCCGCTGTCCATGGTGCTGATCGCTCCCGCGACGCAGCATCCAGCCGGCGGTGACCCCTGCAGCAGCTGCTTCTGGGTCGGCTGTGTCGCGCATAATGAATATGCGCGACAGTAATCAGCCGGCTTAGAAGCAGCAGGGAGAACGGGCTGCAGAGGACATCGCTGGACGCCGGGTGAGTAAAAATGTTTATTATTTTAAATGCACGTTTTTTTCTGGCACGTGTTTCATGGACCACACCACTGCGTGGTCCGTGGGACATCAGTGATGCCAGAAAAAAATGGACATGTCTCCGTGCGGCAATCACGCACACGCGGGTACGCCGCACGGAGACACGTGCAGTGACAAATCACTGACGTGTGAGCAGACCCATTCATTATAATGGGTCTGCGTATGTCCGTGATTCTGGTACGTTTAAAAAAAAGCACAAACGTACCAGAATCACTGACGTGTGAAAGGGGCCTTACTTGGAGATTGGGAGTGTGTTGGAGAACCTCAAGAATGAAGCAGGAAGATTGATCCTCTGGTAGAAGCTGAGACTTCTCAGAGAGAGACCTGAACATTTATCGCTTACCGGACTATATTTGTGTTACTGGATTAATTTTACCCTCTGTTTTGTGGATTATCTTATGGACCGTTTTGATTTGCTTGAAATAAATGCTCTTTGGATTGTACCGCCATCTCTCGCTCTGTTGATTGTGTGATATGGGAGAAGAACCCCGTGACAGAGACAAACACTGAATTAGAGGAGTTAAGTTACATGCCATGTCTCATGTTATCAATGACCATTTTTACATTGAAACTACTATATATGTGCAGATACACTTTGCAAATAAGTTTATTTATTTTGTAATTGCAGGCCCCGCCCACCTCTTGCAGCCCGCTCTTAGCTCCGTCCCACTCTTCTACACTGAAAGAAGAGTCTCCGGTGTCTTCAATCAAGGCAGGTAAGTATAGAGATCCGTGCGGAAAAATCTGCATGAATAATTGACATGCAGTTACGTGCGGCTGCAGGAAATCCGCAGCATTTCCCGCAGCCGCATATACCGCAGCATTGATACAGCACTCCCCAAATCCCATAGGGTAACATGGGGAGTGTCTGTACTTGCGTAAACCTGCGGATTTGTATGGAAAATCCTGAAAATCTGCAGGTTTTCCGAGGCAAAAGCCGCAAGTATTTTCTCCCGTGGTCACATAGCCTTAAAGTTCAGTTGGCAACTCTTATTGCCTTCTTACATCAGAGTTTTGCCAACCAGCCATAGATCAAGAAAGTTATTGAAGCTTCATTCAAAATTATGTCTTTGACTTTATTCTTACGTTTTTCCTTGGTACTTAAATTGCAATAATTTGGCTCTTACAAGCTCTACATCTCACCAGTGGCACAGACAGGAGGAATAACTTAGCAATATAAAAACTATTAAGATGAACATCTGCAAAAAAAAGTTTGCACTCCACGGTCAAGTCAATTTTAGAATTAGCTGAGGAAAGTAGACATGCTTGGCCATGTTGCTGTCCTGAAAGTCTACTTGACTGAAACATCTCTCATATAGTAATAGGTTACATAGTAGTTAAACAGGCTACGATTCATCAAGAGCAGCGTTATTTACATTGATCTTAATGAGGGGGGCGTGATGGAGTCAAAGGCTTCTCACAAGTCTCACTCCAGTCAGACTAGAGTAAGATTTCAGGTATAATGCATGCCTTAATTAGTCATTAATTAGACTAGATGTAGCATCAAATCCCTGTTCTGCCCCCATCTGGCCTCAATTTGGCAGATCTGGGCAAACTTGAGTAAAAACCCCAAAAGTTGCAAATTTTGGTGACATTTAAAAGTGCTTTACATCAGAAATCTAGTGCCACCGCTTTAATAAATCAGGCCCATAGAATTAGAGATTAAGAAATGTCTTCAATTCTTTTTTAGCAGAATATGCATTTTGAAAAGAACTTTGAGGGACAAGAAAGCAGGAACTGTATGCGTGACAAGTTATAAAGAGCATCATTGAAGGCTCCTGGATATACACATATTTATTTTATCCTATCATTTTTACATTGGTATAACAAATCTCTTAGATCCAGGGTGAGTCCTCATACAGAGGCAGAGTCTTTCTACCCTGGTGGTTTCTTTCCTTCACGGCTCGTTTCAAATTCTCCCATGTGGAGCAAAGACGGCAAAGCATCATAAGGTTGGAGTGGGTTTCTTTTTTTCCTGCTGCTGCTGTGCCGTTTTCATTTACATTTGTAGCCAGGGAAATCCATGGGAGCAGTACAGCGTCCCTACGACTGACAGAAGGAATGAGAAGAATGTTTTTGTCACATTATTTCCTTCGACAATACCAAGATTTTATGTTGCATCCTACATTTGCTGATAACTAAACATAAATATATTGTATATACTGCGTGCATATGTTGTTTCCTACAACACATATATAAATGTAAAATACTATATCTATATGCATATACTAAATATATACGTTATATGTACAAATGTATTGGGACACACCTTTTCATCCATGAATTCATGTTTTTCATTCAGCTTCATTGCCATCAATATATAAAATCCAGCCCCTATCTATGCAGTTTGCCGAAATGGCTCATTCTAAGAGGTAGAAAGATCACTGTAAAAAGTTGGTTTGTGAAATTTGTACCCTCCTAAATGTTACATGATCAACTTTGAGTGGTATTATTGAAAAGTAAAAGTGTTTAGGAACCACAGCAAATCAACCACAAAGTGACAATCCTTGGAAATTTACACAGCCGGGTCACAAGGGTCACTATGACTAGGCAAATAGTGTATAAAAGTCACCAATGCTCTGCATAGTTGCCATCTTTCTCTGACATTTTATTGGTGTGAAAACTGTGTGCTGGGGCTTCCATAGCCAAACAGCAAGCCTTACATCACCAAGCACAATGACAAGTGCCTGGAATGGCGTAGAGCACACTGACACTGCAAGTGTGCTCTGCTTAGTGATGAATCATGCTTCTTTATCTTCTGGCAGTCTAGTTTATGGATACAAAGGTTGACATCTATCTCGGCCTCCATGACACGTCCCTGTCAGGACCATATACGGTAAATAGTGGCAATTGACGCAATCTGTCTTGTTTTCAAAATCTATCTTCATTCTCTTCACATGAGCTTTAGAGTCTCCTTTACTTTTTCAGCTACTGATAAAATTAAACTGAATTCCAGGTATGGCTTTGTCCACCATTCATCTACAAAGGTGAGTGAAATACATTCAGTCTACTATTAGTGTAGCTCCCCTGAGACCTTCACAGCACTACAGGAAACTGCATCCTCTTGGGGACGTAGGACCTACCCCCTGGGACGTGGAGTACAAGTGCCAATTTCACAAAAACACAATCAAAATCCTATTTCTCCTCTCCACACTGGGCATAGAGGATTAACCATGTAAGGGGATGGTCGCCATGGGAATGAGTCCCTGGGTATAGGCAGCCTGGTGGGAGGGGTCAATCAGTCTTGAACAGTCTAGAGTTGAGAGCACACAAAAGAGGTGTGCGGACATGCCTGAGCTGGGTTCATGTAACGTGACCCCGGGGGCACAGGAGAGAGGTCGCCAGCACGGGTACCAAGATACTGCTCAGACCGGAGCACGAACGGAGCACAGGGCCCTAGGTCAAGCGCAAGTTTCAGAATGTTTGGCATATACCTGCCTGGTGAGGACACCTCCACAGACTTCACTGAACCAAATAATCCGGGGGCATCAGCAGTAAACTAGGATCGGGATTCAGACACTTACCTCCCCACAGGGTCCTCACTGTCTGCCGTACGGAGAAGGAGACTGTACCCCAAAAGGGACAGTCAGAGTCCCCAAACGCTCCATCCATGCTACAGGGACTCAATCTACAGAGAGTGCCGGGAATAGAGCAACCTGGGTCATTACATTGGCACTGGTCCTCCTGGGACCTGAACCAGCAACCCCTGGGTCCACAGTGAGTAGAGACTGTTAAAGACAACCTGGTGTGTTCTCCATTATTGCCCCACTACATCTCCCAGGCACAGCCCTACCTGCGGAGGGCCTACCATCACAGCTGCCACTACCACCAGCCCTGGGAGTACCCACATTGAGCAGCGGCGGTTCTTTATCATTAACCGCAACCCGCAGGTGGCGTCACATGACATGACAAATTCTTATCTCCCCTATAAATACCCCCATTAACAAAAGGGGCCCAGAGCACGGGACCGGGCAGTGGCCACCAGAGTGACATTCCCATTTGTTACCGCCCGGGATCGAGTACCCCCTTCTCTGGGCGCTACATTAGCAGCTGTGGGAACTTGGTGCAGTTTATTCTAAGGTTTGTGTTGAGTTATGGGTAGAGGTGAGTAAACCTGAGGTTCAGAGTTTAGGTTTGGAAACCGAATACCAAAAAAGCAAAGTTCAGGTTTGAAGTTCCAGTGAGTTACGAGTGCACACATGAGCGAGTAGCACAGTGCTTGGATATAAGTGATGCTCAGCAATGTGGAAACCGCGAGCAGTGTTTAAACGGCTCACACTGGGGGGGAAATCAGCATGATTAGCTGTAGTGTGCACACACGCAAACAAAAAAAAAAATTGAAAACCTTGCCCACCCTCCCAGGAAGAGATCTGCTTATGGCTGGCTGAATGTGGGTGAAGCCATAAAATGCCCAATTATTGACTTCCACTGAGATTCGGATCAAGTCGGGGTCACAAACCAAACTTTTTTAGGGTTCAACTGTACCTGCTGAACCGAATTTCCAAAGGTCTGCTCAAATCTAGTTATAGGGATTTATTTCAGGCCTCTGTCCCTGTATTTAGAAAAGAATATTGTCTAAAGAGGAATAAAAAAAGCATCAGCTTATGTTATGTTAAAAATTAGTTGTCCTATGAAAAATAAAAGAACTCTATATGAATTAAAAGAGGGAAAAAGGCACAGACTAGGCACACACAGGCTTCTTTTTTTGGTTCTTATAAGTTCTTGAGTAATGAGCTACAGTTTGCCCCTGAAAAACAGAACGTGTAAATTAGAAAATTAATGATGTGTAAAGATGCAGAACAGCTTAGGAGCAGTGTTTATTTAAGGCTGCCATCTTGTGTTCAGAGACAAATTCCTATAAGAGAATAATTGACTGACAAAGAGCTAGAAATGTGATACGGAGCATACGCGAGCCAAGCGGCACATTCAGCGCAGCTTCAGCGTGTTCTCAATGAATCCCAGTGCAATGAAGAGCCTTTCTGTCTCAATATTTTTATTGTTGTTGCATGCACCATTAAAAACAAAGCTTTTCTGCTTATAAAGTTAGACGAGCCTAGGAGTCTCATTGGGACACTGATTACATACTTTGTGATACTGACTTGCTATTTGTCCTACTTTCTATTATCCATTCAATAACAGCAATGAACCAGCGTTACAATATATTTTTGGAATAGGATTACATTTGGGAAGTTATAGTGTAAACCAACAAAACAGTGAGAACATGGAAAAATTACGAGATGTATATAATGACCACAAAGCTTCACCATCATATAAATCATTAGATCAGCATGCGGTTATTACAAACCCGCTGATATAACAACGTGCATGTTCTTTATGAATGTGGGGTGACTTGGCCAAACTCATAGGTAAGTTCTTGGAGCAACCTGTAAGAATATACAGTAAAAGTCTAATGTAATATGCAGCTCAACCCCACCGATCAGCCACTGGTTGACAGCTTTCCTTATTGTTGGTCTCTCACCTGGTCCAATGACTGTTGCCTAACCTGAGTAATTAATAGTCTACGAGGCTTGATAATTTACTTGATTCTGGATTGCCTTAATCCCCGATTTTGTTTTTAATATGTTATTCTAGTTTTGACCCTGACCATGTCCGTGCCTGCTGATTTTGTTGTTAGTACATCCCTCTGGTTATTACTGGACTTCTCGCCTATCCCGCTGCAATCTTGCTCCACCAGCCAATAGGTACTTTGTGGATTTAACCCAGGGGCCTTACAATGAGTGCCAAATCTTTGTACAGAGCCGTAGGCGTAAACGTCAAAATCCCTGGAGTTTGTTAAATGTAAGGTAAACACAAACCTTGTTATTGGAAGCCATTGTAAGAGTTGAGAAAATCCACATAGAATCGCCATAACATCTTTACTAGTGTTGGGTCAGCACTAAAATGATCAGGTGGGCTTTACTCCAGTCAAGCAATTTGTAATGCTCGAGTGCTCATCTCGAGTAACAAGCATAATGAAAGTCAATGAGAAACACAAACATTTTTCTGGAAGACCTTCCAAAGAGGTCTGGTGGTGCAGCCAGGAGGGAGAGAGAGAGAGGCAGAGGGAGATTTCCTGAAATGCTCTGTGTTGCTGGAAGATAATTCTCCTTTTACTGTGTAGCTCAGTCTGTCACTCACCACAAGATTATTATAGCCCTAAAATACTCTGTGCTGTGGGTGGAACCTGCACTTTCCAGCTTGTGACCTACTACAATATCTCAACATTAATTTCTTGCAATAGTCTGCTGCTGGAAGATAATTCTCTTTCCAGCGAGTAACTCTTAGGGGTACTTTACACGTTGCAACATCGCTAGCATCGGCTAGCGATGCCGAGCGCGATAGCACCCGCCCCCGTCGCACATGCGACACGTGGTGATTGCTGCCGTAGCGAACATTATCGCTACGGCAGCTTCACACGCACATACCTGCTCCGTGACGTCACTGTAACCGCCGAACTATCCCTCTTTCAAGGGGGAGGTGCGTGCGGCGTCACAGCGACGTCACCGCGACGTCACTAATCGGTCGGCCCATAGAAGCGGAGGGGTGGAGATGAGCGGGACATAACATCCCGCCCACCTTCTCCCTTCCGCATTGCCGCCGGGACGCAGGTAAGGAGATGTTTGTCGTTCCTGCGGGTTTACACACAGCGATGTGTGCTGCTGCAGGAGCGACAAATAACATCGTACCTGCGGTCGACCCGACATTATGAAAATGAACAACGCTACACAGATCATCGATTTTCAATGCTTTTGCGATCTTTTATTGGCGCATCTAGGATTTACACATTGTGATGTCGTTACCGGCACCGGATGTGCGTCACTAACGACGTGACCCCGACGATATTTCGGATGCGATGTCGCAACGTGTAAAGTACCCCTTAGTCTGTGGGTGGACTTTCCAGCTTGTGACAATATCCCAACATTGCTATCCTTATATCATCTGTGCCGCCAGAGGGCCCTGCACCATTCCCAGTGTAGTGCTCAAGATGAGACCCACCACAACATCAGCTTACTGCTTTCCTGAAATACTCTTTGCCTCTGACTGTGACGTTCCTCTGCTGTAGTACTCTGTGCTGCTGGGAGACACTTCTTCCACTATAAAACTGTGTCTGTTACCTACCATAAGGTCAGTACACTCTCTCCTGAAATGCTCTGAGCTGCTGGTAGACCCCACTTTACTCTCTCCATTTTATAGATCCAGCATAATACCTCCATATAGTAACAAAATTGCAATGTATAGCCTGAGCATAATACCACCACGTAGTAACAAGATTGCACTGTGTAGACCCAGCATAATACCACCATATAGTAACCATATTACACTGCATTGTATAGACCCAATATAATACCGCCATATAGAAATGAGATTGCATTGCATAGACCCAACATAATACCATTATGTAGTAACAAAATTTGATTGTATAAACCTAGCCTAATACCACCATATCAAAACCACATTACATTGGTTTGTATAGAGCCAGCATAATACTGCCATATAGTAACTACATTTGATTGTGTCACGGGCGGAGGAGGGAACGCTGCGCTCACCCACTGCTCGGGTCCGGCTGCTGCTCGGTGGTGGCTCGAGCGGTGGGCCGGATCCCGGGGACTCGAGCGGCACTCCTCGCCCGTGAGTGAAAGGGGGTGGTTTGGTTTAGGGATATTGTCCGTGACGCCACCCACGGTTGTGGTGAGGTTGTGACACCACCGCTGCTCTGGATGGGGATCCCGGGAGCGATGACAGGGAGCAACTTGGATGTTGTTTCTCCCCTCCGTGGGTAGGGGGGTTGGTTGTCCCGGGGCCCGGTGAGGGTTAGGGATGGCAGGCGGGTTACAAGGCCTGGTGAGGTGCAGGGTCGCGGGGACAGCGCTGTGCCGCACGGCACGGTGGTACTCACTCAGCCAATGATGAATGCAAAGTCTCCGGTAAAACAAACGGCTGGATGGACGGGTCCCACAGATGGCTGCGGTAGCTCTCCCGGTAGGTTGGTGGTGACTGCCTTTCCCTGCACCTGCGTTACATAGTTACATAGTTACTAGGGTTGAAAAAAGACCTAGGTCCATCTAGTTCAACCTTCCTCCACCAGTTCTACATTTGGTCACAAGGTCATTTATAACCAACAATGTTGTGTGTACTGAGGAAATCATCCAGCCCTTTTTTAAAAGCTGTTATAGTATCTGCCATTACTACCTCTTGTGGTAGTGCATTCCACAGTCTGACTGCTCTAACTGTAAAGAACCCTTTCCTATTTAGCTGTCGGAATCGCTTTTCTTCCACTCGCAGTGAGTGCCCCCTGGTCCTTAGTATTGTATTCGGAAGAAATAACTCATGTGCCAGTCCTTTATATTGACCACATATGTATTTATACATATAAATGAGATCTCCTCTGAGACGTCTTTTTTCTAAGCTAAACATATCTAACTTTTTCAACCTGTCATCATATGGGAGGCTGTTACGGGGGGCTGTCTGATAATAACTGAAAGGAGTATCAGACAGTCAGGGTCCACCGTGCAAAGACTTTGCTGCAGACTATGGCAGAGTGCAATACCTCTGTTAACTCACAGAAGAATCTAATAAGTAAGTAAAGCAATTCCTCCCTTACTTGGAGGGTGTGTGGAATGATCTCTGTTAATAATCACAGAGACAAAGGCAATGTGTGCGAAATGGCACCTACCTAGGTCCGCTCTTCTAGTGGTGCAAAAGAGACGAACAGCAGCGTAAGCCGCACAAAGCTCCTACCTGCGTTCGCTCCACTAGTGTGCGAGGACACGAACCACTAGATATGGCACCTGCCTAGGTCCGCTCTTCTAGTGGTGCAAAAGAGACGAACAGCAGCGTAAGCCGCACAAAGCTCCTACCTCTGTTCGCTCCCCTAGTGTGCGAGGATACGAACAACTGCCAGACGCAGTATAAGGAACGTTACCCTAGCGGCAACGTCCACCTACGAGTAGAATCACAAGGCCCAGCCAGACCATGTGCCTCAGGCACCTGCCTATGTCCGCTCCCCTAAGAGGTAAGGATACGGACAGCAGCCGAAGCTGTAAGGTATAAGAACGCTACCCTGCCGGTAGCGCTCACCTAGCATAGACAGAGGAATGCCTAGAGGAACGCGCACAGAGCGTCTACTCATATGCATGAACCAAGAGGACTGAGCACCATGCGGCGTGTATCAGGGTCTTATATAGACTCTGTGCCTCATCCAAGATGGAGGACACCAGAGCCAATCCGCTGCCAGAACGACAGGAGTGACGTCATGCTGGCCTATCACCGAGCAAGACGTCACAAGCACATGACCAGCGACCAATCGGCATAGAAGGTGTCAGAGACATGTGACCTCGTGTCAGCGATGATGTCACCTGCACATGTGCAATGGCTCCAAGATTGGACTTAGTCTCCGGCGCTCGCACATGTGCAGTAGCAAGAAATCTGGACTTAGTCTCCAGCGCTCGCACATGTGCAGTAGCAAGAAATCTGGACTTAGTCTCCAGCGCTCGCACATGTGCAGTAGCAAGAAATCTGGACTTAGTCTCCAGCGCTCGCACATGTGCAGTAGCAAGAAATCTGGACATAGTCTCCAGTGCTCGCAGCAACCGTAACAGAGGCCTTCCATTTCTTGTAGTAGTCTAGTTGCCCGCCTTTGAACTGACTCTAACTTCTGAATGTCCTTTTTAAAATGTGGAGCCCAAAACTGAATCCCATATTCCAGATGTGGCCTTACAAGTGATTTATAGAGGGGTAACAATACGTTGGGATCACGGGATCTAATCTCTCTTTTTATACACTCTAGAATCTTGTTTGCTTTTGCAGCTGCTGCTTGACATTGAGTGCTGCTGCTCAGCTTATTTGTAATGAGAATACCCAAGTCCTTCTCCTGTTCTGTAGTCCCGAGTTTACTTCCATATAATGTATACGCAGTTATAGGATTACTCCGTCCTAGGTGCATTACTTTACATTTATCAACATTAAATCTCATTTGCCAAGTATCTGCCCATTCTGACATCTTATCCAGATCTTTTTGTAATATTATACTATCAAGGTCAGTTTTTAATATCCTACATAGTTTGGTGTCATCAGTAAAGACTGACACTTTACTTTCAATCCCATCCACAAGGTCATTAATAAAGAGATTAAAAAGAATTGGTCCTAGCACAGATCCCTGCGGCACCCCACTGCTGACTATAGCCCATTTAGAGAATGTACCATTTATGACTACTCTTTCTTTCCAATCTTTTAGCCAATTCCTTACCCAGTTGCATATAGTTTCCCCTAGTCCTTGCTTCTGGAGCTTTAGTATAAGGCTATTATGTGGTACAGTATCAAATGCCTTTGCAAAGTCCAAATAAATCACATCAGCTGCATTACCAATATCCAGGTTTGCACTTACCCCCTCATAGAACCCCAACAGGTTGGTTAGACACGATTTATCTTTCATGAATCCATGCTGTCTGTCAGTTATTATATTATTTTCTGCAACATATTTTTGCATGTCATCCCTTAAAATGCCCTCAAAAACTTTGCATACTTCTGATGTCAGGCTTACTGGACGGTAGTTGCCTGGATCTACCCTCTTACCTTTCTTAAATATCGGTACCACATCAGCAATCCTCCAATCCTGAGGCACCAACCCTGTTACAAGCGAGTCTAAAAAGATAAGATACAGCGGTCTGTCAGATACGGAGATCAATTCCCTCAATATTCGTGGATGAATGCCATCTGGCCCTGGGGATTTGTCAATGTTTAATTTACTCAGACGTAGGCATACTTCTTCTTGTGTTAAATTAATTATATCGGGTGGTGAACTTTGATTTTTCACTTGTTGAATGATGCCTGGTACAGTCAGTTCCTTGGTGAACACAGAAGAGAAATGCCTATTTAATATCTCAGTCTTTTGTTTGTCCTCTATAACTAACTTGTTATTATATTTTAAGGGGCCAATACTATCCTTTGTTTTCCTTCTGGCATTAATGTATTTATAAAAGATTTTGGGATTTATTTTAATGTCATTGGCGATTTTTGTTTCAGTAGCTAGTTTTGCTTGTTTGATTTCTTTTTTGCATTGCCTATTGATATCTTTATACTCCTGAAATGCTATTTCTGTATTCTCAGCCTTCAAGATTTTAAACGCCCTTTGTTTTTGTTTTATTATACTTTGTACAGTCTTATTTATCCATAGTGGTTTCTTTTTATTCCGGGACGTTTTATTACCAGAGGGTATAAGTTTTTTACAGGACTCTAGCAGTATATCCTTAAACTTTCCCCATTTATGTTCAGTATCCCCAGTTACCATGACTTTGTCCCAATCTACACATTTAAGCTCTTCCCTTAATTTGTTGAAATCAGCTTTCCTAAAATTCCAGGTTTTAGCATTTCCCCTTTGAAATGTTTTATTGAATATTACGTTGAAGCTTACCATATTATGATTGCTGGTGCCCAAGTGCTCCCGGACCTGTAGATATGAAATTGTATCCGGTCTATTTGACAGGACCAAATCTAGCAAATTATCTCCCCTAGTCGGTTCATCTACCATCTGAGAGAGGTAATTGTTTTGAATGGTAGATAACAATTTACAGCTTTTAGCACAACCAGAAGATTCTACAGTTAGGTCCAGAAATATTTGGACAGTGACACAATTTTCGCGAGTTGGGCTCTGCATGCCACCACATTGGATTTGAAATGAAACCTCTACAACAGAATTCAAGTGCAGATTGTAATGTTTAATTTGATGGTTTGAACAAAAATATCTGATAGAAATTGTAGGAATTGTACACATTTCTTTACAAACACTCCACATTTTAGGAGGTCAAAAGTAATTGGACAAATAAACCAAACCCAAACAAAATATTTTTATTTTCAATATTTTGTTGCGAATCCTTTGGAGGCAATCACTGCCTTAAGTCTGGAACCCATGGACATCACCAAACGTTGGGTTTCCTCCTTCTTAATGCTTTGCCAGGCCTTTACAGCCGCAGCCTTCAGGTCTTGCTTGTTTGTGGGTCTTTCCGTCTTAAGTCTGGATTTGAGCAAGTGAAATGCATGCTCAATTGGGTTAAGATCTGGTGATTGACTTGGCCATTGCAGAATGTTCCACTTTTTTGCACTCATGAACTCCTGGGTAGCTTTGGCTGTATGCTTGGGGTCATTGTCCATCTGTACTATGAAGCGCCGTCCGATCAACTTTGCGGCATTTGGCTGAATCTGGGCTGAAAGTATATTCCGGTACACTTCAGAATTCATCCGGCTACTCTTGTCTGCTGTTATGTCATCAATAAACACAAGTAACCCAGTGCCATTGAAAGCCATGCATGCCCATGCCATCACGTTGCCTCCACCTTGTTTTACAGAGGATGTGGTGTGCCTTGGATCATGTGCCGTTCCCTTTCTTCTCCAAACTTTTTTCTTCCCATCATTCTGGTACAGGTTGATCTTTGTCTCATCTGTCCATAGAATACTTTTCCAGAACTGAGCTGGCTTCATGAGGTGTTTTTCAGCAAATTTAACTCTGGCCTGTCTATTTTTGGAATTGATGAATGGTTTGCATCTAGATGTGAACCCTTTGTATTTATTTTCATGGAGTCTTCTCTTTACTGTTGACTTAGAGACAGGTACACCTACTTCACAGAGAGTGTTCTGGACTTCAGTTGATGTTGTGAACGGGTTCTTCTTCACCAAAGAAAAATGCGGCGATCATCCACCACTGTTGTCATCCGTGGACGCCCAGGCCTTTTTGAGTTCCCAAGCTCACCAGTCAATTCCTTTTTTCTCAGAATGTACCCGACTGTTGATTTTGCTACTCCAAGCATGTCTGCTATCTCTCTGATGGATTTTTTCTTTTTTTCAGCCTCAGGATGTTCTGCTTCACCTCAATTGAGAGTTCCTTAGACCGCATGTTGTCTGGTCACAGCAACAGCTTCCAAATGCAAAACCACACACCTGTAATCAACCCCAGACCTTTTAACTACTTCATTGATTACAGGTTAACGAGGGAGACGCCTTCAGAGTTAATTGCAGACCTTAGAGTCCCTTGTCTAATTACTTTTGGTCCCTTGAAAAAGAGGAGGCTATGCATTACAGAGCTATGATTCCTAAACCCTTTCTCCGATTTGGATGTGAAAACTCTCATATTGCAGCTGGGAGTGTGCACTTTCAGCCCATATTATATATATAATTGTATTTCTGAACATGTTTTTGTAAACAGCTAAAATAACAAAACTTGTGTCACTGTCCAAATATTTCTGGACCTAACTGTATGTCCCACTGTATGTCTGGATAGTTGAAATCCCCCATAATAAGAACCCGATTATTATTATTAGCTGCCTTTTCAATTTGTTCCAGCATTTCACCCTCTATTTGTTCAGGTATGTTAGGAAGCTTATAGCAAACTCCAATTAGCATTTTTCCATTATTCCCCTCCCCATGTACATTTACCCATACTGACTCCCAATGTCATCATTCAACACAGGTTTTAGGTTAGATTTGATAAATATACACACCCCACCACCTTTTTTGTCTTTCCTGTCCCTCCTAAATGTCCTATAACCCTGTATTTGTCACCCAGTCATGGCTTTCATCCAGCCAGGTTTCCATAATGCCCACCACATCATAATCCATGGTTGACATAAGAGTCTCCAATTCATTCATTTTGTTTGCAAGACTTCTTGCATTTGCCAGTAGACATTTAATCCTATTAACACCTTTATTACTCCTAGCCTCCCTACGTTCCTTGCATGTCCCATCCCCCCTAATCCTTCATTGACCCCTACCATCTCACTGTCTCTATCTGCTCTATCTATCCCCTTTTTTGCTCCACTACCCTCCCTCCCCCCAGATCCTAGTTTAAAAGCTCCTCCATCCGTCTGACCATTTTCTCCCCCAGCACAGCTGCACCTTCCCCATTGAGGTGCAGCCTGTCCCTACCTTAGAGCCTGTAGCCGACTGAGAAGTCAGCCCAGTTCTCCATGAACTTGAACCCTTCCTTCCTGCACCAATTTCTAAGCCACGTATTTATCTCCCTAAGCTCCTGCTGTCTTTCTAGTGACGCTCGTGGCACCGGTAGTATTTCTGAAAACACCACCTTGGAGGTCCTGGACTTCAGCTTCTCTCCTAGTTCCCTGTAATCATTTTTAAGGACCTTCCACCTGCCTCTAACTTTGTCATTAGTACCAATGTGCACCATGACCGCTGGGTTTTCCCCAGGCCCACCCAGCAATCTGTCTATCCGATCCGCAATGTGCCGAACCCGAGCACCCGGCAGACAACACACTGTTCGGCATTCACGGTCTTGGCGACATATGACCTTGTCTGTCTGCCTAATTATAGAGTCCCCTACCACTAACATCTGTCTGGGCTTTGCTGCACTCCTATTTCCCTCCTTCCTACAGCAGTTGTTTTCCTGGTTGCTAGGAGCAACATCCTGCTGTAGTGACCATAGACCTGGCCCTTCATTCCTAATATCAGCCAAACAGGCATATTTACTAGGTTGTGCCAGGTCAGGACTAGGCTCCCTGACACTTTTCCCCCTACCTCTTCTTCTAACTGTTACCCAGCTACCTACCTCTGGGTCCTGATCTTCTCCACCTCCACCCTCCTCCATATCACTGGCCCCAGCCAGAGAAAACTCAGTGAGCTCTAAACTCCTCTCCAGGTTTGCAATGCCCCTGAGTGTTGCAAGCTGCTTATTTAGATCAGTTACCTTTGCTTCCAAATACGCAACATGCTTGCATCGAGTGCAGACATATTCACCCTCGAACGGCTGCTCAAGGCATGCATACATCTAACAAGATACACACCTGGAAGCATTGTCCATGGAGCACCTATTAAATGGGGATAATCGTTAAAGTAGAAAAACAAGAGAAAAAAAAAAATGGGAAACGTATAAAGATAAATTCAAACTATGTTCTTGCGTCAAACTATGTAATTGTGTTGAAACTATGCCACACTTATCTTCAAATCCTGCACACTTTGCTTCAGAACCTCGCACGCTCAGCACCTCGCTTGTTCTGGCTGGTTTATATAGTTCTACAGGACTTCCAGAAGCTGCCAGAAGCTTCTAGAAACAGGTGTGACTAATGCTACTGATTAAATCCCAAGACAAACTTTTTTTTTTTTGCTTTTTTAACAGTATCACAGACCGTGTTGTGTTCACGGTTCCAACGGCTTCCCACCGGTAACCCGCTCCCCAGCTTGGATGGATGCTGAGGGAGCCCCTTTTGCCCGCAGGCTCTGGCCCTGGGAACTGTAGCCTTGGTGGTGACTGTGTTTCCCCTTCACGGTGTGAGCTGTTGCCTTCAATTGGGTCTTGACTGCTGGGAAGCCCCGGAGGTTCCCTTCGCTAATGGATTTGACCGGTTTTACGGCGACTCCTAGCCTGATCGGGGTCCGTAAGCCCTGCCGAATGGTGCTGGCTTCTCTTTGCTCCCCGATCCGGTACCGGCGGGCCACCGCCCGTCCCCGGTCCTTACGGTTCACTTCAATCAGCCTCTCCTGCAGAGGGTCACCACCGTCTGCCAACCTTCCTGTTACGTGGCCACACACCCGGACGCCTTCAGTCTCCTCTTCTACCACTTCACTCTCCAAAACTGAACTCTAACTCCCTTCCTTTTCCCGCCTCCAGGACTGTGAACTCCTCGGTGGGTGGGGCCAACCCCCTGGCCCACCCCCTGGTGTGGACATCAGCCCCTGGAGGGAGGCAACAAGGATTTTAGTTTGACTTTGGTGTGCCTAGCCGGGGTGTGGGGTGTGTTGTTGTAGTACCTGTGACGTCCTGGCTTGTCCAGGGCGCCACAATTGTATATACCAAGCATAATATCGCCAGATAGTACCCACATTCTATTGTGTAGATCCAGCGTAAAACCACCACATAGTAACCAGATTGTATTGTATAGATGTGGCGCCCCTGACCTGGTCAGGCACCACTGAGTACTGCACCCATGCTGGGGACAGTACAATACAGGTAATCCAGAAGGCTGACTGGGGTGTGGAACACAGGCGCATAGTGACCAGGTCTCACACATGTACCCATGAGAGGACCCCTGGGGATCCCAGGAGGGGGCAAGCCTTCACCTTCACTGGAATAGTGGAGGGGGTAGAGCCTCCATCTCCTCTCAAGGGGTGTGGTGGAGAGTCTGGTTGCTAGGTGGCGTAGGCAAGAACAGGAGAGGAGGAGCAGTGAGCCAGTGCAGTGTAGAGTCCAGGGAGCTCAAGTGAGGAGCAGATCCCTGGAGCTGTGCAATCTGACAGCGTCCGCGCAGTGGCTACAGACGGGGGAGAACGGTCAACTAGGAGTGCTGCCTGAAAGCCAGCTTCAGCTAGGGAGTGCAACGGAGTGGGAAGTAAGGAGACTGCTAGAGAGCACCAGGCCCAACCGGGCGGCAGATCCCGAAGCAAGGATAGATCCACCTTTCCCTGCTAAACCTGCCGGTGTGGGGCTCTCAAAGCCCACACCACAACACCACAAAAGCCGCAGCCACGTAACCACAGTGAGGGCCCATAGGTCACAGGAGGCAAGCAGCTGGAGTGGCCTGGTCCGGGGAACAAGCATACGGCGAACGAAGGGGAGAGAGAGGCTGCAGCATCTTCCCTGGGTGACCCCCATAGGGACTCAAAGTCGGGGTCACCCCAAACCACCAAGGGCTAAGGAAGGCGAGTCAGTAGTCACCCTCATAAAGTCAGCCTGAAGGATACCTGGTTCCCACCTGGTTCATCCCAGCTACGCCCGGGCTACTCACCCTGCCATCAAATGTGAGTAAAGCCCTTGAAAGACATTCCTGCCTGTGTGGTTATTCTGCGACTTGTGGTACTACAAACCTACACAGGGCCCTGGGGCTTGCCTCACTCTCAGGAGGCTACTACATCCGACTGCACCCACCATCAGCCCCAGGCGTCCCCTAACCTGCAGTGGCGGTCCCCACTGACCGCAATACTGAGAGTGGCGTCACGATCAAACAAGAAGATTTCCTACCAGTGACGGAGATCCAGCAACGTGGAGTCCCTGAAGGTAATGCACCGACACTGACACCACACCTGTGGGGCTTCACATCTGGCGTCACGAACAGGATAAGGACTAGACCTGTTCAGACAGGTGACCATGTGCCTAGGCGGTCCGCTTGAAAAATTGGAAGCGCCGCCATATTGCCACCATGAAAAGCGCGCTGAAAAACAACAGCAGCCCGCGCTGGGAGAAGTTACCGCCCACGAAGAGGTGTGGCTACCCAGAGATCCTCTGCAGAGTCCTGACCTCGCTGATGAAGAAAGCGGAAGCGTCCAGAAACGGCGAGAGAGAAGGGAAGCCACAAACCTGCTGCTGCGGAGAGCAGAAATGGAATCCAGACACGGATACCCCGAACCAGGCTCTGCTGCCTGGTGGTGCCGGGAGCTTGCCCTCTTCTGTGATCAGCTGGAGGCCAGGATTATGCGACGGCTCTATGAGGAACGCAAGGAGCTTCTAGAGAAGGCTGCAGCGGTCCGGACCTATGAGGAGAGAGCCGCGCGGAGCCTGCCGGATCGAGCGGCGACGACGATTCAGACCCCGATGGGTGAGTCCGGTGTTGCCCCGGCTAGAACAAGAGCCCCGACCCTGGCTGCTGCGACCGCGGTCCCAGAGGAGGCGCCCGGTGCGGCGACGCTGAGTGAGGCCGCAGCCACGCTAGGTGCGGCCCGCCAAGCCCAGGCCGCTGCAGCGATGCCCCGCCTGTCCCGCAGGGCTCCGACCACCACGGCAGTGCTCATCCGTGCTGCAGGTGTGACGCTGACCCAGGCTGCCACCCTGCTGAACCCGGTCCGCCAAGACCCCAACGCAGCAGTGACGCTCGTCCGCGCCGCAAGTGATATGCTGAACCAGGCCGCAGCCCCGCCGGGTGCGGCCCGCCGAGCTCCGATCGCTGCAGCGACGTCCAGCCCAGCCTGCACAGAGCCCCCTGCAACAGCGACACTGATCCAGGCCGCCGCCATGCCGGGCGCGGCCCGCCAAGACCAGGCCGCCGCCATGCCAGGCGCGGCCCGCCAAGACCAGGCCGCCGCCATGCCAGGCGCGGCCCGCCAAGACCAGGCCGCCGCCATGCCAGGCGCGGCCCGCCAAGACCAGGCCGCCGCCATGCCAGGCGCGGCCCGCCAAGACCAGGCCGCCGCCATACAGGGCGCGGCCCGCCAAGAGATTGCATCACTATTTTCCCCGGCCTGCAAGGCCAGAGCAGACACCGCTCCCCAGTCCAAAGAGGTCCCTGCTAGGAAGACCCTGATAGGAGAGGACCCCGAATACTGGAAGCTGAAGGCTGACCTAGAGGCCCAGTTCCCACAAGAGATGGTGGATCGGTATCTGCTCCCTCCGTATACCCCCAAGGAGATTCAGGCAACCCCTGCAGCCGCGCCAGAGAGTCCACCGCCCAGACCAGCTGAAGAAAGCCCATCCCCAGCACTGCCACAACCAGAGTGCAGCGAAGAACTAAGGGGGAGAGGAGGCCAGGAAGCTGAGGAGCTGACTCCGGAGCCACCAGCAGTGGATCTATACTCAGAGCCGGAGATGCTGCCCTATTCTCGCTGGGATGAGGAAGATCTGACCCCGTCTGCTGACGAAGATCAGCCCAAAGACCTCACCTGGGAGCCCGCAGGCATGAACCCAGCCCGCAAGACACGGCGCAGCAGAACAAAGTATCCTCCAACACCACAGTCTCCAGAGCAGAGAGAAGTCACAGCCAGAGACCTGCAAGAAAAACGAGCCCTGAGAAGATCCAAAGCCCAGGTCAGAGGACCCCTTTGTAGAGGAGTTGTGGAGGACTTCAATTTGAAAAGCGGATACGGCTTTATTGTAGCAAGAGGAATAAAAGAGGGCATATTTGTGAATCGGAGAGATGTTCAAGCCCACCTGCCCAGAGGACATTCAGGCAGAAATCTGAAAATTGGAGACGCAGTACAGTTCACCTTGCATCAAGGAGAAAGGGGCTACTATGCCTTAGACGTAGCACCATGTCCCAAAGACAGAGATAAAGAAACAGATGCAGAAAAGGAAACAGATGAAGATCAAGAAAGGAAAGACAAAGAGCCTACAGATGAAACTACCTCAGAGGATGACAAGGAGCAAGAAAGCAGCAGGTGCCGTAGCCCAATAGGCCAAAGCCCTGGTAAAGAGGAGTAAAGTAAAGAAAGAAGTACCGAAAGTTTGACCAGTTTGACAAGTTGAAAAGTTTGCAACGTTATTGTTTAAGCATGTGCCCACAAAAACTATTGTGAGAAATAAACTTTAAGGCTATGAACTTGCTATAGCCACAAACTCTCGCAGTGTAAATAGTTACACCAGTGGCACCGCCACCAGAGCCAGCCTGTTTAGGGGCTTGGCTCGTCTGCAACCAGGAGGAGTCCGTCCGTATATAGGGCCTTGGCTCACCTGCGACCAGAGAGAGCACGCCTGTTTATGGGGCCTTGGCTCACCACCACAAAGAGGGTACCTGGTCAGCACCAACTGTGGAGGCCGCCTCTACAACCTGCCAGAAGAGGCTGACGGCGCGGATCCACCAGGCCAGGTATACCCTGAAACCACCAGCCCATGAAAGCCGCCTCTACATCCTGCCAGAAGTGGCTGAAGTCGCGGCCAACGGGAGAGGAAGATTGGAGGAAAGGTCTGGGGAAGTAGATGGCCCAGATCTGGTTACCAAAAGGACCGGTGACCTGCCTCCTGAGAGGGTTTTGGGTGGGTTAACGGACTTGTGGGTGGAGGGTGGTGATGTCTAATACCTGGTGGTTTTAAAAATGTTTTACATGTTTTAATGTTTTATGCATTTTAAAAATGTTGTCTTGCAGCCCGAGGACGTGCTGGTGATAACTAAGGGGGAATGTGGCGCCCCTGACCTGGTCAGGCACCACTGAGTACTGCACCCATGCTGGGGACAGTACAATACAGGTAATCCAGAAGGCTGACTGGGGTGTGGAACACAGGCGCATAGTGACCAGGTCTCACACATGTACCCATGAGAGGACCCCTGGGGATCCCAGGAGGGGGCAAGCCTTCACCTTCACTGGAATAGTGGAGGGGGTAGAGCCTCCATCTCCTCTCAAGGGGTGTGGTGGAGAGTCTGGTTGCTAGGTGGCGTAGGCAAGAACAGGAGAGGAGGAGCAGTGAGCCAGTGCAGTGTAGAGTCCAGGGAGCTCAAGTGAGGAGCAGATCCCTGGAGCTGTGCAATCTGACAGCGTCCGCGCAGTGGCTACAGACGGGGGAGAACGGTCAACTAGGAGTGCTGCCTGAAAGCCAGCTTCAGCTAGGGAGTGCAACGGAGTGGGAAGTAAGGAGACTGCTAGAGAGCACCAGGCCCAACCGGGCGGCAGATCCCGAAGCAAGGATAGATCCACCTTTCCCTGCTAAACCTGCCGGTGTGGGGCTCTCAAAGCCCACACCACAACACCACAAAAGCCGCAGCCACGTAACCACAGTGAGGGCCCATAGGTCACAGGAGGCAAGCAGCTGGAGTGGCCTGGTCCGGGGAACAAGCATACGGCGAACGAAGGGGAGAGAGAGGCTGCAGCATCTTCCCTGGGTGACCCCCATAGGGACTCAAAGTCGGGGTCACCCCAAACCACCAAGGGCTAAGGAAGGCGAGTCAGTAGTCACCCTCATAAAGTCAGCCTGAAGGATACCTGGTTCCCACCTGGTTCATCCCAGCTACGCCCGGGCTACTCACCCTGCCATCAAATGTGAGTAAAGCCCTTGAAAGACATTCCTGCCTGTGTGGTTATTCTGCGACTTGTGGTACTACAAACCTACACAGGGCCCTGGGGCTTGCCTCACTCTCAGGAGGCTACTACATCCGACTGCACCCACCATCAGCCCCAGGCGTCCCCTAACCTGCAGTGGCGGTCCCCACTGACCGCAATACTGAGAGTGGCGTCACGATCAAACAAGAAGATTTCCTACCAGTGACGGAGATCCAGCAACGTGGAGTCCCTGAAGGTAATGCACCGACACTGACACCACACCTGTGGGGCTTCACATAGACCCAGCCCAATACCAACATATAGTAATGAGATTATATTGTATAAACCCAGCATAATACCACCATAAAGTAACCACATTGCATTGCATTGTATAGACCCAGAAAAGACTGCCATATAGTAACCACATTACTTGCATTGTATAGATCCACCATAATACCTCCATATAGTAAGCCTATTGCATGGTATAGAGCAAGCATAATACCACCATATAGTAACCGCATTGCATTGTTTGGACCCAGCATAATACAGCCATATGGTAACCACATTGCATTGTATGGACCCAACATAATAGTACCATTACCTATTTATGTCTCTGCTGTGCTACATTTTACCGTCTCACTAGATGCAGCAGAGCTGAGATGGTCAGATGTAGCAGGGCTGAGAGGGTCAGAGATGCTACATCAGTTTCTACTCTGCTACATCTGATCGTCTCAGCTCTGCTACAGCTGAGTGAGATGGTACATCTTTCTCTACTCTACAAAGCAGAGACACCATCTGATGTAGCATCTCTGACTGGCTTTGCTCTGCTACATCTGACCATGTGTTCTGTTACATCTGTATGTCTCAGCTCTGCTACATCTGAGTTATACAGTCATATATTGCAGAGCAGACTGATGAAGTGTCTGTCACCTTCTCTGCTACATCTTAGGGGCACTTTGCACACTACGACATTGCAGGTGCGATGTCGGTGGGGTCAAATCGAAAGTGACGCACATCCGGCGTCGCTCTCGACATCGTAGTGTGTAAAGCATTTTTGATACGATTAACGAGCGCAAAAGCATCGTAATCGTATAATCGGTGTAGCCTCGGTCATTTCCATGAATTGGGAAAGACCGATGTTACGGTGTTGTTCCTCATTCCTGCGGTAGCACACATCGCTGTGTATGAAGCCGCAGGAGCGAGGAACATCTCCAACCTGCGTCCCGGCCGGCTATGCGGAAGGAAGGAGGTGGGCGGGATGTTTATGTCCCGCTCATCTCCGCCCCTCCGCTTCTATTGGCCGTCTGCCATGTGACGTCACTATGACGCCACACAACCCGCCCCCTTAGGAAGGAGGCGGGTCACCGGCCAGAGCAACGTCGCAGGGCAGGTATGTGCATGTGAAGCTGCCGTAGCTATAATGTTCACTACGGCAGCTATCACAAGATATCGCAGCTGCGACAGGGACTATCGCACTCGGCATCGCAACATCACACCTGCGATGTCGTAGTGTGCAAAGTGCCCCTTATTGTCTCACTCAGATATAAAAGAGCTGAGATGGTCACATGTAGCAGAGCTGAGATGGTCAGATGTAGCAGAGCTGAGATGGTCAGATGTAGCAAAACAGAGACTGTCAAAGACGCTTCTTCAGTCTTTGCTTTGCTACATCTGATGGTCTCATTCAGAAGAAGCAGAGCTGAGATGTTCAGATGTAGCAGAGTTGAGACAGTGAGATGTAGCAGAGCAGACATGGTTAGAGAGCTTACATCTAATCTAACATCCATGACCATCTCTGCTCTGCTACATCTGACCATCTCAGCTCTGCTACATCTGAGTGAGAAGGTCAGATGAAGCAGGGCAGAGATAGATGTAGCATCTCTGACTATCTCTCCTATGCTACATGTGATCATCTCAGCTCTGCAGCATCTGAGTGAGATGGTCAGATGTAGCAGAGCAGAGACAGTCAGATGTAAGGCTGTGTCCGCACTTTGCATCATCCTACTTGCAGTTCAAAACGCATCCTCTGGCAGTAATTGATTTAGCTAAAGGTGCTTTTCACCACAAAATAGCGCTAAAAACGCATGCGTTTTTACCGCGTTTTTTGCGCTTTTTACATGCTTTTCCTTAGCGTTTTGAAAGATGCGTTTTGAACATTAAGACACTGCTAAATAAAGTTTAAACAGTCAAACACAATGAAAAAAGGGGAAAAAAGGAACACATAAATATTGAAACGATAAAGAAAATAGTTATATTTCATATAATCATAGCGGTTTTATACTATTTAGCGCTAAAATAGCATTAAATTTATATTTTTCATTAATTTAATTGTCGGACTATGTGTGTGTGTAAAGGGACATATTATTCCATTATTTTAATGATTGCGTTTTGGAATTCCAAAACACTGTGTTTCTGCTGCTAAAAAGCATGTAAAACGCTGGAATTTTGATGCTTGTTGCTACTTCTCATTGACTTCAATGTTAGCAAAACGCAGCCCAAATGGCAAAAACAATTGACATGCTGCTTCTTTGAACGCATGGTTTTTGCCTAAAATTATGCAAATTAAACGCTGCATTTGGAAACGCAAAGTGCGGACTAGAAATCCTCATATTCCATTGACTTTGCTGGTAAATCAAAAAGCAGGCATTTGGCATGAAAACGCTGCAGTTCAAAATAAACCTAAAAAGCAGCAGAAACGCAGGTGGAAACGGAAAGTGCGGACACAGCCTAAGGCCTGCAACACCATCCGTGCCGTCGGTATTGTAGCATGCACACACACGTAAAACAACACGGAACGTGTGTCCGTGTCCGTTTGTACGTGTGTGCGTTTTCCAACATGCTGACATGTCCACATGTTCTCCTGCAGCATGGGTGTCACACGGCCCGCACCCGTACCACACGGATGTAGTGTGGATGTGGTCCCGTGCGCCGGACAAAACACACATGTCAGAGAAAAAAAAAATCTTTACTCACCTTCTCCTGCCCTCCTGTCTCTGCCGCTGCTGTCACTTGCTGCCGACCGCCGCTCTTTTAATATTCACTTCACTGCAGCCGGCAGCAGCGGGGAGACGGCAGGGCTGGAGACCGAAGATCAGCACCACGGACAGCAGGAAGGACCACGTGAGTATGCAAATTATCGGTTCTCCGTGTGTTATCGCGGATAGCACACGGAGAACACATGTGGCCCACACGTACTTACCTACACGTAACACGCAAAGTAAATACGTGTCTCGCGGCACGTGCGTGATTTTCACGTGAGTGTGTCGGAAGCCTAAGAGAGATAGAGAACTAACATTTTTTTCAGTTCTTCAGCTCCAGCTTGAAGAGTCCAGCTGAGCCAAGAACCTGCACTCAGCTGGGGAAATCCCAGACTTCAGTGCAGCAGCTCCAATCATTGAAAGAAACTGCTTCCCTGTAACCTGACTGATACGTTTTGATTTTACATTGTTATATGGATTATATGTGGTTTTGTGTGAGTATGTCCTTATTAGAGCTGAGTGGACACGCAGAAAACCAGGACCTGTTCTCTTTCTGGATCCGGTCCAGAATACGGCCGCCATATAAATCTATGGGGATCAGAATCCGGAGATTAAAAATGGTAGTAGAAGGGATCGGGGAATGGGAGCGCGTGCACTATACTTACCGAGGCTTCAGCATGGCTGTACGATGCTCCCAGACCTCACATTCACTTCTGGTGCCGCACATTACATTCATCACATATGCACTGCTTTCCATGGTCACCGCTGTCTGTGATTGGTTGCAATCACAAGCGCCCCCACCCTGAGTGGCAGCATGTCAGTTGACTGTATCCAATCACAGGTGCCAGGACAGTCAATAGGTGGAGAAAGCAGTGTAACTGATGGAGCCCATACACTCTAGCATCTACCGTGAGCCTAGACTATACAGGCTCATTCCAGGTTAGTGGTCATGACTCCCTTGGGCATCACTATGTTTCCTCTTGTCCACCATAATCATGCATGGGGGCTTCGCCCCCCTCCCTGCACCCCTTCTGTCTGGGAGTCTTACCCCCAGACCACCGCTTCTATTATAAACAACTCCATGCCCACATAGACTTAGAAAAAGAATGTTTATTCTGACTGGAAATATCGGACTGCATTTTTAACACCCCCTATCATGTGATAGGGGGCATATTGAAATAACGTGTTCCTGGAAGGAGCCAGTACACTTTAGCATCTATCGTCAATATCATGGTATAAAAATAAATAAAACAATTGGCGTAGGGTCTTCCCCTCCGTACTCTGATACCCAGCACATATAAAGCCCATGGCTATGGGCTGCAGCCCCAGTCCTACGCTTATCTTGGCTGTGTATCAAGAAGAGGAACTGCATGCGGCTTTTTTATTTTTTTAAATGATTTAAATAAATGATTTTAAAAAACAGCGTGCGGTTCCCCCAATCTTGATACCCAGCCATGATAAAGCCCAACAGCTGGGGGCTGGTATTCTCAGGCTGGGGAGGTCCAGCCTAACAATATCATCCTCTAGCCGCCCGTAATTGTCGCATCCATTAGATCTGACAAGCCCGGCGCTTTACCCAGCTCTTCCCAATTGTGGTCTCTTCAGCTGTAATTGTTCTCATCTTTTGCTAACTGTATTAATAGTCATGCAGTACTGATCAGTCTATAATTCTATAATTGTATATCCCTGACCAAATATGTTTTCACTCTTGTGTAGACTCATTATAATTTACTACAACATAAGCAGAAATCAGAAAACAGAAGCAGCCTAAACTGCAGACGGTTCAGTAAGGGGGTTACTTGTACTGCAGCTTCTCTCCAGAACCCCAGTGTCCAGAGTACACATCACCATAAGTAAGATACCTTTAAATACTTGCATGGAGCAGTCTGTACATTTTAAGGCTATGTGCACACGTTGCATTTTTTTATGCATTTTTCCTTGCAGATTTTAATCAATAATGTAGGGGAAAAACACATCCCAGCAAAGTCTATGAGAATCGTGACTTGCTGTGCACATGTTGCTTCTTTTTTCCTTGCAGATTTTGTTGCTGAAAAAAGAAGCAGCATGTCAATTGTTTCTGCGTTTATTTCCTGCGCTTCTATAATCCCCTGCAATGCTTTATCACTACAGTGGATTATAGTGCAGCAGTTTGTCTCACACACCATATATACAGCATGGTCTGTGAGGCTCTCCGTAGCTCAGTAACCTGGGGTCGTCATGG